>NC_090646.1:332591750-332891750 GCF_040937935.1 Hyperolius riggenbachi
CAGTGTATGGCCACCTTTAAGGTATCTGATTTTGTACTGTGAAAGAAAGGTGGACACCGCTCGCCACTACACCACCTTGACCAGGAGCCAGGACCATGGGCAGCCACACCACACTGTCAATATATAGGAAAAAAGATCTGTACAATAAAAGTCCAATCTTTATTAGTAGATGCATGCAGGACATAGCACAGATAGCTCACGCGTATAAGAGCCTCACAATTGCTCCTTAGTCATAGCTAAAAATGCTCTCGCAGGAGCCACAGTATATACATGCACAGTTCCACCCACCATGGCACAAGAATGCAGTTAGGGAACTATTTAAACACACATGAGATCGAATGCAAAAAACAGTGCTCAATTAAGAACATATGAATATCATTAGCAATTTATGAAAACAATTATTTGAATTTGTACTCCAGCTTCGGCTCAGGTACACTTTAAAGGGAACCTGACGCAAGAGCTATATGGAGGCTGCCATATTTATTTCCTTTTAGACAATACCAGTTGCATGGCAGCCCTGCTGATCCTCTGCCTCTGATTCTTTTAACCATAAACAAGCATGCAGCAAATCAGATGTTTTTGAAATGTTTGTTAAATCGGACCAGATTAGCTGCATGCTTGTTTCTGCTGTGATTCAGACACTAGAATAGTCAAATAGAACAGCAGGGCTGGCAGGCAACTGGTCTTGTTTAAGAGGAAATAAATATGGCAGCCCCCATATACTTCTCTATTAAGGCTAATCGGCTTAAAGGGGTTCTTCCGCGAATGAGGAAAAAATAAAGTGGTTTATGCATAAACTATTAAACATCCTTGTAAAATAGTGTAAAAAGTTTTTTTTAAAAATGAATGGTTTCATCAATATAACATGTATTGTAAATAGTAACGTATGAAGGACTGGGAGGCTAATCCATTTGTTAGGGGTGTTGTTTTTACTTTCTTTTACAACCATAACTGCTGCCTACATAGTTTTCAGTGGTATAACCCACTTCTAGCAGGAATCGCCATTATAACCCTAATAGCTGAGCTCCGCTGAGCTGCTGAATATTTGTTTACATTGTTGCTAGGCAACCAGACCCCTGCAGAGACTGTTTTGTGAAAAGTCATAAGCAGCTGGGAGAATTGGTCCCATCTACACCATATGATTCTTTGTCAGATTCGATTCAATTTGATTTGATTCATTGATTTGATTTGATTCATTGATTTGATTTGATTCATTGATTTGATTTGATTCATTGATTTGTTTTGATTCATTGATTTGATTAATTGATTTGATTTGATTCATTGATTTGATTTGATTCATTGATTTGATTCGATTCATTGATTTGATTCGATTCATTGATTTGATTCGATTCATTGATTTGATTCAATCTGACATGTCCAATTCAATTTGAATTGAATTGAATCATGAATCAGACATGTCAGATTGAATCAAACCATATCAATGAATCGAATCAAATTGAATCGAATCTGACAAAGAATCATATGGTGTAGATGGGACCGATTCTCCCAGCTGCTTATGACTCTTCACAAAACAGTCTCTGCAGGGGTCTGGTTGCCTAGCAACAATGTAAACAAATATTCAGCAGAGCTCAGCTATTAGGGTTATAACGGCGATTCTTGCTAGAAGTGGGTTATACCACTGAAAACTATGTAGGCAGCAGTTATAGTTGTGAAAAGAAAGTAAAAAAAAAAACCACCCCTAACAAATGGATTAGCCTCCCAGCCGTCATCCGTCACTATTTACAATACATGTCATATTGATGAAACCATTAATTTTTTATTTTTTTTTAATGTTACACTATTTTACAAGGATGTTTATTAGTTTATGCATAAACCACTTTTTTATTTTTTTCCTCATTCGCGAAACAACCCCTTTAAGCCCTGTAGGAATTATTTTGCCTTCATCTAGATCAGCTGGGATGTGTGAGTGCAGGACTTATTTATTTTTATTTTTTTTCAACCAAACTTTGTTACTATTTTTTTTTCTTTTTTGTTAAAATTGTATCCTTTCTTACTAATACTGGGAAGCTGCAACGCACTATGGGCCTGATTCATTAGGCTGCACTGCTATAGCAGCATGAGCTTAAAGGATACCCGAAGTGACATGAGATAGACATGGGTATGTACGTACAGTGCCTAGCACACAAATAACTGTGCTGTGTTCCTTTTTTCTTTCTCTGCCTGAAAGAGTTAAATATCAGGTATGTAAGTGGCTGACTCAGACAGGAAGTGACTACAGTGTGACCCTGAGTGACACAGCTTTTCCCAGTACAGCGCTGCCGTAAATCGCAGCTCTGTACACTGTAAATAGACGCGATCGCCGATGGGAGACTATGACGGAGCAGAGCTCTGTCATTCAAGTGGGGATGCGCGCGCATCAGCGTGCTACCCCCTGCAAAAAAACCCGCCCCAGGACTTGATGCCTTTTCATGATAGGCGGTCCTGGGGCTGCCACTCTCCTGACGCTGATCGGCGTTAGGCGGTCGGGAGGGGCTTAATTACAATTTTTTTCTTGCATTCTGATGTATGTATTTATGACTAACATTGCTTAAAGAAAACCTGAACTGAAAATTAAAAGTCAAAATAAGCATACACAAGTCATACTTACCTTCCATGTAGTCTACTGCTCAGTGTCTTTCTCCTGTCCCGTGTCCTGTTTGTTCACTGTAATCAAGGGAATTCTCCGTCCTCCATTTTGAAAATGGCCATTACCCATAACAGCTTTCTGGTCAGCACACAGTTAAACTGTAACATCGCCCACTTGAGCCATAGACAAACATGGACATTACTTGGTACATCAGTGTTCCTCTCAGCTATAACTGACAGCAACTGATATTTTATTGACAGCAACTGATATATTTCAGATCTGACAAAATATTGTCAGAACTGGAAGGGATTATTGTCAGAAGAAAATGGTAAGCTTCTGAAAGGAACTGATGGCAAGGTAACTATGTAATGTTCATTTGAAGTTACCTCATGTGTTTATTTTAAATATTTTTTTACTCCGTACAGGTTCTCTTTAAGCGTCATGTGCCCATCATTTAATGCAATTTTTAGAGGTCCTGTAAGAATCCAGATTCTGAAACCATTAACTTCCCTGGCGTTCAATTTCCCCAGGATTTCCATGCAAAAAGTGGTTTAATTAATCGTCATTACTCACCATCCATCTATCCAGCGGCAGCCACACACCCTCCTCCGCCGAGTACAGCTCCGGTCTGTGTACAGTACCGGTACGCGGCTTGATACGAGGTATCGGGGTGGTGGTGCTTAAGGGGGGTATTCGCAGCAGCGAGGGTGAGAAAGGATGGGAGGTCACTGAGGGTGGGCAGGCAGGGGATCACTGGGGGGAGGTGGAGGGGAAAATCACTGCACAGAAGCCCGCAACTTTTCTGCCCCGCCGGCTCCAAGTGGTTTCCCTAGGATGGCTGGATGCTTCGTTTGCACACTGTGGGTAGCACAGATCGCTACCCATAGTGTGCCAACAGGCATCCAGCCATCCTAAGGAAGCCCACAGAATTGACAAAAGCAGAGCCCACTGGCAGAGTAAAGAAGCTATAGAAATCTCCCAGGCTCGTCCATACTGCTTTCAGCATCTTTTTTTTTTCTGGACGAGCCAGGCTCATCCATACCGCTAGGGGGGGTTAAGCATACTGTTTATTCAAGGATCAGAGTCAGAAGATAAAACTGTGACCTGTTGTAGTGAAGTACTAAATGTAAACTGCACACTGTCATACATTATGAAAGTATATATGTATGAATAATTGTGAGGGATAAACTGCTATGTAGGTTGTATTATTTCTTCCATGTAATGTCCATAATCATATGGACATTACATGGAAATCATCAGGCTCCATAATAGGGCAGATTAAATATACACTTGTTTGAAAATTTCCACTTAGTGTTCTTTTCTTTGTCTCATATAATTCATGGTCAGCGCTGCGTAATATGTTGGCGTTTTAGAAATACAATAAATAATAATATAAATATTTAGTATTGTGTTATGTTTGTTCTCCAACTTCAGATGTCCTTGAGTCCCCAAGCTTGGAAGATGATGATGATTTTGATCCAATCCTAAAGAGTACAGCCACCACCATTGCAACTTCAGAGCAGAGCACAGAATCCTGTGACACTAGTCCTTCAATTATCTCCCCCACAATGAGCCAAGACTTTGAAGACTTGTCCCAGGCTCCATCTGAAACTCCATCTACCAATGGACAGCTTCTGACAGATGATGAGGTGGCTCATGAGGACTAGCAGAATAATGGGATGATGGGTAAACTAAAGGTCCACATTAGAGAGATGTGCATTCTTTACCTCCATGGTGATGCATTTAAACCTATTTTCCTTTGAGTGGGTTTATAGCACACAGTCCGGAAATGAGCACACTGTTTCGAAGGTAATGTTGACAGGAACTTTGAATGCAAAGCTACAGCTCTTGGAGATGCATCCTCTATTCTTCTAGCCAGGTCTACTTTTTCTGGCTGCACTTTACAGATTCTGTACTTTTTTTGTTAGTGTATATGATTTGAAATGGTCATAAAAAAGAAGTGATTCTTTTTGAAACCACTGTAAGAAGAATGCAGTCCTTCACCGTGTTAATCTAATTTTAATTCAGCTGGGCTATTACTGTTTTTTTTTTCTATATTAATTTTGACTTTGACTGTTCTATGTATGTAATGAATTTTTGTTCCTCCACAACTCTGTGTTCAGCACTCCTTCTGTAAAGGATAAGTGACTTGCAGCGCCATGGATAGTTTGGAACAGTCTTATATTTTAGATATAGGGTGGGTTTGACTCAAAGCCAAAATGCGGTCTGGGTGGTGCTTTTTATTTTCACTCATTAAATGTATGGATGTCGTGTCAAAACCTAAAAACATATTAGATTAATGATATGCGTCCAAATTTGTTGTAACATATGGTAATGAGACACTGGAACAGGGAAATATGTTCTATGCTACACAGTGCACAGAACCTTTCATAAAATGTTTTGTGCTATATACATTTGGGTTGTAAATAAGGCATTCTCCTAAGAACCTTTTAAAGCAGACCTGAACTCAGAACTTCCTCTCTGCTCTAAAAGATAGGCAACAGTATAATGAACTTTAAAAGACAACTGAAGTGAGAAGAATATTTAGGTTGCCATATTTATGTGCTTTTAAACTATACCTGTTGCCTGGCAACCCTGCTGATCTCTTTGGCTGCACTAGTGTCTGGTGAATAACACCAGAAACAAACATGCAGCTAATCTTTCCAGATCTGACAGTTATGTCAGAAAAGGTGGGTACACGTATCAGATGAAAGTCTATGGAAAATGAAAGATCACAGACCAATTTTACCCCCTTCCATGTAGTATGAGAGCCATACTCTGCACAGTCTATTCAGATAAAAATCTTTGATCTTTTCCATGTGTACAGCATCTTGCAAAGATTTTTATCTGAATAGACTGTGCAGAGTATGGCTCTCATACTACATGGAAGGGGGTAAAATTGGTCTGTGATCTTTCATTTTCCAAAGACTTTTATCTGATGTGTGTACCCACCTATACACATGATCTGCATATGCTTGTTTGGGGTCTATGACTAAAAGTATTAGAGGCAGAGGATGAGCAGGATAACCAGGCAACTGGTATTGCTTAAAAGGAAAATGAATATGGCAGCCTCCATTTTCCTGTCACCTTTTTTTGTTACAGCTTACAGAGCTCCTGCAATAAGTCTGCAGTGAGTATACTTCCTTCTTTCATGAAAGCAGACGAAGGGTTAACATCCTGTTTTTGTATATTAGCTGTCTGCCAAGGACTCATTATTTTCTGTGCTGACACAGCTGAGCGATCAATTTACACTTGTGATTACTTGAAGGTGAGGGGGAATTCTCTCTAAAAACACACGGTGCATTTCTCCCTGTTTTCCTTGTGTACTGTGCACGAGTTATGGTCCACTTTAAAATTCAATATTGAAAGCAATTTTGATTTTGCTTCCTTTTACAAAATAGTTTATAGGACAGTGGCCTCAATTTACTAAGATCATGCTGGTGATAAGGCAAGTGAAAACTTATCACCACACATTGATCGGTATTTTCAGTGTTAATTCACTAAAGAAGCTTTGGCGACCTGGAAGAGGGAATGTGTATACGTGTGTGTGTATGTATATGTGTATGTATGTGTATATTTGTGTATTCTGAAGAGATATATTATAATATCTCTTGATGTCTCCCCCCCCCCCTTCCACCCACCCACCCACCCACAGTAAATAATAAAGCAGACAGTTCAGAGTGCTTCACTTTCCATTGCAGTCTATAGTAACACTCCACTTAGACAGCTCAGGCCAGGTGATAACTTCTCACACACATTACACTTGCATTCCTGTCTGTGAATTAACAGCCTGTCTTTAACTTTAGAATTCTTTAGTTATTTTAAGGATTGAAATTTTACTTTTAGAATAAAGGACAACCGAGGTGACTTGTGACATGGTGGGATAGAGGTGTGTACTTACAGTGCCAAGCACACAAATAACTAGGTGTGTTCCCTTTTTTTTTTTTTTTCCCCTTTCTCTTCCTGAAAAAGTTAAACCTCAGGTATGCAAGTGACAGTTTCTGCCCGGGTCGGACTGGGTCAGACTATAGCATAACCCTCACTGATAAGAAATGATAGCCATAATGCTTGGAATACACCATACAATTTTCTGTTAGATTTTTCTGTTATGCTAGGAATACACGGTACGTTTTTGTACCGTGTAATCAAGCCGCTGATGGCTCAATTAATAAAATCCGATGTGTCCAATCACCCGCCGGATCGATTCTGCACTCGATACCGCGGGCAGGACAATGGAAGAAAACGAGGAGAAGATAAGAAGCGCCAACGGGGACACGCCGGAGTCGATCCAGCGGCTCGATTACACGGTACAAAACCGCCCGGCGGATCGCTCAGAAACAGCCGTACCAGTCCGCCGACAGACTGTACACACGCCGGACTGTCGCTGGAATGCCCACCCAGCGGGAGGTGACGGACCCGTCGTTGCCTCCAGTCCGGCGTGTGTATGGACCTTAAGATTCCTTACAGCTTTAACCCTTTCCACTCGGAGTTCTTTCCTAAAGGGAGTTGTTTCTGCTCTGTGGTTTGTTTGTTTTTCTTTTTTTTCTTTTTGTTTTTTTTTTTACAGAAATGCACTCTCCCTCTTTTAACTCCCATCTTAACATAGAACATAACATAGTAACATGGTATATCTTATTTTAAAGAACACATTATAACGTTTAATTTGACACCTTATTTGGACAGTTTGGTGTCTTCTATTGGCTGGTAGCAGAGGAGAAAGCCAAGGTATGGTAAATTGGAAAACAGTTTCCTGGGTGTAATCCTGGCCTGCGTGAGCAAGTTTCGCAATAATAGGTTGTTTTATGCCCGATGTCTTACTGTCCGTACACACAATGCAATCTTTGGTATTTCAATTGGGCATATTAGCAATAAAATACTGGCTACTATTTACACTCTCCCCCAGTCCATTCCATAGGATGCCATTGATTCTTTATGCAACTTTGCAAGCAATCTGCAAGGAATCTGCATGGAATTTGAAGAAAGGAATCTGCTAAAAGTAATAAGTAAGGAATCCGTATGCAATCAGAAATACATTTGCAAAAAAAAACAGGAAGGAAAATGCAGTGACATTTAAATTCCTATGTCACTTCCTTCTAGCGGTGATCGCGGACTTCCGGTTTGGGGCAGGGGGGGTACTGACTGTGTGGGCATGTAATATTACATGCCCACTACATATGCAGACAAAAATTTGGGTTTACGGGTGGTCTAATGCGCCGCAAACCACGCTTGAAAAAATGTCCCGCACAGCGGGACATACAAGTGCAACGCGGAATTCGCAATGTCCTGCTATGCGGGACATATGAGTGGAAAGGGTTTAAGCCCAATCTACACGATACGATTCTTTGTGCGATTCAATTATGATTCTATTTACGATCTGATTAAATCCGACATCTTATTGGGATTTGATTCAATGCGATATGCCATTGTTTTGCAATGGCAAATCGAATTGAATCCTGATCGGACATGTCGGATTTAATCGGATCGTAAATAGAATTGTAATTGAATCGCACAAAAAATCGTATTGTGTAAATGGGGCTTAAAGCTACTGTCCCAGAAAAAAATTGTAGCAGAACATCACTGAAATAGTTAAACAAAGAATTTTGTCCTGCTATTCAGCTTCAAATCCACATCCAAACCGGAGCTAACTGTATTTTTTTTTTTTTTTTTTACTTGTTAAACACAAATGTATCAACACTTGAATGTAAACAAACACTCTCTGAAAAGCTGTCTCTGCTTTAGGCACACACAGAGTTCAGAATAGCTCATTAGAAAATTTTCATATATAATAAAAAGCAGTTATAATAGAAAAATAATAAAATGCAATCGCAGCTTTCAGGTCAAGATAAACTACACTTTGGAAACTGGAAACTTGTAATTTGTAGACAGACAATATTACGTGTGCACAAAAGCAAATATGATAACTATGAGTAATAAAAAGTACGAAAACACATTTTTATTGAATATCATGTCAGAGTTTCAGACCACTTTAAATGACCAAGCGACTTGTTGTTTGAACATCTATTAGTTGGACAAACAACTAAAAGTTGTTTGTACACCTGTACGGATCTAATGCTGGGAAAACACGGTTCGTTTTTGAGCCAGATAGATGGCTCGATAGATAATTTCCGACCTGTCCAATCTCCTGTTTGATCGTTTCGCCGCTCGGTTTGTGATAGAAGTGAATGGAAAAAGCTAAGAAAAACTAGCGGAAGATAAGAGAATCGACTGCAGAATCGAGCGGCGAAACGATCGAACGGGAAAATCAAGCAGCAAAAACGAACCGTGTATACCCAGCATACCAGTCGTTTCAACGACAGATAGTCCAACAGATCCGCTGAGCGGATTGGGCAAACTGGCTGTCATTAGTCGCTCGACAGTGCGTACACACGTCCAAATTGTCGTTCAAAGTTGGATGTGTGTACGTACCTTTTTTAAAGACCAAAACCTTAAAGAGGAACTTCAGCCTAAACAAACATACTGTCATTAAGTTACATTAGTTATGTTAATTAAAATAGATAACAGGATGTAAGCCCAATGAAGGCTGCAAGGCTGAAAGCTTTCTTTATTCATTTTTAGTTAGCCAATAAATGGTATCATCGTGATTTAAAACTTCTTGCTTACAGTAGATAAGTAATATAATCTCTTACCCACCCGGTTTTACAAGAACAGGCAAATGTTTGATTTCATGAGGGCAGCCATCTTTTTGGTTGAAAGGAGATGACAGGGAGCATGAAACACAGTTCCAACTGTCCTGTGTGCTGATCACCCATCCCAGTTGCTAGGCAACGTGAATAACAACATAGGAAGGAAATCCCATCATGCTTTGCACAGCGTCAGGGAAAAAAAGCTCGGGCAGTTTTCTTTGATGGGTGGAGTTTAGCTAAAAATGATGCTTGATAAGAAAAACAAAGTTCTGATGCTGTGAAACTGTTAAACACCAAGCCTTTTCAGTTCTGCTGAGTAGATTTTTAGTCCGGAGGTTCACTTTAACTTTAGGTTTGCCTGAGGTAAATTGATTAGTGAATACTACATGCCTTATCACCATGGTGATAACCCTAGAAACCGCTCAGAGACATTATTAAAGACAGGAGATGAGCTTAGTGAATTGAGGCCATTGTTTACAAATCACTTCTGTACAGGTGTTCTTTTCACAAAATGGCAGTAAATGTGGACAACATGGTGTAAACAATGCCTCTGCTACTGCCACTGAAGTTGCATAAAATAATGCAGCGGATTTACCTAAATGGTTCAGGAATATTTTAAATGGTTGCATTAAAAGTACACTTGTGCTTTTAATCCTAGTTCACACTTCGGAGGCTTTTATCTTATGCTTACATAATTAACCCAGGCATTAGTTAATAAATGTTGCATAGCTAGCTATAATCCATATGGTATATGTGACATTTCAAATTAGTATTTGATAATATGGCTGAGGAACAGTCTGATGTACTATCAGCATTAAAAATAACCCGAGGTGTGTTTAAAGAATGTTATCTGCATACAGAGGCTGGATCTGCCTATACAGCCCAGCCTCTGTTGCTATCCCAAACCCCACTAAGGTCCCCCTGCACTCTGCAATCCCTCATAAATCACAGCCATGCTGTGAGGCTGTGTTTACATCTGTAATGTCAGTCTCAGCTGCTCCCCCGCCTCCTGCATAGCTCCGGTCCCTGCCCCGTCCCTTCCCTCCAATCAGCAGGGAGGGAGGGGATGCAGGCGGGGACTGGAGTTCTGCAGAAGGCGGGGAGAGCAGCAGACTGACACTATAGAGATAAACACAGCCAGCTCTGACAAGCTGTTTGTCAGCAGCGTGGCTGTGATTTATGAGGAATTGCAGAGTGCAGGGGGACCTTAGGGGGGTTTGGGATAGCAACAGAGGCGGGGCTGTATAGGCAGATCCAGCCTCTGTATGCAGATAATATTCTTCAAACCCACCTCGGGTTCTCTTTAAAGTATTTCTGGTCCTGGGATGATGCCCAGTGTAGCTGTAAACAGTTGGCGAAAAGTCTGTCAGTACAACTGGTGACCTCTGGAGTATTCTTTATTGGATGGACAAATAATGAAGCTGGAATACCTGTTACAATTGCTCTATTCTACTGAGATGTGCCATGCCTGGAATGTATGCTGCCTGATCACCTCATTAATCCTTTTCCATAGGTGTGGATTAGCCATGCAAAAGACTGCCCTAAGGATGGTCAGATCATTCTAATGCTGGGCATACACTATACGTTTCTGCGGCTATTAGCCGCCGGATCAACTCCCGCCGCGTCCCAGCGCGTGCCTGGATCGATTCCCGCTCATCCCCGCGGGCGCTTCCTTATCTTGCGCTCGTTTAGTTCCATTGTCCTGCCTGCGGGTATCGAGGGCGGAATCGATCCGGCGGGCAATCGAACATGTCGGAACGTATCAATCGAGCCATCAGCGGCTCGATTGATAAGAAGAAACAAGCCGTGTATGCCCAGCATTAGAATGCATACTTAAGGTGGCCATACACTGGTTGATTTGCCATCAGATTCGACCAACAGATAGATCCCTCTCTGATCGAATCTGATCAGAGAGGGATCGTATGGCCACCTTCACTGCAAACAGATTGTGAACCGATTTCAGCCTGAAACCGTTCACAACCCGTGGTGGGGGTGCTGCTGCTGCTCCCCCCCCCCCCCCCCCCGCATACATTACCTGCTCCGCTGGCGCGACTCTCCAGGTCTCTGCTGTCTTCTTCTCTGCTCTGGTCTGGTCTCCGGCATGCTTCACTTCTTCCTGCCCGGCAGGAAGTTTAAACAGTAGAGCGCCCTCTACTAAGAAGTGAAGCATGCTGGAGACCAGACCAGAGCGGAGACTGCAGCAGTGACAGCAGGGACTCGCGCCGGCCGGAAAGGTAATGTATACGATTCGAACACCGCTATCCACGCACTCCCTTCCCGCCCGCGATCGAGAAAAATCTTCTGCACGGACGGATCGACGGGAACGATCGATTTCGGACGGAAATCGATCGTTCTGTCAGCGGTGTGCGCGGCGATTTCACAGCCGATTCGATCACTGTGATCGAATCGGCCATATATCGGCGGCAAAATCGTTAGGTGTATGGGCCCCTTTAGATTATTTTCTGTAGAGAATGGTCATTATCTCTGGTGCATTGTCTTCTGTTTATCTCCTGCTGAGTAGAAAAATGCCTAATTGCTCGGCAGATAGATCGTAAGATACATTTCCAACATGTTGAAGTTGTATGGTGTAAACCCAGCATAACAGAAATGTCTTTAAATACTGCAATACTGGATAATACATGTTTATTTCCAAGCTTTAAGTGTAGCACTCTTCAGTCTGTGTGATGCTGTTTGTACACAAATTATGATCTGATTTTTGGCATATATATTTATAAACTGTGCTGCTGCAGCTACAATCACTCGTGTTTCTCTCTAAATAGCAATGTCTTGCGACCATACATTTGCCAGTAAACAATCTAACTTGAAGGTAAGACAAACTGATGCAGTAGAAAATGACCTGTAGTTTCTGTGAAAACTGCCTTGGAGGAACTTATAAAAAACCAGGCAACTGATTCTTTTTTCATAAACACTGATTCCTGTAATTTTTTTTTTTTGTGTTAAGAGTAATATGCTCTTTGAGGCTTCTTTTACACTGCAAATCTCAATTCTGTTTTGTGATTTTTTTTTTCACTGCATGCTAGAAAAACAAGAAGAAAAACTCAGCATGCAGGACTTTTTTTTTTTTTTTTTTTTTTTTATAGCTTCAAGATTTGGAATAGCAGGTAAAGTTGCATCGAAATTGCATGTAGTACAAAGGAGCCCTAATATTCGGTTGCCCTAAAGGTGCTCTCTCTAATTGTATTTATTTTACTAATTTCTTGGACAGCAAAAATGTTGCTAATCAATTGCTCTTTTCATAGTTGTACTTCATAAGGGATACCCAAGCCAAAGTAATTTGTACTAACAGAGGGAGCAAGCATGTATGGGCAGCAGTCCTCCTGCTCCTGCCATATGTCGCCAACAGGACATATAGACTTTTTTTGTAGAAAGTGCTTATACAGTGGCCTGACGAAGGGCATCTTATGCCCGAAACTAGCGTGTCGTTGCCAATTGATATATTGCTAACTGATATATTGCTGAATAATTTAAGCCTTTACTACTATTGAAATTCTTGTGACTATCTACACAAATGAGGAGCATCCTGCAGAGACCCCTTTCTTTTTTTTAAAGAATGTTAGTATTTGTGTCAAAGATTTTTTGATATTTTTGTACCACAAGAATTGCAAGACTCCGTGCTTTATATATTTGATGGTCCTTTCTATGAATATAGTGAGTTGTTTGGAGTGAAGTGGATCATACCAAAAGGGACTTTATGGTTTTTAGTCTTTTTTCCATTTATTAAAAAGACACGCTCCCGATTACATTATTAGCAGTCCTCCTGCCCATTGTCCCCCCCCCCCCCCCCATTATCCTCCTGTCTCCTGCACAGTAGTGCGCGATGTATGGGGGCATTTACGAGAGAATAGGGGAGTGGTGGGCAATGAGGACTACTGCTCATATGTGCTTATACATGCCTGCTCCCTCTGTTTGTGCAAATTACTTTGGCTTGAGTATTCTTTAAGTAAGATTGTTGCGCTAAAGAGTCCATGCCTAACCACCTGTCAGCAAGATTCTATATCATCATCCTCAGACGTAGACGTAGCGAAACTGGTCATTTTGGCGCATGCTCACTGCCGCTGAGGAGTTGGACCAATTTTGGGTACCTGGAGTGGGGGGAAAAAAACACTCCGACTCCTAATAAATAATGTAAACTGTAATTTAAAAGCAGGGATGAGCAAGGGATGACATCCGAGTGACTTTTAGTCGGATTTCATCCTGCTAATTAATGCACCCGAGCGTGTGTGTGCAGGGGGTGTTAAACTTACCCAGCAGGCTTCTTTAACCCGTCCCCCGTGGAGGAAAAAGAGAGAAGACGGGAAGGTGGTTCAGGAAAAAGTGGGGTGATTTTTTTTTTTTTATTTTTTTTTTAGACCAGGAGGAGGACGTAGCAGAAGGAGAAGGGGAAGAAGAGGTGGAGGAGGAAAGAGAAACTAGCAAAAAGTATTTTGAAAATTCAGAAGGAGACTCCGAAAGAAATAGAGGATACAGCCAATAAGGGGACAGAAATGATGGACGGTGAGATGAATAATAATGTGATAAATTTTTACAGATTTGACTGAGGACTGTCAGTCTGTTAAAAAGAGGTCTATCATTTGTGCCTTTTTGTAGGTGGAGATGAATTCGAAGCTTTTAAAGATTTGACATTCTTTCTGAGACGAATAGCTTTGAAACTGTTTGAGGAAAAAGGAAAGGTTGAAGGGAATAGGGAAATTGAAGAAGCTGAGAGGCCCAATGCTGGGCAGAGATCAGTACAGGAGAGAACCACCCTAAGGGATCTTGAATTGCTCTGGGATGAAGGTGGAATGATGGATAATGATACATTGGTTACTGATTTGGAAAATCTGAACGCCTGTCCCCAAAAGGTACGGAAAAATCGAGATTCATGCCCCAATTGAATTACACACTAAAAGCATTCCGGGATCTTGTACAGCAAGATCTAGACAAGCTAAATTGGAACCCCAAAAATTCCCCTGGGAATGATAATTTAACACCAGGAGAAAGACAAGCCCTTGAGTTTTTAAAAGATTGGGATGATATAATTAGAGCAAGTGATACGGGGGGAAACGTAGTGATACTGTCTGCGGAGTATTACAAAGAGGAGTATTGGAGACGTCTGGGGGATGCTAAAACTTATTTAACCACTTCAGGACCACAGTCTTTTCGCCCCTTAAGGACCAGAGCCTTTTTCTCCATTCAGACCACTGCAGCTTTCACGGTTTATTGCTCGGTCATACAACCTACCACCTAAATGAATTTTACCTCCTTTTCTTGTCACTAATACAGCTTTCTTTTGATGCTATTTGATTGCTGCTGCGAGTTTTACTTTTTATTATATTCATCAAAAAAGACATGAATTTTGTCAAAAAAATGACTTTTTTAACTTTCTGTGCTGACATTTTTCAAATAAAGTAAAATTTCCTATACATTTGAGCGCGAAAGTTATTCTGCTACATGTCTTTGATAAAAAAAAAAACATTCAGTGTATATTTATTGGATTGGGTAAAAGTTATAGCGTTTACAAACTATGGTGCCAAAAGTGAATTTTCCCATTTTCAAGCATCTCTGACTTTTCTGCGCACCTGTCATGTTTCATGAGGGGCTAAAATTCCAGGATAGTACAAATACCCCCCAAATGACCCCATTTTGGAAAGAAGACATCCCAAAGTATTCAGTGAGAGGCATGGTGAGTTCATAGAAGATTTTATTTTTTTCACAAGTTAGCGGAAAATGACAGTTTGTGACAAAAAAAAAAAAAAAAAAAAGTTTCCATTTCTTCTAACTTGCGACAAAAAAAAATGAAATCTGCCACAGACTCACTATGCTCCTCTCTGAATACCTTGAAGTGTCTACTTTCCAGAATGGGGTCATTTGTGGGGTGTGTTTACTGTCCTGGCATTTGGGGGGTGCCTAATTGTAAGCACCCCTGTAAAGCCTAAAGATGCTCATTGGACTTTGGGCCCCTTAGCGCAGTTAGGCCGCAAAAAAGTGCCACACATGTGGTATTGCCGTACTCAGGAAAAGTAGTATAATGTGTTTTGGGGTGTATTTTTACACATACACATGCTGGGTGGGAGAAATATCTCCGTAAATGACAATTTTTTTATTTTTTTTACACACAATTGTCTATTTATAGAGATATTTCTCCCACTCAGCATGGGTATGTGGAAAAATACACCCCAAAACACATTATACTACTTCTCCTGAGTACGGCGATACCACATGTGTGGCACTTTTTTGCACCCTAACTGCGCTAAGGGGCCCAAAGTCCAATGAGTACCTTTAGGATTTCACAGGTCATTTTGAGAAATTTCGTTTCAAGACTACTCCTCACGGTTTAGGGCCCCTAAAATGCCAGGACAGTATAGGAACCCCACAAATTACCCCATTTTAGAAAGAAGACACCCCAAGGTATTCCGTTAGATGTATGGTGAGTTCATAGAAGATTTTTTTTTTTTGTCACAAGTTAGCGGAAATTGATTTTAATTGTTTTTTTTCACAAAGTGTCATTTTCCGCTAACTTGTGACAAAAAATAAAATCTTCTATGAACTCGCCATTCTCCTAACGGAATACCTTGGGGTGTCTTCTTTCTAAAATGGAGTCATTTGTGGGGTTCCTATACTGCCCTGGTTTTTTAGGGGCCCTAAACCGTGAGGAGTAGTCTTGAAACCAAATGTGGCAAAATGACCTGTGAAATCCTAAAGGTACTCATTGGACTTTGGGCCCCTTAGCGCACTTAGGGTGCAAAAAAGTGCCACACATGTGGTACCGCCGTACTCAGGAGAAGTAGTATAATGTGTTTTGGGGTGTATTTTTACACATACCCATGCTGGGTGGGAGAAATATCTCTGTAAATGACAATTATTTGATTTTTTTTACACACAATTGTCCATTTACAGAGAGATTTCTCCCACCCAGCATGGGTATGTATAAAAATACACCCCAAAACACATTATACTACTTCTTCTGAGTACGGCGATACCACATGTGTGACACTTTTTTGCAACCTAGGTGCGCTAAGGGGCCTAACGTCCTATTCACAGGTCATTTTGAGGCATTTGGATTCTAGACTACTCCTCACGGTTTAGGGCCCCTAAAATGCCAGGGCAGTATAGGAACCCCACAAGTGACCCCATTTTAGAAAGAAGACACCCCAAGGTATTCTGTTAGGAGTATGGTGAGTTCATAGAAGATTTTTTTTTTGTCACAAGTTAGCGGAAAATGACACTTTGTGAAAAAAAAAAACAATACATATCAATTTCCGCTAACTTGTGACAAAAAATAAAATCTTCTATGAACTCATCATACACCTAAAAGAATACCTTGGGGTGTCTTCTTTCTAAAATGGGGTCACTTGTGGGGTTCCTATACTGCCCTGGCATTTTAGGGGCCCTAAACCGTGAGGAGTAGTCTTGAACCCAAATGTCTCAAAATGACCTGTGAAATCCTAAAGGTACTCATTGGACTTTGGGCCCCTTAGCACAGTTAGGCTGCAAAAAAGTGTCACACATGTGGTATCGCCGTACTCAGAAGAAGTAGTATAATGTGTTTTGTGGTGTATTTTTACATATAACCATGCTGGGTGGGAGAAATATCTCTGTAAATGACACATTTTTTTATTTGTTTTACACACAATTGTCCATTTACAGAGAGATTTCTCCCACCCAGCATGGGTATGTGTAAAAATACACCACAAAACACATTATACTACTTCTCCTGAGTATGGCGATACCACATGTGTGACACTTTTTTGCAGCCTAGGTGCGCTAAGGGGCCCAACGTCCTATTCACAGGTCATTTTGAGGCATTTGTTTTCTAGACTACTCCTCACGGTTTAGGGCCCCTAAAATGCCAGGGCAGTATAGGAACCCCACAAGTGACCCCATTTTAGAAAGAAGACACCCCAAGGTATTCCGTTAGGGGTATGGTGAGTTCATAGAAGATTTTATTTTTTCTCACAAGTTAGTGAAAAATGACACTTTGTGAAAAAAACAATAACAATCCAATTTCCGCTAACTTTTGACAAAAAATAAAATATTCTATGAACCCATCATACACCTAACAGAATACCTTGGGGTGTCTTCTTTCTAAAATGGGGTCACTTGTGGGGTTCCTATACTGCCCTGGCATTTTACGGGCCCAAAACTGTGAGTAGTCTGGAAACCAAATTTCTCAAAATGACTGTTCAGGGGTATAAGCATCTGCAAATTTTGATGACAGGTGGTCTATGAGGGGGCAAATTTTGTGGAATCGGTCATAAGCAGGGTGGCCTCTTAGATGACAGGATGTATTGGGCCTGATCTGATGGATAGGAGTGCTAGGGGGGTGACAGGAGGTGATTGATGGGTGTCTCAGGGGGCGGTTAGAGGGGAAAATAGATGCAATCAATGCACTGGGGAGGTGATCGGAAGGGGGTCTGAGGGGGATCTGAGGGTTTGGCCGAGTGATCAGGAGCCCACACGGGGCAAATTAGGGCCTGATCTGATGGGTAGGTGTGCTAGGGGGTGACAGGAGGTGATTGATGGGTGTCTCAAGGTGTGATTAGAGGGGGGAAATAGATGCAAGCAATGCACTGGCGAGGTGATCAGGGCTGGGGTCTGAGGGCGTTCTGAGGTGTGGGCGGGTGATTGGGTGCCCGCAAGGGGCAGATTAGGGTCTAATCTGATGGGTAACAGTGACAGGTGGTGATAGGGGGTGATTGATGGGTAATTAGTGGGTGTTTAGAGGAGAGAATAGATGTAAACAATGGATTTGGGAGGTGATCTGATGTCGGATCTGCGGGCGATCTATTGGTGTGGGTGGGTGATCAGATTGCCCGCAAGGGGCAGGTTAGGGGCTGATTGATGGGTGGCAGTGACAGGGGGTGATTGATGGGTGGCAGTGACAGGGGGTGATTGATGGGTGATTGACAGGTGATCAGTGGGTTATTACCCGGAATAACAGATGTAAATATTGCACGGGCAAATTGATAAGGGGGGGGGGTCTGAGGGCAATCTGAGCGTGTGGGCGGGTGATTGGGTGCCCGCAAGGGGCAGATTAGGGTCTAATCTGATGGGTAACAGTGACAGGTGGTGATAGGGGGTGATTGATGGGTAATTAGTGGGTGTTTAGAGGAGAGAATAGATGTAAACAATGGATTTGGGAGGTGATCTGATGTCGGATCTGCGGGCGATCTATTGGTGTGGGTGGGTGATCAGATTGCCCGCAAGGGGCAGGTTAGGGGCTGATTGATGGGTGGCAGTGACTGGGGGTGATTGATGGGTGGCAGTGACAGGGGGTGATTGATGGGTGATTGACAGGTGATCAGTGGGTTATTACCCGGAATAACAGATGTAAATATTGCACGGGCGAATTGATAAGGGGGGGGTCTGAGGGCAATCTGAGCGTGTGGGCAGGTGATTGGGTGCCCGCAAGGGGCAGATTAGGGTCTAATCTGATGGGTAACAGTGACAGGTGGTGATAGGGGGTGATTGATGGGTAATTAGTGGGTGTTTAGAGGAGAGAATAGATGTAAACAATGGATTTGGGAGGTGATCTGATGTCGGATCTGCGGGCGATCTATTGGTGTGGGGGGGTGATCAGATTGCCCGCAAGGGGCAGGTTAGGGGCTGATTGAT
Organism: Hyperolius riggenbachi; assembly: GCF_040937935.1. Taxonomy (NCBI): domain Eukaryota; kingdom Metazoa; phylum Chordata; class Amphibia; order Anura; family Hyperoliidae; genus Hyperolius; species Hyperolius riggenbachi. Next base: position 332,610,597 of record NC_090646.1, read on the forward strand.
GGGTGGCAGTGACAGGGGGTGATTGATGGGTGGCAGTGACAGGGGGTGATTGATGGGTGATTGACAGGTGATCAGTGGGTTATTACCCGGAATAACAGATGTAAATATTGCACGGGCGAATTGATAAGGGGGGGGTCTGAGGGCAATCTGAGCGTGTGGGCAGGTGATTGGGTGCCCGCAAGGGGCAGATTAGGGTCTAATCTGATGGGTAACAGTGACAGGTGGTGATAGGGGGTGATTGATGGGTAATTAGTGGGTGTTTAGAGGAGAGAATAGATGTAAACAATGGATTTGGGAGGTGATCTGATGTCGGATCTGCGGGCGATCTATTGGTGTGGGGGGGTGATCAGATTGCCCGCAAGGGGCAGATCAGGGGCTGATTGATGGGTGGCAGTGACAGGGGGTGATTGACGGGTGATTGACAGGTGATTGACAGGTGATCAGGGGGGATAGATGCATACAGTACACGGGGGGGGGGGGGTCTGGGGGGGGGTCTGGGGAGAATCTGAGGGGTGGGGGGGTGATCAGGAGGGAGTAGGGGGCAGATTAGGGACTTAAAAAAAAAATAGCGTTGACAGATAGTGACAGGGAGTGATTGATGGGTGATTAGGAGGGTGACTGGGTGCAAACAGTGGTCTGGGGGGTGGGCAGGGGGGGGTCTGAGGGGTGCTGTGGGCGATCAGGGGGCAGGGGGGGGGGAAATCAGTGTGTTTGGTGCAGACTAGGGTGGCTGCAGCCTGCCCTGGTGGTCCCTCGGACACTGGGACCACCAGGGCAGGAGGCAGCCAGTATAATAGGCTTTGTATACATTACAAAGCCTATTATACACTGTTGCAGCGGCGATCCGGATGCCAGTAACCCGCCGGCGCTTCCGAACGGCCGGCGGGTTACGGCGAACGGGGGGCGGAGCCAGTCCCCGGCGGCTGATCGCGTCACGAATGACGCGATCGCCGCATAGCCACTCCCGCAGCCGCCCCCGCCGATGGGCGTATTGCGGTCGTTTGGGCCCGGACTTTGCCGCCGCCCATCGGCTGGGGGCGGTCGTTAAGTGGTTAAGATTACGTGAGAATCCATTCCTCACTGTGAAATCAAAAGTTAACTCATTGGTGGATGAAGGAAGGGAGATGGGAGTGCTCACAAAGGGAGAGGCAGAGTTTTGCAGCGTAACTACATTTAGGGCCCCAATTTTCTACATCATTCCTAAGATCCACAAGGACAGGGAGAGACAACCAGGGCGGCCGATAGTGTCAGGGATTGGAGGTTCATTGGAGAGGTTGGGTAAGTTTCTCGATGGGGAACTGAAGCCTCATGTGGAAGCTGTAATGAATAGCGGAGATGCCGCCGCATGGGCAATCGGCATGGCGGCTATCTCCGCGTCCCAGCCAGCGGCTGCTGCTGCTCAGCAGCGTGATACTGCTTTGCCTGGTCCTTATAGTGCACACAGATGGAGAGCTGCACGCGCCAGGCGACAGGACCTTTATGCTGCTAGAAGGGGAGTCAGCTGATCATGCCGATACCCTAGGCGAGCAGTCTCTACCTCTAAACAATAATCGTCTACTCCTTCCCTGCTCCATCACGTGGGAAGGTCAGACTGTCCCCACAGAAGCCTTTGTAGACTCCGGCTCTGCAGCCAGATTCATAGTTTATGACTTTGCTAAGAAATTGGGAATTCCCTTACTTCCATTAGACCGACAGATTCTGATTACTGCAGTCGATGACTCTCCATTACAGAGCAGACAACCTCTTTCTCAGGCTCCACTATTGGTGTGTAATGTAGGGGTGTTACATAAAGAGACTTTACAGTTTCTGGTTCTGCAGATGGCAACCTCTACCATTATTCTTGGTATGCCTTGGTTACAACTTCACTCTCCTCAGATTGACTGGGCTTCAGGTCAGCTAAAGAGCTGGTTGGCCCATTGTCATCATCATCATTGTTTAGAGAAAGTTGCTGTTTGCGCTACCAAGATTCAGGTTAAAGGGGTGCCAGTACAGTATACGGAATTCGCTGATGTGTTCTGTCCGAAGTCTGCAGATAAACTCCCGCCTCACCGTAGCTTCGATTGTCCCATCGATTTAAGATCTGGTTGTATGCCTCCTGGGGGTCACCTTTATAATCTGTCTGGACCTGAGAAGGTGGCAATGCAGGATTACATCAGAGAATTTGACCAAAGGCTTCATCCGCCCTTCTCGCTCACCAGCTGGGGCAGGATTCATTTTCGTACAGAAAAAGGATGGAGGCCTCCGACCCTGCATTGACTACCGAGGTTTAAATAAGATTACAGTAAAAAAATCATTACCATTTGCCTTTAATTGACTATTTATTTGCTCAGGTGACCAATGCCAGTATTTTTTCCAAACTGGATTTACGAGGTGCATACAACCTGGTACGGATTAGAGATGGTGACGAATGAAAGACAGCGTTCAACACACCCGACGGGCACTACGAGTATCTGGTTATGCCCTTTGTGTAACGCTCCTGCCGTCTTCCAGGAGTTGATCAATGAGGTTTTCAGGGAGGTACTGGGGAAATTCGTGCTAGTGTATCTAGACGACATACTGATATTTTTTCTCCTAATCTGACGGAACATCGTAAACATGTCAAGCTCGTTCTGAAGAAATTGAGACAGAATTCACTGTATGCCAAGTTAGAGAAGTGCCTCTTTGAGGTCACTTCCGTCCCTTTTCTGGGTTATATTATCTCTACATCCGGTCTCTCCCTGGATCCAGAAAAAGTCTCGGCTGTTTTGGAGTGGCCACAACCTGTGGGTTTGAAGGCACTCAAAAGATTTTTGGGCTTTGCCAATTACTAGAGGAGATTCATCAAGGGTTTCTCCTCTGTAGTGTCACCCCTCACCAGCCTTATCAAGAAAGGGGCTGACACGTACCACTGGTCAGCAGAGGCACATTCTGCCTTCTCCACATTGAAAAAACTGTTCTGTTCTGCTCCCATTTTGAGACATGTGGATGTCACCTTCCCCTTCATTGTAGAGGTCGATGCCTCAGAGGTCGGGGTTGGGGCTGTACTGTCTCAACGCTCTGGTCTGCAGGGCAAACTTCACCCCTGTGCTTACTTTTCCCGTAGGTTCTCTCCTGCTGAGAACTACAATATTGGCAATCGAGAGCTTTTGGCCATTAAATTAGCCTTCGAAGAATGGCGACATTGGCTAGAAGGGGCAGAGCATACTATCACAGTCTATACGGATCATAAAAACTTGGAGTACATAGAAGGGGCCAAAAGATTTAGTCCTCGACAGGCCCGTTGGTCCTTGTTCTTTTCAAGATTCAGATTTGTCATAACGTACACACCAGGGAGTAAGAACGTCAAAGCTGACGCCCTATCTAGGTGTTTCGAGCCCGAGACAGTGCAACCCTCAACCCCAGAAACCATCCTACCTCAGAAAGTAGTCTTGGCAGCTACTGAAACCTGGAAGGATTGGATGGCTACTTTGGGCCCTTATCAACAGGATGTTCCAGAAGGGAAGCCTGAGGGAGTCATGTTTGTACCACTGCCTTTCCGCCTGCAACTCCTGCAACTGTTCCATTCCCATAAAAATGCGGGGCATCCTGGGGTTGCCAGAACTCAGGATTTGCTGGCCAGATGTGCTTGGTGGCCTACGCTAGCAACTGATTGTAAGGAGTTTGTAAGAGAGTGCTCCGTTTGTGCCAGGAGTAAGCCCTCTCGTCAGGCACCAGTGGGTACACTACAACCCCTACCAGTGCCAAGTGAACCCTGGACTCATCTGTCGATGGACTTTGTGGGAGAACTCCCCAAGTCTGAGGGCAAGACGGTCATTTGGGTGGTAGTAGATAAGTTCAGTAAGATGGCTCGTTTTGTCATTTTGTCCCTCTGAAAGGACTCCCCTCGGCCCAGGAGTTGGCTGATCTCTTCATTCAGTACATTTTCCAGCTGCATGGCATTCCGGAGAATGTAGTGTCAGATCGGGGAGTCCAGTTTGTGTCAAAATTTTGGAGGGCCTTTTGCCATCAGCTGGAGATAGACCTTTCATTTTCATCAGGCTACCACCCACAGACCAATGGCCAAACCGAGAGAATAAACCAGTACCTTGAGCAATTTCTCAGATGTTATGTGGCAGATGCACAGTCTGACTGGGTAAAGTTTTTGCCATTTGCAGAATTTGCACATAACAATCTGAAGAGTTCCTCTTCAGGATTCTCCCCGTTTCAGGTAGTCTCGGGAAGATCTCCCACGTTTGCTCCATTACCTGTGACATCTACCCCATTTCCGGCCCTGGAGGATTGGCAAAGGGTATTGAGGGAGATTTGGGGAATGGTTAAGAGGAACCTGGGGAAAGCCTTCCAGGCTCAGAAGAAACAGGCGGATAAGAGACGGTCTGTAGAGTGGAAGTTTTCCCTAGGGGACATGGTGTGGGTCTCTACTCGACATTTAGCTTTAAAGCAGGCATGTCAAACCGGTCCTACAAGGGCCAAGATCCTCACACATTTTTGGTGCAGCTCAAATGAATTGATGGTCTGAATCAGGAAAGGTGTGTGTGGAGATATATTGGGGTGCTGATGCTGTTAAGGATAATACAGTAATATATTTTCATTTTCCCATTTTTATATCTGCTGTGGTATGTCAAAGGTGTAGAGATGCAGGCTAGATTCATTGACTGTTCCTGTATTTGTGTGGGTGGGTCACTAGACCTACATTTGCATCTAAAGAGGTCTTCAGTGAATACGACCAGTCACCTATCACACAGGACATCCTGCTGCAATGTGAAAGCCTTAATCAATTGTCACCTGTAACCTGGGGAGATTGGAAGTGAAGGAAGTCTTTTGTTTTGTGTGTGTGCTATAGTACCCTTTTCATGTATGTGGATCTCTGGAAATCCCATTTATGTCTGAGAACGGAGACAGGAAAACGCCTTAATCAAGTTTTCACCTGGAGTTGAAAGCCTAACTTCACAATCTTTGATGTATAGTAGACTTTTACCTGGGAAATCAAATTATGTCTGAGGATGTTATTAAATCTAGCTTCCCCCCGTCCACACAGGCTTACAGCCTCCAGGCGTATTTCATAGTATAAAACCGCAGCTAGGATAGCCACAACTTGTAGTTCTTGGAGGTAGCTCACACGGCTAGAACTAACCTGGTCCCTGACCAGAAGTGCGTACCGCCCGCAACAACACCAGATCGATACGCTGGTACGTTTATTTCCCGTTTATTTTGGTAAGCAAAATCGCTTTGTGTGTTATCTTTGTACATTTTATCTTGTAACTATTTTTACTTTGTTTTTTTTGTAATCTTTTTGTATATATTCAGTTTTGCACTGTTCTATGTTTTTCTAGAATATTAAATTATTATTTAATAAGTTTGACTTCTGCCGTACTAAACTAACACTCATAGCCTAGAAGAGACTGAAGTGTAACCGTGTATAAGTTCATGCCTAATTGTACGCTTGAGCAACACTACCGTAGGAAATTGTAATTGCATTGTGTGTGGGGGCGTTTGTCATACGTTGGCCTAAGCGCGCAGCTGACCCAACGTACGAACAACGCCAGTGCGAGTAGCGACAGCAGAGTGGCTAACAGTATCGTTCGGAACGACTGTTAGTGGGTCTTTGCTTCACGACAGTGTAAGATTGCAACTGTGTGTGTGTGTGGGTGCGTGGCGTTCCCGTATTTGGCCTAAGCGCAAAGCTGACCCAAATACGAAAACGCGGAGTGCGCGCTGAGGACTCGACAGCAGAGTGGAAGTGTCTAGCAACGCTAGTGGTGGCAGTGAGAGGTGTTTTGAGGGGTTCCAGCCTTGTTTGTAGCTTAAATAAGGCTGTTCCCCGCTTAATCTGGTCAAACCCGCAGTCGGGAACCGTATACGCAGGCGTGCCGCGGGCCGGTTCTTGACATAATTGGCTGGCAGTGGTGGCATCGTCTAGTACATTAGTACGCAGTTTAGCTCGCTATTCTGAGTACTAAAGGCTGGAAGCTTGCTAGAAGCAACTAGCCTACAGAAGTCTACTCAGTGCAGAATCTATATACGTTTTTTTTTTTGTTCAAAGATACACACTTGGTGTTTGCTTTCCCTCCCCCTCTTTTTTTTTTCTTTTTATTTTGTGCAACACGATGGCTCAGAAAGCATCCAGCTATGCAAGGCAAAACAAAGAGATACTACTCAACCTGTGTGAGCACAAAGGCATCGAGACGGTGAGCGGCCAGACTAAGGAGCAGTTAGTTCGTGCGCTCGAGGAGCATGATGAGGCAGAACGAGCCCGTGCTTCAACGTCAGCAGATGCAGCTCACGACACGCCAGAGGAGGAATCGCTCCCGCCACAGGATGCGAGTGGAGACGATGTCCTGGATGATCCACCTAACACGGAGATGACATCTCTGGAAGCCGACCTACAGCTACTAGGTTCGGCTGAGCCCGAACTGCGCCTAAAGCTGATTCTGGAACATCGGCAAGCAGAGAGGGAACAAGCTGCCCAGCGACTCCAGGCCGAGAGGGACAGACTCCGGGCAGAGGAGGGAAGAGCTGAACGGCAACACCAGCTGGAGCTGGCTAAACTTCAGCAGCAGAACCGGTCTGCTGGACCCGCAGAACGCGAAGGTGAGCGAGTCCACAGAATTCCCCTGGATAAGTTCCCCGCTATGGACAAGGACTCTGACATAGACACTTTCCTACAGGGGTTTGAAAGGACTTGTCGGCAGTATGGGGTGCCCCGTGAGCAGTGGGCAAGATACCTCACACCAGGGCTGAGAGGCAAGGCCCTGGAGGCGTTTGTGAGTCTCCCCCAGGAGGAAGAAACAGACTTTGAGGCAATTAAGAAAGCCATTATTGCGCGATACCACCTCACGCCAGAAGTGTATCGCAAACGTTTCAGGACAGTGCAGCGAGGTCCTAATGACAGCTACCTGGATCATGCTTGCAACCTGCGCACTGCCTTCCAGCAGTGGGTAAAAGGACTGTCAGTGGAAACTTTAGATGCCCTGCAGGAACTGATGATAAAAGACCAGTTCCTCCACACCTGTCCTGTTGAGGTCCGGCTGTTTGTGCTGGATCGAGAACCAAAGACAGTGGATGAGGCTGCGGAAATGGCCGATTCCTACACCGCCCATAGAGCACCTGAGTCCCGGAGGACTACTACGCCCAGCTGGAGAGGAGAACAGATTGCTAAACCTGTTTCACCCAGCACCCAGAGGAGGCAAGCACCGCTGTCTCCTGGATTCAAGCAACATGACACTCGGAAATGCTTTGTATGTGACAGGGTGGGTCATATCAGCACGACTTGCCCAGAGAGGAAGAGGGAGGCCCCAAAATCCAGTGAGGCCTCAAACCCCAGTGAAGTCCCAACGGCTTTGTGTGCTACCAGGAATGCTACTGGCTATGCAGAGAATCTGCAGCTTGTCACGGTTGGGGGTACAGTTGCCACTGGGCTGAGAGACACTGGAGCAGAAGTGACTCTCATACATCCCCAGCTTGTGAACCCAGAGCAGTACATACCTGGGAAAATGATTGCTGTCAGAGGAATTGGGGGTGTCACCCCAGCCATACCCACCGCCTTGGTCCACCTGAATTGGGGGGCCGGCAGCGGACTGAAAGAAGTTGGGGTAACTGACAAAATCCCCACCAACGTTTTGCTGGGTACTGACCTGGGATGGTTAGTGGCCCGGTATGAGCCTACTCCAAACCCTGTGGAGCCTGCATCCCCAGCAGAAGTTCTGGACTCTTGCAAGGTACTGTTTGATAATGCTGTGCAAGTGGGGAGTGCTGGAGAGGCCCCAGGGGCTATGGACTGTGTACTAGGAGCCAGCCCTAGTGAGTCTCCAGTGCCTAGGCCTGGAGTGGGACCTGTTGACACAGAGAATGCAGAAACTGATGATGTCATTTATGACGCACGGACTATCGAGGCGATCGATGCAGGAACTGTTGATGATAATTGTGAAGTGCTGAGTAGCAATGTGTGTAATGATACAGATAATGTGGAGGTTTTATGTGATGTCCCAAATGACAATATATGTAGGGATGATAATGCTGATGGCATATGTGTTGTGCTACATAATGCTGTGTGTCATGTGGACACTCCGTCAGCTGCCGGAGTAACCAGCGGCGCTCGCTGGGCTGCAGCAGATGGACTGTCCACTGAAGGGGCAGACGGCACCAGGCCAGATCTTTCCCCTTCAGATGGTTTTAAGACAAAATGTGACGTGATTTATGATGTGTGTAAGGTGGGCACTCCCTCAGCTGCAGTGGTAACCCGCAGTGCTAGCGGGTCTACAGCAGAGGGACTGTCCACCGAAGTGGCAAATGTTGCTGGGTCAGCCACATCCAATTCGGAACCTGGCCCGGATGGCCCAGGAGCCTCTCCGTCTGCAGCCTTCCTAGAATGTGTGACAGGCAGCACTGAGCTCTCTGGGGCTGTTCGATTTGACAGCAGCCTGGAAGAGCTCAGGGGGCTAGCCAGCAGGTCACCAGCTGGGAGGGGCAGGTTGAGAGGGTTCTGGGAAGTTATTCCCTCGGAGCTGTCCGAAGTGGAGGAGGCAGACCGGCAGATACTCGTTCCCCAAAGGGACCGAGAGATAGCTCCTGCCACTATAGAGAGAGTGCGTGTAGCGACGGTTGGAACCCTTCCCCAGTTGCAGCACAGTCTCTATGGTTGCGAATTCACGGTCGCCACTGACCCACATTCCCCTGGTTGGTTACGTCAGGTTGCCAAGGGCAACGACACATTGCAGCAACCTGACCTAGCTTTCCAGTCGTGTAGCTTGGAGCTAACTGACAGGTGGGGAACCCTCCTGAGGATGCTAAAGAGTTTCCCCACCCGGCCAGGCCGTCAATGTAGGCTTTGGCAGGATGATGCGTTAGATTCACCTGCCAGCGCCATCTGGAAGGGGAGCAATCATGGGAATGCGGACGGGCTGTCCCGTCAAGCAGAACCAACAGTGTAGGTGCTGGCAGGATGATCTGGGAAGATCGTCTGCCTTGCACCAAGTTAACGGCGGAGGTGTGGAGATATATTGGGGTGCTGATGCTGTTAAGGATAATACAGTAATATATTTTCATTTTCCCATTTTTATATCTGCTGTGGTATGTCAAAGGTGTAGAGATGCAGGCTAGATTCATTGACTGTTCCTGTATTTGTGTGGGTGGGTCACTAGACCTACATTTGCATCTAAAGAGGTCTTCAGTGAATACGACCAGTCACCTATCACACAGGACATCCTGCTGCAATGTGAAAGCCTTAATCAATTGTCACCTGTAACCTGGGGAGATTGGAAGTGAAGGAAGTCTTTTGTTTTGTGTGTGTGCTATAGTACCCTTTTCATGTATGTGGATCTCTGGAAATCCCATTTATGTCTGAGAACGGAGACAGGAAAACGCCTTAATCAAGTTTTCACCTGGAGTTGAAAGCCTAACTTCACAATCTTTGATGTATAGTAGACTTTTACCTGGGAAATCAAATTATGTCTGAGGATGTTATTAAATCTAGCTTCCCCCCGTCCACACAGGCTTACAGCCTCCAGGCGTATTTCATAGTATAAAACCGCAGCTAGGATAGCCACAACTTGTAGTTCTTGGAGGTAGCTCACACGGCTAGAACTAACCTGGTCCCTGACCAGAAGTGCGTACCGCCCGCAACAACACCAGATCGATACGCTGGTACGTTTATTTCCCGTTTATTTTGGTAAGCAAAATCGCTTTGTGTTATCTTTGTACATTTTATCTTGTAACTATTTTTACTTTGTTTTTTTTGTAATCTTTTTGTATATATTCAGTTTTGCACTGTTCTATGTTTTTCTAGAATATTAAATTATTATTTAATAAGTTTGACTTCTGCCGTACTAAACTAACACTCATAGCCTAGAAGAGACTGAAGTGTAACCGTGTATAAGTTCATGCCTAATTGTACGCTTGAGCAACACTACCGTAGGAAATTGTAATTGCATTGTGTGTGGGGGCGTTTGTCATACGTTGGCCTAAGCGCGCAGCTGACCCAACGTACGAACAACGCCAGTGCGAGTAGCGACAGCAGAGTGGCTAACAGTATCGTTCGGAACGACTGTTAGTGGGTCTTTGCTTCACGACAGTGTAAGATTGCAACTGTGTGTGTGTGTGGGTGCGTGGCGTTCCCGTATTTGGCCTAAGCGCAAAGCTGACCCAAATACGAAAACGCGGAGTGCGCGCTGAGGACTCGACAGCAGAGTGGAAGTGTCTAGCAACGCTAGTGGTGGCAGTGAGAGGTGTTTTGAGGGGTTCCAGCCTTGTTTGTAGCTTAAATAAGGCTGTTCCCCGCTTAATCTGGTCAAACCCGCAGTCGGGAACCGTATACGCAGGCGTGCCGCGGGCCGGTTCTTGACAGTGTGGTCCATCAGGTAGAACACATTCCTCTCTTTCTCAGTCCACCGTAAACACTGGCATGGATCTGGCCCTCCAGGCCTGGAGTTTGACACCTGTGCTTTAAAGCAACCGTCACTTAAACTGGGACCCAGATTTGTAGGACCATACCCGGTGTCCAGAAGGATTAATGACGTCCCGTATGCGATTGATCTCCCAGCTAGCATGAAAGGTGTGAGATCATTCCATGTGTCTCTGTTGAAGCCTGCAGTGCACGTGGATTCCGCTCCCCCCCTCCCCCCCTTCCCCTGTGATGGTTAACGACCAACCCGAGTATGAGATCGAGAAGATTTTGGATTCTTGATTGGTGCAAAATTCTGTGCAGTATCTGGTCCACTGTAAGGGGTATGGTCTGGAGGAGAGAACTTGGGTGCCGGATTGTCGCATGCATGCTGAGGAATTGAAAAAAGAATTTCATGACTTACACCCTGAGAAACCGAGTTGGAAGTGTCCGGGGTCCACTCCTCGGGGGGGGGGGGGGATACTGTAATGAATAGCGAAGATGCCGCCGCATGGGCAAGCGGCATGGCGGCTATCTCCGCGTCCCAGCCAGCGGCTGCTGCCGCGCAGCAGCATGATACTGCTTTGCCTGGTCCTTCTAGCCTTCTAGTGCACACAGATGGAGAGCGTGCCAGGCGACAGGACCTTTATGTTGCTAGAAGGGGAGTCGTCTGATCATGCCGATCAGCTGACTCCAGCTATGCTCTGGATTGGCTGAGTGACTAGGGAGGCGCTGTGGAGCGCTTTTAGTTTATATAGGACTTGCCTGTCACTTGCAAGTTGTCTGCTGTTGCGAACAGTTATGTGTGAGCGATCAGACCTGAGTCAGATCCCACAGTGTGTTAGAACCAGCCGGAGCTGGGAATTCACACGGAGTCAGATTGCATTGATAGTTTAAAGTACTATTGTTTGCTACTGTTTCTATGTTAGACTAGGTCCTGGGTGTTGAGACCAAGGACCTCACACCTAAGACTAGGAGATTACTACATTGTCACTGCTTATCTGTTAGACTAGTTTCCAGGTGTTGAGACCAAGGACCTCACACCTACGTCTAGGACTGTGACACATTATTTGTTACCTGTTATGACCTTTGGCTTTTCCTGACTACTCTCCTGTCCTCTGATTCGGTACTTCCGCCCATCTGATTATCTGTTGCCAACATTGCCTGTACCTGGATACCGAATCAGTCTTCCGCTTTGGTACTTTGTCTGTCCATGTGTTGCCGACCTGGCTTGTCTGACCTTTCTGGCTGTCAACTAGCTCTTGGGTGATCAGCCTTACTATACCCCTGTGACCCCTGCTCTTCAGGTGGTTACTAGCTGCTACTTTTGGCCTATGGTCACCAGCTCCTCTGGAGGCCATCGTGCAGCACAGTCAGTGGGTCTCTACCTCTCTAGGTCCACTGGCTGCAGTACAGTCTGATTCCCTGCCTCTCAGGGAATCCTTGGCTGCAGTACAGTCTGATTCCTTGCTCCTCAAGGAATCTCTAGCTGCAGACCAATTATCATCATATCACTCCAATCAGTGGTCCCTGCCCCTCAGATGTCCACTGGCTGCAGTACAGTCTGATTCCCTGCCCCTCAGGGAATCCTTGGCTGCAGTAGTGTCTGTATCTCCCGCCTCTCAGAAGATAACCTCTCCGATTACTGTTGCACAAAACACTATACCACATTGGGTGTCCTGTGTCTAGCTATACTAGTATTATTGGTGATTCTGCAGATCACCACATAATCAGGTATAGCATCTGTATTATTGGTGATACTGCAGATCACCAATAATCAGAAAAATCTGTGTTGCTGACACCAATCGTTACAGAAGCCCTCTCTTCCTTTGTGAGAGATACTGGTGATGTGTTGGCTGTCCTAAGGGATCTCCCGGTAGGTGGTGAGGATCTGATTGTAAGTGTGGATGTGGAGGCCCTTTACACTTCAATTCCCCATGATGTGTGATTGGCAGCTGTAGCATTCTTCCTCCGTGAGCATTATCCAGATGCAGCACTCCACAATGAGTTTATGGTGGAAGCATTGCGGTTGGTGCTAGAGTACAACTGTTTTTGTTTGATGGACGCTTTTTTCTGACAGGCCAGGGGCACGTGTGCTCCGGCCTACGCTTGTTTACATCTCGGGCTATGGGAGTGGCAGGATGTATACCCCGTGGACCTCTTCCAGAGGCATGTCCGCCTATAGTTGAGGTTCATAGATGACGTGCTCCTGGTCTGGCAAGGCACCAGGGAACAGCTGAATTGTTTCATGGATAAATTAAGGGAAAATGAGAGAAATCTCAGGTTCACCTTCAGTGAATCACAGCTGTATTTCCTTGATTTGAGAATTCGCGTGGAAGGTGGAAAATTGATAACCACTTTCAGAAAGCCTACAGCAGGCAATACATTACTACACTATTCGAGTTACCATTTGGAGTCCCAGAAAAGAGCGGTCCCCAGGGGGCAGTTCCATAGACTCAAACGAAACTGTACCTTGGAGGAAGATTTTGTGAAAGAGGGTCAGGAACTATGTACAAGGTTAATTAAAAGAGGCTATCCAGATGTACTTGTGGAACAGGAGTATCAGAGAATGAGAGGTATGGATAGGGAAGAGGTTCGCACAGGACGTTCGCCAAAAAAGAGGGAATGGGCCCAGAAAGGAAGGAACCTATCAGGTTTATTGCAATGTATGGGGCGCATTGGTATGCCCTACAAAAGGTGTTGCAAAAACACTGGGGAACATTGCTAATTGATAAAAGGATAAGAGATCTGGTGGGTGATGGGCCCTATTTGACAGCGAGAAGGGCCCCCAATTTGAAAAGGAGACTGGTAAGGTCAGAATTTGTAAGGAGAAAGAGACATGGTTAAATAGATACCCGCACAAATTTGGAATGTATAGCTGTGGCGACTGCAATGTGTGCAATTTGGTCGAGCGAACTAAGACCTTCACAAATGCCAAAGGTACTAGGACATTTGAAATCAAGGACAATATAAACTGTAACTCTGAAAGAATTGTGTATTGCATAAGGTGTCCGTGCAACCTATTATATGTAGGAAAACAAAACGGCGCCTAGGTAAAAGAATTGGAGAACATGTTAAAAACATTGAGAAGGCTGAAAAAGACAGCCCATTGGGAACACACTTTGAACGATACCACAATAGTGACCCCTCAGTGCTACGCTTTAAGGGAATAATCAAGCAGAAAGTGCCAAACAGAGGTGGAGACATTGAAAAAGATCTGTATAAGATTAATGCATTGTGGATCTACCATCTGGGGACTAGAATCCCAGAGGGTTTGAACTCTGACCTGAATATGGTGTATTTCCTGGAATAATCCTGTTATGGTAAAGTGATTCTAAGTGAATCTATGAACATGAAATATGACTGGCTAAGATGGTAAAAGTAAATAAAGAAAGAGCAGTATTTACATCATAGGGAGGAGAAGAATAAAGCAGGAATTCTGCCTAGTATATGTGTCATGATAAAAAACCACGCCTGGAGGCGGATCAGAGACTAATAGGAATAAAAAAGTCCTATGCTGCAGTAAGTCAAACCCCTTTCGCTTTGAGAAAGCCCCGTGGGCGGGGCGAAGCGCGTAAGCGAGCGGGGCAAAGTGACACACGTGAGCGCTCACAAACTACACAGCCCGGCCAAGCCAGGAAGTCCGTCCTAACACCGGGAAACTACGGCAGCAGGGAGAGCAAGAGAGGTGACACAAGATGTCAGGCTTCAATGACTAATAGGGGCTCTGAGCGGTAGCTCCCTCTGAAACGAGAGATGACCGCTGGGATGTAGTGAGTATGGATGGTCAACGTATCACATCCTGACTCGTATGGATTTACTGCGGAGACATTAATAACTGCAACGCATGCCATTGTTTATGAGGACTTTGTGAGTGTATAGCACACACGGAAGAAAATAAGGAGGGTGACCTTTTGAGCATTGGTGCCTGAAGTTATACCTGTGGAATTACTGGGACAGTCCAAAGGGCATATGAGCAAGTACTGATCGGTGTTAGTCACACAGCCAGTAGGTCAGGTGCAGCCGCGGCAACCAGTTAACCACTTGAGGACCACAGTCTTTTCGCCCCTTAAGGACCAGAGCCTTTTTCTCCATTCAGACCACTGCAGCTTTCACGGTTTATTGCTCGGTCATACAACCTACCACCTAAATGAATTTTACCTCCTTTTCTTGTCACTAATACAGCTTTCTTTTGGTGCTATTTGATTGCTGCTGCGAGTTTTAGTTTTTATTATATTCATTAAAAAAGACATGAATTTTGTCAAAAAAATTACTTTTTTTAACTTTCTGTGCTGACATTTTTCAAATAAAGTAAAATTTCCTATACACTTGAGCGCAAAAGTTATTCTGCTACATGTCTTTGATAAAAAAAAAAAAACATTCAGTGTATATTTATTGGATTGGGTAAAAGTTATAGCGTTTACAAACTATGGTGCCAAAAGTGAATTTTCCCATTTTAAAGCATCTCTGACTTTTCTGAGCACCTGTCAGGTTTCATGAGGTGCTAAAATTCCAGGATAGTATAAATACCCCCCAAATGACCCCATTTTGGAAAGAATCCCAAAGTATTCACAAAGAGGCATGGTGAGTTCATAGAAGATTTAATTTTTTGTCACAAGTTAGCGGAAAATGACACTTTGTAAAAAAAAAAAAAAAAAAAAAATTCCATATCTGCTAACTTGTGACAAAAAAAATGAAATCTGCCACGGACTCACCATAGCCCTCTCTGAATGCCTTGAAGTGTCTACTTTCCAAAATGCGGTCATTTGTGGGGTGTATTTACTGTCCTGGCATTTTGGGGGATGCTAAATTGTAAGCACCCCTGTAAAGCCTAAAGATGCTCATTGGACGTTGGGCCCCTTAGCGCACCTAGGCTACAAAAAGGGGTCACACATGTGGTATTGCTGTACTCAGGAGAAGTAGTATAATGTGTTTTGGGGTGTATTTTTACACATACCCATGCTGGGTGGGAGAAATTTCTCTGTAAATGACAATCTTTTGATTTTTTACACACAATTGTCCATTTACAGAGAGATTTCTCCCACCCAGCATGGGTATGTGTAAAAATACACCCCAAAACACATTATACTACTTCTCCTGAGTACGGCGATACCACATGTGTGGCACTTTTTTGCACCCTAACTGCGCTAAGGGGCCCAAAGTCCAATGAATACCTTTAGGATTTCAAAGGTCATTTTGAGAAATTTCGTTTCAAGACTACTCCTCACGGTTTAGGGCCCCTAAAATGCCAGGACAGTATAGGAACCCCACAAATGACCCCATTTTAGAAAGAAGACACCCCAAGGTATTCCGTTAGGAGTACAGTGAGTTCATAGAAGATTTTATTTTTTGTCACAAGTTAGCGGAAAATGACACTTTGTGAAAAAAACCAATAAAAATCAATTTCCGCTAACTTGTGACAAAAAATAAAATCTTCTATGAACTCACCGTACTCCTATCGGAATACCTTGGGGTGTCTTCTTTCTAAAATGGGGTCATTTGTGGGGTTCCTATACTGTCCTGGCATTTTAGGGGCCCTAAACCGTGAGGAGTAGTCTTAAAACGAAATTTCTCAAAATGACCTTTGAAATCCTAAAGGTACTCATTGGACTTTGGGCCCCTTAGCGCAGTTAGGGTGCAAAAAAGTGCCACACATGTGGTATCGCCGTACTCAGGAGAAGTAGTATAATGTGTTTTGGGGTGTATTTTTACACATACCCATGCTGGGTGGGAGAAATATCTCTGTAAATGGACAATTGTGTGTAAAAAAAAATAAAAATTGTCATTTACAGAGCTATTTCTCCCACCCAGCATGGGTATGTGTAAAAATACACCCCAAAACACATTAAACTACTTCTTTCTGTGGCACTTTTTTGCACCCTAACTGCGCTAAGGGGCCCAAAGTCCAATGAGCACCTTCAGGCTTTACAGGGGTGCTTACAATTTAGCACCCTCCCCCCCACACTTGCCAGGACAGTTAACAAACCCCACAAATAACACCATTTTGGAAAGAATACACGCTAAGGTATTCCATGAGGGCCATGGTGAGTTCATAGAAAAATTTATTTTTTGTCACAAGTTAGCGGAAAATGACATTTTGTGAAACCCCCCCCCCCCCCCCACAATTTCTGCTAACTTGTGACAAAAAATAAAATATTCTATGAACTCACCATGCACCTAACGGAATACTTTGGGGTGTTCTCTTTCCAAAATGGCATCATTCGTGGGGTCTGTCCTGGCATTTTAGGGTCTCTGCAATCATTACATGTATGGCCAGTATTAGCAGTTTCTGCTATACTCCTTATATTGGGCATAAGGGTAATGCACTCTGGGCTGAAAGGAAAAATGAACGTCAATCAATCAATCAATCAATGTGGATGAAAAAATATCTGCCAAAAAAATTTGAAAAAAAAAGAGAGGAAGGCGTCTGCCAGGACATAGGAGCTGCCGCCCCAAAAATCCAAACCCACCAGCTCGTATGCCCTGGCAAACCCGATTTATCCATTCACGCCGATCGATGTGGATGAACAAATCATTGCCAGAGTTCTTTTTTGATACAAAGTGTTTGCCAAAGCATATGAAACCCCAACACCGCTCCTCGGCCCATATGCCTTGGCAAACGTATCTTTTTGACTGTGGAGGAGAACTCTCGTCCTGCAGCGCTGCATGCACCGATTTTGTGTAACCTGACAGAAGCACAATGCTTCTGTCAGGATGCACCATCAGTGGTGCAGCTGATTGGTCAGTCTGGATAGAAAAAAGAGAGAAGAAAAAAGACAAAACAATACAAAAAGGAGGGGAAGGCGTCTGCCAGGACATAGGAGCTGCCGCCCCAAAAATCCAAACCCACCAGCTCGTATGCTCTGGCAAACCTGATTTATCCATTCACACCGATGGATGTGGATGAACAAATCATTGCCAGAGTTCTTTTTTGATACAAAGTGCTTGCCAAAGCGTATGAACCCCAACACCACTCCTCGGCCCATATGCCTCGGCCAACGTATCTTTTTGACTGCGGAGGAGAAATCTCGTCCTGCAGCGCTGCATGCACCGATTTTGTGTAACCTGCAGGGCCGGATTACCCATAAGGCACTCTAGGCACGTGCCTACAGGCGCCTCATTAGTCAGGGGCGGGTCTAATTCCCGACGTTCCCCTCTCTATATGCAGAGCGAGAGAGTGATCATGTCACTCGCCGCCCTGCGCTCGGCTATCTGATACGGAGTTGCGGACCAGTTGCACAGTCAGGGGCAGGCTGGAGCTGCTCCGTAGAAACAGTGTTTTGGCAAAATACCCCCATTTTATTCAGAATGCAGACTAGAGCTGCTCTGGTCCTGGTACTGACTGGCAGCTAGAGCACCGCCTCCTCCTTTCCTCCCGGGATGCTAAGAAGCTCAGCTCAGCTCTGCGTCACACATGGACGGCTGTGGCGGGGAATTTGATCTTCAGAGAGAAGCGCTGGACCAGGACTGAGCACAGCGAGCCCCAGCAGGAGGGGGAGAGCAGATGCGAGGGAAAGAGAAACTCGGGCAGGCACTCAGCTGTCAGTGCACAGCAAGCAGCCTGTCACACATGGAGAGCAGAGACTGAAGCCGCTGCACGGAGAGACACAGAGGATACAGCAATAGCCAGAAGCAGCAGTGTGCACACAGAGACAGCCAGACAGCTGCCAGTACGGAGCAATGACCGTGAGGGAGGAGGTAATGTGCCATGTATGACCTCTTCTCTTTTGCCATTACTCATTATCTCTCTCTCTTTTACTAGTATCCTCCATTTCTCTGACGATCTTGGTGCCCACCCTCTGTGTGTCCTCCACTGCCCACCCTCTGTGTGTCCTCCTCTGCCCACCCTCTGTGTGTCCTCCACTGCCCACCCTCTGTGTGTCCTCCTCTGCCCACCCTCTGTGTGTCCTCCATTGCCCACCGTCTGTGTGTCCTCCACTGCCCACCCTCTGTGTGTCCTCCACTGCCCACCCTCTGTGTGTCCTCCACTGCCCACCCTCTGTGTGTCCTCCACTGCCCACCCTCTGTGTCCTCCTCTGCCCACCCTCTGTGTGTCCTCCTCTGCCCACCCTCTGTGTGTCCTCCACTGCCCACCCTCTGTGTGTCCTCCACTGCCCACCCTCTGTGTGTCCCTCGCATGCCAATCTCATGTGTGTCCCTTGCATGCCCACCACATGCGTCCTCTATGTGTCCTTTGCATGCCCACCCCATGTGCGTTCCTTACATGCCCCCCACATGTATCCACCCTCTGTGTGTCCTCCGCATGCCCACCCCCTGAGTGTCCCTCGCATGCCCATCCCCCTCCATGCCCACCATTTGTATGTGTCTCCCATGCCCACCCTCTGTGCATCCCCAGTGTGCTCATCCTCTTTGTGACCTCTGCTTGCCCACTCTGTGCGTCTCCACCCTCTGTGCATTCCCCATGTGCCCACCCTGTAGTTCCTACCATAGCTAGTCTACGGTCCTAGATCATTTGTATTATAAATTATTTATGAAGCAATAAAATCTTCTACAGCACTTTACAGAGCACATGTTACTGACTGGCCTCAGAGCCACTCACAATCTAACCCTACCATAATCACAAAAGTCCAACCGTATAATTATTATTCATTAATATAGCACTGACATCTTCTGCAGCACTTTACAGAGTACATAGTCATGTCACTGACTGTCCTCAGAGGAGCTCACACACTAATCCCACCATAGTCATAGTCTGATGTCCTACCATATTATTATTATGTGTTTATATAGCACTGACATCTTCTGCAGCACTGTACAGAGTACATAGTCATGTCACTGACTGTCCTCAGAGGAGCTGACAATCTAATCCTACCATATTAGTATGTATTGTATTTATATATTACTGACACCTTCTGCAGCACTTTACAGAGTACATAGTAATGTCACTAACCATCCCCCGAGAAGTTCACACTAGAATACCCACCATATTTATAGTCTTATGTCCTACCATATTATTATTATTATGTATTTATATATCGCTGACATCTTCTGCAGCACATTACAGAGTACACAGTCATGTCACTGACTGTCCTCAGAGGAGCTCACAATCTAATCCTGCCATAGTCCTAGTGTAATGTCCTCCCATATTATTATGCGTTTATATAGCACTGACATGTTCTGCAGCACTTTACAGAGTCCATAGTCATGTCACTGACTGTCCTCATAGGGGCTCACACTCTAATCCTACCATAGTCATAGTCTAATGTCCTACCATATTATTATTATGTATTTTCTATAGCACTGACATCTTCTGCAGCACATTACAGAGCTCATTTTTATGTCACTGACTGTCCCCAGAGGAGCTCATAATCTAATCCGTACCATAGTCATAGTCTAATGTCCTACCATAGTGATATTATTATTATTATTATGTATTTATATAGCACAGATATCTTCTGCAGCACTTTACAGAGTACATAGTCATGTCACTAACTGTCCTCAGAGGAGCTCACAATCTAATCCTATGCTACCATAGACATAGTCTAATGTCCTAACATGTTATTATTGTTTATAGCATGAGCATTTTGTTTCATAAGAATAGGGGGGAAGGGGTCGTGCTGAGGGGCGGAGTTTAGGGCGCTAGAACTTCTGTGCCTATAGGCTCCACAGTTGTAAATCCGGCCCTGGTAACCTGACAGACGCGCAATGTTCTGTCAGGATGCAACATCAGTGCTGCAGCTGGTTAGTCGTTCGCTCGGTCCACCTGGAAGGTTAATGGATGGAAAAAGAGAAAAAAAAATACAAAAAAAAAACAAAGAACAAGCAAGCAGCAAAGCAATTACTTCATTAACATTAATAAACTTTGAACTTTTTTAATCAAAACCTTAACATTGCGAACCAAACATTAACTTCATTGCTTACCTGTTTTTGTTGTTTTTTTTTTTGTTTTGTTTTTTAACTTACCTCCCAAGGACAAACCTCTCCTCCCCCATGGGAAAATGTGCGAAGTGCAAATCGCACAGAGTTGTGGCGAAGTACATTACGCAATTTGTCCCAAGTGAAAGGAGAGGTTTCTGGCAGCCCTGTGTATTAGGGTCTCTGGAAACCCGATGTTTGGTTTCACACTGCATATTGACATATCCGGTGGGTCGATCCCGCCGCACTGTATCGTCCAAAACAGACCTTCAGGCAATACCACAAGAGTAGCATTCGGCCTAGTAATGAACTGCGTCGCCATAGACTAACATGACTTCCGGGCCGATCGATATTGCCACAGAAGCTACGCAGTAACGTAGGCATGCACTAGCGTTAAGTCAAGCACTTCCGGCGTAGGGGGGGGGGACCGCAAAGTGTGACTTTTGCTAGGCATTTTGCCCTAACGCATCGCAGCAGTGTGAAATAGCACTGAGAGACCCTTGTGTGCCTACCGCTGTGTGTGGAGTTCCCTACTCTCTAATAGTGTACCTGCTCGTGGTACCTCTCAAAACACTCCCCTAGGCATATGCCAGGCTGGTCAGGACAGGTGGGACAATAAACAGTGGTGTCACGCCTTATTCCAGCCCTGCTGCAGACACGACAACATTTTCTTCGGATTCGGTGACCTGGGGTACTCGGAATTGGATAGGCGTAATGCCTTCCATGCAGCCGGCTAGTTGCATCTTGGGGTTGGGCCACGGCACTTCCTGGATACAGGAGTTCCATCACGATCTGTTTATTAAATTGAATAAACGATCCAGTTCTCCCAGCCTTACTGTAGAGAACAAAGCTGTTGTAAATTGCCAATTGAATGAGGTAAAAAGACACTTTTTTATACCAGCGTCTTGTTTTTCGGGCAACTAAATAGGGCGCTAACCTCCGGTCATTGAAGTCCACCCCTCCCATGTTAGTATTATACTCGTGGACGACAAGGGGTTTTTCAATTACCTCAGTTCGCCGTTGAATTTCAACTGTCGTGTCTGCGTGAATGGTGGACAGGAAGTAAACCTCCCTCTAGTCCTTCCATTTCACCGCGAGCAGGTCGTCAGCACACAAGGCGGCCCTCGGCCCGGTTCAAGTCTGGTGGTAATGAGCCGTTGGGGGAAGCCCCGGTGACTAGGCCGCACGGTGCCACAGCATCGTATTTTTTTCTATTTTTAAGTGCTGAAAGAGGGCCACACTTGTGTAATAATTGTCCACAAAAAGATGGTACCCCTTCTGGAACAAGGGTGACATCAAGTCTCACACAACCTTTCCACTGCTCCCCAGGTAGTCAGGGCATCCAACCGGCTCCAATTTTGAGTCTTTTCCCTCATAGACCCTAAAATAAGATGTATAGCCTGTGGCCCTTTCACAGCTTGTACAGTTTCACCCCATACCGGACGCGCTTGCTTGGGATGTACTGTTTGATGTGAAGGTGCCTGGTAAAACGTATGAGGGACTCGTCTACGCAGATGTCCTGGTCAGGGGTATAAGCATCTGCAAATCTGGATGACAGGTGGTCTATAAGGGGTCGAATTTTGTGGAGCCGGTCAAAAGCAGGGTGGTCACTTCAATGACACGTTTCGTTGTTACTGAAGTGCAGGAAGAGCAGGATGTTCTCAAATCGTGTCCTGGACATGGCAGCAGAGTACAGGGGAACATGATATGCTGGGTCTGTAGACCAATAAGACCGCAACACATTCTGCTTTACTAGTCCCGTGTGAAGGAGAAGGCCCCAAAAAAATTTAATTTCAGAAACTTGGACTGGTTTCCACCGAAAAGGCTGTGCAAGGAACTTTTCCCGGATTGGCGGTTATATATTGTGTGGCCTTACGGTTGGTCTCTGCCACAATTAAGTCTAAGGCCCAGTGCACACCGAGCGGTTTTTGGAGCGATCCGCCGGCCGCATCCGCCTCTAAAAACGCTTGTCTAATGTATTGCAATGGGATGGTGCACACCGGCGGTTTGCGGTTTTTGCCAAGCCGCAAACGCGCCTCCTGCTGCGCGTTTGCGGTTTTCGGAAGCGTTTCGTCCTCAATGTAAAGTATAGGAAAAACGCAAACCGCTCTGAAAAACGCTAGTTCAGAGCGCTTTGCCAGGCATTTTTGTTACAGTAGCTGTTCAGTAACAGCTTTTACTGTAACAATATGTGTAATCTACACAAAAACGCACGCAAAACCGCTAGGTATGTTTAGAAAACCTCTCTAAACATACCTAGAATCACTCTGAAATCAGCTCCCAAAACCGCTAGCGTATTGCGGATCTGCTAGCGGTTTTGGTGTGCACTGGGCCTAAGAGATCCTGGGTGAAGAACAGATACAAAAAGTCTAGGGCCGATCCTAGATTATCTGTCTCCACCTGGACTCCAGACTGGGCGGTGAAAGGGGGAAGTACGGGTGCGGCGGAATCAGGGAAATGCCGATTTGGGTTTGCCAGCACCTCTGGTAAACTAGGGATAGTACGGGCCCGTCTTCTTGGTGGCTGCGACTGGGATCTTACTGCACGTGCCACCGAACCAGTTTCAACTTCCATGCTGGTGCTCGCCACTTCACCAGGGTCGACGGAAGTACTTGTTCTTGGTCCAGGAGATGTTGTGCTGCTAGTGCCTGCCCCACCATGAAATCTCAGACCAGCACGAACACCACTCTGGTGCCCTTGAGGCCAATCCTGCGCCACCTGCGGTCCAACAACATGGGGTGTGGTACGCCTGGCTCTAGCCGGGACCTCAACCTCGTCATCACTATCGGTCAGTGAGCCACTGCTCACTTCAGGTTCAAACTCTGACCCGGAAGATTCATCGAATGAGGCGTCCCAATCGTCCTCATCCGACTGGGCCATGTACCTGAGAACCTCATCATCGGAATACCCCTTTCTTGCCATGGTGGACTGCTAAATTTAGGGGGTATTCCTCTGAGACTACCTAGAAAAAAAGAGCACCTACCTAGCAAAAGGGAGTATTTGAGAGGTAGAAAGCTGTGGTCACTGAGTTTTGATAAAAAAAAAAATCAAAACTGATGTTTACAGTGCCACAGCTATTGTACAGTGTTTTTTGCAGTGATCAGAAAAAAAAATTTCTGTCACTGCGGTGGGGTGGGCTGAATGCAAGTGCAGGCGAACGTTCAGGCCTGATCGGGCAAACACTGCGTTTTTTTGTGGATCCTAGTGACCCTAATAGATCTGACTGCGATCAGTAATGATCACTTACAGATACTATATAGTAACAATGTTGATTAGCGACAGTGATGACGCTAATTAGTGACTGTGGTGCAGTGGGCTGAGCACTAACTGACGCTTACAAAGGGGCCTAGCTAACTGGCCTAACTGCTAACACTAGTGATACTAAAAAAGTGACAGTTTTCACTGATCACTGTTTTTAGATCACTAGGATAGTGACAGGGGGGTGGTGGCGAGTGGGGAATCAGAGGCAATCAGAAACGATCACAGGACAATCAAAGACAATCACAGGGCAATCGCAGGCCAATCACAGGGCACTCAATTCAGAATCAGAATTTATTTCGCCAAGTACAACGGTGGATTGTAGCCGGAATTGGTTTTGGCGCATACAGGGTCATTGATGAAAATAGCATACGGTTAAGCCTGGTACATGCATAGACATGGGACAAGCATACATAGGACAACATTAACAGCTTGTGCGTACAATGAAACAAAGCATTGTATACAGTGAAGCATGGTACATACGTATAGACAATAAAAGCAGAAAAAAACAAACAAAAAGCATTACAGCATACACGTACAGTTAACGTAATACAAGCAAAGCAATTACATACACTGATAGCAGGAACAGAAAAAGAGTGGGACAGGAGGAGCAGCCTGAGAGCTGATATGAGCGCTGCCATTTTCGGCACTGGACGCTACACAGCGACACGCTCCCAACAAGACAGGTGCAACCGATTGTCCACGGAAAGTAGAGAGAAAGCAGGAGGCAGAAGCAGCGGGGCATCATGATGGAGGCGGACAGCAGAGTTCACTCGAGCCAGGTTGCCCGAGGAGTAGCGCTTCTAATTACAAGTCTGCACGGCTGGGTACTGAGGGCGCAGACACACTGGGGGCCCTGTGGTGCCAGGGGGACACTTTTGCCGGGCAGCAGTGGTGGATGTGGGGCCAGGGGCTGCCCCGGCTGTGCGGCAGTGGTGGACATGAGGCCGAGGGGCACCTCGGCTGGGCAGCAATTGGTGGACATAGGGCCTGGGGCACCCTGGCTGGGCAGCAGTGGTGGTGGGCAGGCCAGGGCCCAGCAGGAGAGGCCAGGGGCAGCATACCTTATCTGTGGCTGCGATGGTGCAGCAACAGGCCCTCCTTTTCCGAATGGCAGCGTGGCCGTTCCTATGGTGACTGAGGAGCCGCTGCGATTAGGCCTCTGCACGTGTCCCATGTTCCCCCATGCTGGCATCTTGATCTCTAGGCTGGGCGACCCGTGGTGGAGGGGGTCCGGCAGCCCCAGCATTCCCGAGCTGCGGACTACGGTTCACCCGCCCGGTGATGGGGAAGTCTCTGGCGGTGTCCCTGGGCAGCTGGTGGTGGTGGCGGCTGGGAGTGACGGAGCGGAGCCCACGTGGCAGCTCCAGACATTCTGAGAGCCGCTGAGTGCGTTGCGGAGCCGCCGCTGCCCCTCTATGTGGTCCCGGCAGGAGAGGCAAAAACATGTGCTGCATGGATGCGGCGCTGCGTGCGGCGTCCCGGCTCCCCTGGCTCCAGAGCGGTTTTCCGGCTCCCCTGGCTCCAGAGCGGTGTTCCGGCTCCCCTGGCTGCAGCGAATTTCCCCAGGTTAGGCGATCCCCGCAGCGGAGCAGAGCACGCGACCTCCCGATCCTCCAGCAGCCTGCGGGGCACATCCCAGGCCCCTGCATCATCCCCAGGTGAGTGGAGGTGGTCGGGAGGTCGCCAGCGGGGGAGTTAGGGGGAAAAAAGAAAAAAAGACCAGAGCCCTGTGGCCGTGGCGTCCTCACCCGGCGCCATCTTAGACCACGGGACAATCAAAGCCAATCACAGGCCAATCAAAGCCAATCACAGGGCAATCAAGCCAATCACGGGACAATCAAAGCCAATCACAGGCCAATCAAACCAATCACGGGACAATCAAGCCAATCACAGGGCAATCAAAGCCAATCACGGGACAATCAAAGCCAGTCACGGGACAATGAAAGCCAATCACGGGACAATCAAATACAATTACAGCACAATCAAATTGAATGTCAGCACAATCAAATTGAATGTCAGCACAATCAAATACAATTACAACACAATCAAATACAATGCACTGGGAAGGTGATTGGGGGGGGGGGGGGGTCTGAGGGCGATCTGAGGGTGTGGGGGGTTGATTAGGTTCAGACTGGGTCCTGATCTGGTGGGTGGCAGACACAGGGGGTGACGATAGGAGATCAGTGAGGGATTACAGGGGAGAATAGATATAAACAATGCACTGGGGAGGTTATCAGGAGGGGGGGTCTGAGGGCAATCTGAGGGTCTGGGTGGGTGATCTGGTGCCCCCGAGGGACAGTTTAGGGTCTGCGCTAATGGGTGGTGGTGACAAGGGGTGATAGGCAGGTGATAGATAGGTGATCGACAGGTGATCAGTAGGTAAGGCAGATGTATACAAAGGTATACAGTATACTGGGGGGGTGGTCTGGGGGGGATCTGAGGGTAGGGGGGGTGATCAGGGGACCCTAGGGGCAGTTAGGGACCTAATCTAGGGGATAGCGTCGGCAGTATGGGGCAGGGAGTGGTTGATGGGTTTTTAGGTGGGTGCTAGGGTGCAGATACTGGTGTGCTGGGGTGGTTCTGAGGGCTGGGGTGGGCGATTGGGGGGTCTGTGTGGGTGCAAACAAGTATTGTCACACTTAGCTGCACGCTGCCTGTCCTCTCTGATGGTCCGGCGACGATGTGACCATCAGAGGAGGAGGCAGCCAGTATAATACACTTTGTTACAATAACAAAGTGTATTATACTCTCTGATTGGCCGGGATCGCGCAGTTTGAAACCCGCCGGCGCTGCTGATTGGCCGGCGGGTTTCCGAACAAGGGTGGGCGGAGCCTATCACCGGCGGCGATCGCGTCATTAATGACTCGATCGCCACACAGCCACCTCTGATGCCGCCCCTGCCGATGGGCGTATTGCGGTCGTTCGAGCCCAGTCTTTGCCGCCGCCCATCAGCTGGGGGCGGTCCTCAAGTGGTTAAGGTGGATGAGTGGAGGCCTCATGGTGTGCGCCGGGTGGTGGGCCCACATATACCCAATTGTGGAGGGGTACCTGTATGATTTGCATAGGCTGTAGCTGGGCGATCTATGCAGGAAATTACCCCCACAGGGTTGGTGGGATTTTGTGTAATAGCAGCTCCATAGTGTCAATTGTTGTTTTTAGGATGTTTTAAATAGGAGTTAGGGCTCCGCTTTACTAAGATTTTGCAAGCTATAAATAAAATTGAGATAAGCGCATGTAGACTCTCTGGTTTTGAATTATTGGTGGTGCTACAGATATATTTTATGTGTAGAGGAGGGAGGCAAGGTAAGCCAGCACTGCAGTTCAAATAATGTTTATTGGGTTCAAAAGTGATAAAAGCACTTACAGTCAGCTCAGGTCGGATGCGAAGCGGATGTGGTGGGCGCCAAGTCTATATCCCCCTGCGGACGTCCGTTTCGCGCGTCTAGCGCTTGTTCACCGCAATGGGGAAGATCGAGGGCAGGCTGTTTCAGCGTGGATTACATACCCACGCTATGGCAGCACTTCCGCCTACGTCAACTGGCCACGTCTCCAGTTTCCTTGGCAGCCAACGACGCCTGCTCGTCCCATGTAGAGGACGGAGAGCGTCCTTGTAACCAAGGGATGCAGGACATGGGCGCCTGCGCACACCGCCGAGCCAATCAGCACCCAGAGAGGAAATTACGCAAGTTGCTCAGAGACAAAAGCGATTTTGCCACCAGTAAGATCTTCTCCTGGAATAATAGCACTCAGAACACAGGACAGCTACGCAAGAACAAGAAGCCGAGAGGCTATTGGACCACTGACTGTGACACCAATGGGGATGAAAAGAAGAAAAAACCTACAAGACCCTCACCAAGACCCGCTAAACCATCTATCACAGGACTTCCTCAAACCTTTGGGGAGAACAACCAACAATGTGTATTAGCCCCTTTAGACATAGATCACGCAGGGGAGGACGGAAACATTGTAGGAAAAACACAAAAGCAAGTGACTTGGAGGTATGGTCGGTCCTGGAGAGCGAGACGCAGGGGCAAGAGGCAAAGGACCCAGGAGTAGATAAAACGCTAGAGTTGGAGATAGTGAATATAGCAGGAATCGAGATCACAGATGACTGCAAAAGCCTGTTACAAAAAGGACTTAACTATTCTCTCACCCAAAGATTTGATCCTGTACAATTGGAAATCGATCTCTACAAAGGAATCAGACAGCTCAACATTAAACTTTTTTTGCACGCAAAGAGAAACTGCAGGAGAACACAGACAGGACCATTGGTCCACTGGGTTTCTTTGCACCTGACCCAAGGAAACAACCCCAAAATTTGGAAGAAGACACCCTCAAGAACCTTTTGGACCTACTAGAGGATAATGAGACATCTCAAAGTATTCCTATATCTCCACCTGTAAACCAAGAATCTTTCAAGCCATGCAGATCAGTTGTACCCTTTCCCACTACCCCTGGCTCCAGTATAGATAGCTTCCAGAGAATTGTCCTAAGAGATACAAAGGCTCTGGTCAGTGCAGTTTCTAGGTTAAAATGCACCCAGGGCGAGGGTGTAAAAATTGCGCTCCCCCTCGAGCAAGGTATGGGTGCCCGCAGTATAGGTTAGCCAGGTCTAGTTGCACTTATCATAGGTCCCCCCAGTATAGGTAGCCAAGAATAGGTACCCCAGTATAGGTAGCCAGGCATAGGTGAACCAGTATAGTTGCCCCCGCTATAGGTTAGCCAGGTAGGTGCCTCCAGTATAGGTAGCCAGTATAGTTGTCTCCAGTATAGGTTAGATAGGCAGGCGCCCCCGGTATAAGTTAGATAGGTAGGTGCCCCAGTACAGGTTAGCTAGGTGGGTGCCTCTAATATAGGTAGCCAGAATAGTTGCCCCCAGCATAGGTTAGATAGATAGGTGCCCCCAGTACAGGTTAGATAAGTGCCCCCAGTATAGGTTAGATAGGTAGCTGCCCCCCAGTGTAGGTTAGATTAGGTAGATGCCCCCCAGTGTAAGTTAGATAGGTAGCTGCCCCCCAGCGTAGGTTAGATTAGGTAGCTGCCCCCGAGTATAGGTTAGATAGGTAGCTGCCCCCCAGTATAGGTTAGAAAGGTAGCTGCCCCCCAGTGTAGGTTAGATTAGGTAGGTGCCCCCCAGTATAGGTTAGATAGGTAGTTGCCCCCCAGCGTAGGTTAGATTAGGTAGCTGCCCCCCAGTATAGATTAGATAGGTAGCTGCCCCCCAGTGTAGGTTAGACAGGTAGCTGCCCCCCAGTGTAGGTTAGATAGGTAGCTGCCCCCCAATGTATGTTAGATTAGGTAGGTGCCCCCCAGTATAGGTTAGATTAGGTAGCTGCCCCCCAGTGTAGGTTAGATTAGGTAGGTGCCCCCCAGTATAGGTTAGATAGGTAGCTGCCCCCCAGTGTAAGTTAGATAGGTAGCTGCCCCCCCCAGTGTAGGTTAGATAGGTAGCTGCCCCCCAGTGTAGGTTAGATAGGTAGCTACCCCCCAGTGTAGGTTAGATTAGGTAGGTGCCCCCCAGCGTAGGTTAGATTAGGTAGGTGCCCCCCAGTATAGGTTAGATAGGTAGCTGCCCCCCTATAATGGAGGGGGGGAGCCGGAGCCGCGGGGAGGGCAGCCCAACCTCTCCCTCTCTCTCCTCTCCCGGGCCGCCCTCCGTGCTCCCCCCTCCAGAGTAATGCGCAGGGAGTGCTGTATACAACATACCTCCCTGCGTTCCAAGCGCTGCTCTCTCGCCGCCGGTCTCTTCCTCTCTGCCTATACGATGATACACACGCTGCTTCCTGTTAGCCGGAAGCGTGTGTATCATCGTATAGGTGACAGAGAGGAATAGACCGGCGGCGAGAGAGCAGCGCTTGGAACGCAGGGAGGTATGTTGTATGCAGCGCTCCCTGCGCATTACTCTGCAGTCTGGAGGGGGGAGTACGGAGGGCGGCCCGGGAGAGGAGAGAGAGGGAGAGGTTGGGCTGCCCTCCCTGCGGCTCCAGCTCCCCCCTCCAACATAGCGCCCCCCTCCCAACAGCGCCCCAGGCGGCGGCACGCTCCGCACCGCCCAAGAAACGGGCGTGGCTCTGGTATACAGGGAGGAGCCCACCAACCTTACTCCAGGCGAACTGTCGGCCCTCAAATGGTTAAGAAATAGGGACAACTTAATTTTGAAGCAAGCGGATAAGGTGTGGGGGGGGGGGATCTTGTCCTTATGACTAGGGCTCAGTATGAAGAGGAAGCAATGAGTCAACTTTTGGATACTACAACATACCAGGCACTGAACAGTAATCCAACATGGGGGTATCGATCTGCACTACGATCCCTGTTACACAGGGGAGTAGAAGCAGGCTTCTTAACCCAAAAAATGGGAGAACAACTATTACCAGATCATCCTAGATTTCCAGTGTGGTACATGCTACCTAAGATACATAAGTCCAGGACCAGACCACCGGGACGTCCGATAGTCTCTGGTATCGGTTCGATTACCGAGAGGCTGTCAAAGTACTTTCGACCACCTCCTTAGACCGCTGTTGACATTGGTGCCGTCGCATCTTTCAGACACCATCGACGTACTTGAGGGCGTCGAGGGCCTTGATTGGCATGTGGGGGATAGGCTGGCCACTATTGATGTGGTCAGCCTATACAGTCGGATACCACACGAAGACGGCATTGCGGCCGTCGAGTCGTATCTCAAGCGTGGTACACGGACGGATGAACATTGTGACTACATTTGCGAATGTCTGTGATTTGTACTCACCCATAATTCCTTCTAGTTTAGAGAGAAGTGGTACCAGCAGGTGTCAGGCACCGCCATGGGAACGGCGGTGGCCTGTACATATGCAAATCTCTTCCTGGCCCGATGGGAGGAGATTTGCATACACAGCAGTACCAATCCATTTCGTAGGTTCCTGCGGAGGTGGTCGAGGTACGTGGACGATGTCCTGATGTTCTGGTCAGGCACTGAGCATGACTTCTCCTCTTTTTTAGACTATCTTAATAAGAACCAGATTAATATGAAGTTCACAGCAGAAATCAGCATGTGCCAAATTAATTTCCTGGACCTTGAGATTGTGATCCAAAATGATCATCTGGTAACGAAAGGCTATCGCAAAGCTACGAATTCGATCCTGCACAGAAGCTTTCACCCGCCCTGGGTAGCAAAGTCAATCCCTTACGGCCAGTTTCTGCGACACCGCAGAAATAATAGTGAGGACTCTAGGTATATCGAGCAAGCAGATGAGCTAAAAGCACGACTACAATTTAGAGGTTAAGATCCCTCACTATTAGAAGAAGCAAAGGACAGGGCCTTCCTGAGACCTAGAAGCGAGCTGATTAAGAGGAGGCATCAACATGGGACCCCTAAGAATTGTCCTGGCACTTGCACTAGACAGGTGTTTGCATTTGAGTATTCGCCAATGGCGACTACCATTAAGGGGATCATCCGTAAAAACTGGCACGTCCTACAGGGTGATCCACTCCTTACAGACGTCACCTCAATGCCCCCGTTGGTAACTTTTAGGAGAGCTCCGACTCTAGGTGATATGCTAACCAGTAGTGAATACACGAAACCACAATCTGCAAATTGGCTCAACACCCTTAAACAACCAGGCAATTATTGCTGTGGTACGTGCGGCATCTGTAATCAGATCCTTAGGCATGGGCCACAGACATTGGGAGGTACCCCTGTTAAGACCAAAGATGTCCTCTCATGTAGGTCTAAATTTGTGGTCTATTGCGTATTATGCTCATGTAAGAAATTGCGCAGGCGCCCATGTCCTGCATCCCTTGGTTACAAGGACGCTCTCAGTCCTCTACATGGGACGAGCGGGCGTCATTGGCTGCCATGGAAACTGGGGGCGTGGCCAGTTGACGTAGGCGGAAGTGCCGCCATAGCGTGGGTATGTAATCCACGCTGAAAAGGCCCGCCCTTGATCTTCCCCATTGCGGTGAACAAGTGCTAGACGCGCGAAATGGACGTCCGCAGGGGGATATACCGTATTTTTCGCCGTATAAGACGCACTTTTTCTCCCCAAAAAATGGGGAGAAAAAGTCCCTGCGTCTTATACGGCAAAGGCAGGAAATCCCCGACTTCCATGCGCCCGCCGATACGACCCGCCGCCATCGGGGATTCCCTGCCTGTGTCCCCCAGCGTCCTCATGTGTCCCCGCTGGCCTGGCCTGCCCCTCGCTTGTGTCTTCGGTCCCCCGCTTATGTCTCCGGGTCCCCTGCAGTCAGCGGCAGCAGCTTACCTCCTCCATCTTGCCCGCGGCGATTGAAGACATCCGGCTTCAGTGTGCGGCTTCCTCTAGTGCTGGCTTCTAATGACGCGTCATCAATGACGCGTCATTAGAAGCCGGCACTAGAGGAAGCCGCACGGGAAAGCCGGATGTCATCACTCGCCGCGGGCAAGATGGAGGAGGTAAGCTGCTGCCGCTGACTGCAGGGGACCCGGAGACATAAGCGGGGGACCGGAGACACAAGTGAGGGGCATGCCAGGCCAGCGGGGACACATGGAGGAGGTAAGCTCAGCTGCTACCGCTGACTGCAGGGGACCCTGAGACATAAGCGGGGGGCCGGAGACATAAGCGAGGGGCAGGCCAGGCCAGCGGGGACACATGAGGACGCTGGGGGGGGGGGCAAGAGGACACAGCAGGGGCGACCACAGGGGGGACCACAGGGGACAGGAGGACACAGGAGGTGGACCACAGGGTACAGAGGTGACAAGAGGACACAGGGGGGCGACCACAGGGGGGACCAGAGGACACAGGGGGGTGACCACAGGGTACAGGGGGGGACAAGAGTACACAGGAGGGGGACCAGAGGACACAGGGGGGACCACAGAGTACAGGGGGAAACAAGAGGATATGGGGGCGATCACAGGGGGGACCAGAGGACACGGGGGGTGACCACAGGGCACAGGGGGGCAGAGGACACAGGGGGGCAACCGCAGGGGACAGGAGGGGACCAGAGGACACAGGGGGCAACCACAGGGCACAGGGGGGACCAGAGGACACAGGAGGGCAACCACAGGGTACAAGGGAGACCACAGGGGGGTAACTACAGGGGGGGGGGGACCAGAGGGCACAGGGGGGAGACCAGAGGACACAGGGGGAGACCAGAGGACACAGGGAGGAGATCAGAGGACACAGGGGGAGACCACAGGACAACTTAGGTAGACAGGGTGAGATAAGAGGGCACATGAGGTACACAGGAGGACACCATTTGGGGGAGGTCACTCCTGAAATATGGATGCACCAGGTTTAGTTTATATATTTTTTCCCCTGTTTTTTTTTTGCCCTCTAAACCTGGGTGCGTCTTATATTCCGGAGCGTCTTATACGGCGTGAAATACGGTAGACCTGGCGCCCACCACATCCGCATCGCATCCGACCTGAGCTGACTGTAAGGCCTGGTGCACACCAGAGGAGTTTTTCTGAGCGTTTTGAGTTTTTAAATCTGCTGCTAATGTTATCCTATGTGTCTGTGCACACTGGAGCAATGAGGTTTTGTAAAAAACCCCATAGCATTACATTGGGAAGAGCTTTTGAAACCTCTAAAAGCTCTTCCCAATGTAATGCTATGGGGTTTTTACAAAACCTCATTGCTCCAGTGTGCACAGACACATAGGATAACATTAGCAGCAGATTTAAAAACTCAAAACGCTCAGAAAAACTCCTCTGGTGTGCACCAGGCCTAAGTGCTTTTATCACTTTTGAACCCAATAAACATTATTTGAACTGCAGTGCTGGTTTACCTTGCCTCCCTCCTCTACACAAGT
The DNA here is from genome assembly GCF_040937935.1 of Hyperolius riggenbachi. Taxonomy (NCBI): domain Eukaryota; kingdom Metazoa; phylum Chordata; class Amphibia; order Anura; family Hyperoliidae; genus Hyperolius; species Hyperolius riggenbachi. The sequence goes on from NC_090646.1 coordinate 332,643,853, forward strand.
TTATTGTTTGCCATTCAGCCTGTGCACGCTGTTTAAAGGGACATCCACTTCCATCTAATATAGCCAATAAAGGTCCAGTCCAATCTCCTGCTGCAATCTTGAGAGTGCTGGAACTCTATTTTTCTTGCTCCAAAACAGATATATTTTATGTATAATAAAATCTCTGCTGTAAGAATAAAGCCGGATGTACAGTGGGATGCGAAGGTTTGGGCAACATTGTTAATCGTCATGATTATGATAAGAAAATGTCAGTTAAATATATAATTTAGGAGACACACACAGTGATATTTGAGAAGTGAAATGAAGTTTATTTGATTTACAGAAAGTGCACAATAATTGTTTAAACAAAATTAGGCAGGTGCAGGTCCAGTGTAGGTAGTGACTGACCCTCCAGTTCAGGTAGCGACAGGCTACCCCCAGTTTAGGTATTTACAGGGACTCCCCAAGTTTAGGTATTGACAGAGACTACCCCCAGTTTAGGTATTGAGAGGGACCCTCCCCCACCACCACCACCAGTGTAAGAAGCACCACCAGTTTAGGTCTTCACAGGTGTCACCAGTGTAAGTGCCCCCCCCCCCCCCCCCCACACACACACACACACAGTTTAAGTAGTGACACCTTCTCCCAGTGTAAATTGTCCCAGTTTAGGTATTGACGGACCCCTCCAGATTAGGTAGTGACAGGGACCGCCTGTTTAAGAAGCCCCACCAGTTTAGGTAGTCACAGGTGCCCCCAGTGTAAGTAGCCTCCCCCATGGTTTAAATAGTGACAGCCTCTCCCAGTGTAAATTGCCCCTATTGAGAGACCCACTCCTAATTTAGATATTGATGGACCCCTCCAGTTTAAGTAGTGACAGGTGCCCCCAGTTTAGGTATTAGGGACAGCCTCCCCAATTTTGGTAAACAGTTACTTCCCCAGGTTAGGTAGCATCAGGGACCCCCCCCCCCCCCAGTTTAGGTAGTGACAGGCACCCCCTTAAGTTTAGGTATTGATAGGGACTCCCCAAGTTTAGGTATTGAGAGGGATCCCCACCTAAAAGTTTAGGCTGTGACAGAGACCCCCGGTGTAAGTAGTTTAACCCAATTTATCCTTTAGCACTCAGCTCCGCCTGAGAGGAATCCACCAGACACTGACTCAGATGCAAATACCAAGGATTTATTTGTGACCTAACAGGGATCAACTGGTAACTTCTCATAACCAGTATAACTCTCAACAACAATACACACTTTCCTTGCACATCACAGGTCAAAATACAATCTTCTCCTCTTCACAGCCGGTGCATCGGTAAAAGCTGTGGGATAAAAAGGTTAAAGAGGAACTCCAGTCCAAATAATGTAATAAAAAAGTGCTTAATTTTTACAATAATTATGTATAAATGATTTAGTCAGTGTTTGCCCATTGTAAAATCTTTTAAATCCCTGATTTACATTCTGATATTTATTACATGGTGACATTTTTACTGTTGGCAGGTGCTGTAACTGCTGCATGCTTTTTTGGCAGTTGGAAACAGCTGTAAACCGCTATTTCCCACAATGCAACAAGGTTCACAGACAGGAAACTACCAGGAGTACCACGGTCCTCAGAGTTTCTTGTGAGAGGGGTTTCACCACAATATCAGTCATACAGCGCCCCCTGATGGTCTGTTTGTTAGAAGGAATAGATTTCTCATGTAAAAGGGGGTATCAGCTGCTGATTGGGGTAAAGTTCAATTCTTGGTCAGAATTTCTCTTTAACCACTTAACGACCAGCCAACGCCGATAGGTGGCGGCTGGTCGTACTGGTATTTTCATGTCAGTTCACGGAGGGAGTCTACGTGAACAGCCTGCGAGCCTCCGATCGAGGCTCGCAGGTGAAATGTAAACACCCGGGGAGGAAATCCCCGGTGTTTACGTCGCACGGCGCTGCTGTCACAGCAGCACCGTAAAGGAGATTGGCGATCCCCGGCCTCTGAATGGCCGGGGATGGCCGCCGTCTGATAGGCTGAAGCCTATCAGAGGCGGTACGGGACGGATCACCATTCTATACCGCCCACAGTAATGAGAGGGAGGGCGGAATAGCGCTGCGGAGGGGGGCTTTGAGGAGATTCCCCCCCCACAAGGCACAAGGCAGCAGCGGTGATCAGACCCCCCCCCCCAGCAGGACATCCTCCTAGTGGGGAAAAAAGGGGGGGGGAAGTCTGATCGCCCTGCCTGCCACACGATCTGTGCTGGGGGCTGAAGAGCCCACCCAGCACAGATCAATGAAAATTACTGCGGTCCTTATGTGGTTAAGTCACATAGAAACTTTTCAATAAAATGTAGCTACAACAGATCTTCTTGTACAATCATCAACCACTTTACAGTACAACACCTTTTATCACAGTACCATTCACTGAGGTATAGGGGCTTGGGTAGGGACAGGTCTACTGAGCAATTCACTTCCTATACAGTCTCAGTCCCTTGTAGCCATGTCCAAGCCAGTGGCGTACCTAGGGTATTTGACACCCGGTGCTGATTATCCACAGACCCCCCCCCCCCCCCAAAAAAAAGATGAAAATTAGTGAGCGTGAAAGTGAGACAGAGGTAGGATTAGATTGTGAGCTAATCTGAGGACAGTCAGTGACAAGACTGTGTGCTCTGCAATGTGCTGCAGAAGATAGCGCTGCTATATAAATACATAATAATAATAATAATAATAATATTATTGTAGGACGTTAGACTATGACTGTGGTAGGATTAGATTGTAAGCTCTGAGGACAGTCAGTGACATGACTATGTACTCTATAAAGTGCTGCAGGAGATGTCAGCGCTATATAAATACCAGGGCTGTGGAGTCGGTACAAAAATCTTCCAACTCCAACTCCGACTCCTATTCAGTTTCTGAAACCACGACTCCGACTCCCGGTACCCAAAATGGCTCAGACTCCGACTCCTTAGTCTAATACTTAACAGGGCTGTGGATTTTGTACAAAAATCATCCGACTCCTCAGTTTATGAAATCAACGACTTCGACTCCAGATCCTACTCCGGGTGCCCAAAATTGCCCCGACACCGACTCCACAGCCCTGATTAATAATAATATGGTAGGACATTACACTAGGACTATGGTAGGATTAGAGTATGAGCTCCTCTGAGGACAGTCAGTGTCATGCCTATGTACTCTGTAAAGTGCTGCAGGAGATGTCAGAGCTAAATTAATACATAATATGGTAGGACATTAGACTAGGACTATGGTAGGATTAGATTGTGAGCTCTTCTGAGGCAAAGTGGGTGTGGCCATGTGTGGAGCCTCCACTATATAACTAGATGTGGCTACGAACTCCCCAGTATAGGTGGAAAGTCACATAAATATGTAGGGTGCCACCAGTATAGGTGGTAAGGTGTCCCCAGTATAGGTGGTAAGTATCCCTAGTATAGGTGCTAAGTGTCCACAGTATAGGTAGTAAGGTGCCCCCCAGTATAGGTAGCAGGGTTACATGGTTTGGCATGCGAAAGCAGATGCATTTCTGCATGAGCATGTCTCATGGTAAGCCATTTTAGCCAGATTTGCACAGCTAGACTTGAAAGGGTTAAGCTTGGTGTAGAGCACGCATACATTTTCTTGTGATTGAGCATATTTGCATTCTGTCCTTTGGAGGCAGGTGGTGGATGGTTTGCTCTATGAGTGGGCTGTCTGTGCCTGTCCTCCCCCCCCCCCCCTTCTGGAGTGATGTGTGTGAGCCAGCCCTGAGCCCCACAGCTCGGGGTGACCCATGCGTCACTCCTTTCCCATGCAGTGCCCCGAGTCGATGCGCAGCAGCAGAACGCAATGGACGTTCAGGTAAGTGCCTGTTTTTAAATTTTTGGGAGATGGGTGCGGATGCCCCCCCCCCGGCGCTGGCCACGCTTGGGGGGGTCGTCTGCGCTACCCAGCCTCCACCTCCGGGGTGTTGCTGTGGTCCCTAGGCAGTGAGAGAGCCTGGGGCCCCGCAGCCCCCCCGGTTGTATGGGGGCAATGGGAAGCCTCCCCGAGGCGCTCCTGGATAGTGCTGTATAGCATGAACTAATTCCCGCAGGGCAACCGCTTCGCGGTATTGGTTTTTGACCCTGCAAAGTTTGGCATGCGAAAGCAGATGCATTTCTGCATGAGCATGTCTCATGGTAAGCCATTTTAGCCAGATTTGCACAGCTAGACTTGAAAGGGTTAAGCTTGGTGTAGAGCACGCATACATTTTCTTGTGATTGAGCATATTTGCATTCTGTCCTTTGGAGGCAGGTGGTGGATGGTTTGCTCTATGAGTGGGCTGTCTGTGCCTGTCCTCCCCCCCCCCTTCTGGAGTGATGTGTGTGAGCCAGCCCTGAGCCCCACAGCTCGGGGTGACCCATGCGTCACTCCTTTCCCATGCAGTGCCCCGAGTCGATGCGCAGCAGCAGAACGCAATGGACGTTTAGGTGAGTACCTGTTTTTAAATTTTTGGGAGATGGGTGCGGATGGCCCCCCCCCCCAGCGCCGGCCACGCTTGGGGGGGTCGTCTGCGCTACCCAGCCTCCACCTCCGGGGTGTTGCTGTGGTCCCTAGGCAGTGAGAGAGCCTGGGGCCCCGCAGCCCCCCCGGTTGTATGGGGGCAATGGGAAGCCTCCCCTAGGCGCTCCTGGATAGTGCTGTATAGCATGAACTAATTCCCGCAGGGCAACCGCTTCGCGGTATTGGTTTTTGACCCTGCAAAGTTTGGCATGCGAAAGCAGATGCATTTCTGCATGAGCATGTCTCATGGTAAGCCATTTTAGCCAGATTTGCACAGCTAGACTTGAAAGGGTTAAGCTTGGTGTAGAGCACGCATACATTTTCTTGTGATTGAGCATAGGTAGCAGGGTGTCCCCAGGCGGTGGTTGGGTAGGTAGGTAGCAATGTGTGTGGTTTTAGGTAGGTGGGTAGCAGTGTATTTGTTTAGGTAGGTAGGTTGGTAGGTAGCAATGTGTGGGTAGGTAGGTAGCAGTTTGTGGGGTTTTAGGTAGGTAGATAGCAATGTGTGGGTTTAGGTAGTCCGGTAGCAGTGTGTGTGTAGTTAGGTAGGAGCTTGTGGGGTTTTAGATAGGCAGATAGGTAGTAGTGTTTGGGTGTAGGTAGGTAGCAGTAGGTAGGTAGGAGCTTGTGGGGTTTTAGGTAGGCAGGTAGGTAGCAGTGTGTGGGTTTAGGTAGGTAGGTAGCAGTGTGTGGGTAGGTAGGTAGAAGTTTGTGGGATTTTAGGTAAGTAGATAGGTAGCAGTGTGTGGGGGTTTTAGGTAGGTAGATAGCAATGTGTGGATTTAGGTAGGTAGATAGCAGTGTGTGGGTAGTTAGGTAGGAGCTTGTGGGGTTTTAGATATGCAGGTAGGTAGCAGTGTGTGGGTTTAGGTAGGTAGGTAGCAGTGTGTGGGTAGGTAGGTAGGAGCTTGTGGAGTTTAGGTAGGCAGGTAGGTAGCAGTGTGTGGGTTTAGGTAGGTAGGTAGCAGTGTGTGGGTTTAGGTAGGTAGGTAGCAGTGTGTGTGTGGGTGAGTAGGTAGGTAGTGTGTAGGTAGCAGTTTGTGGGTTTTAGCTAAGTAAGGTAGCAGTGTGTAGGTAGGTAGCAGTGTGTGTGTTTGGGTGGGTGGTTAGGTAGGTAAGGTTTAGGTAGCGGTGGGTGGTTAGGTAGGTTGGTAAGGTGTAGGTAGGCAGCAGTGGGTGGTTAGGTAGTAAAGTGGTTAGATAGATGGGTAGCAATATGTGGGTTTAGGTAGGTAGCAGTGTGTGGCTAGGTAGGTAGGAAACAGTTTGTGGGTTTAAGGTAGGTAGATAGCAGTGTGTGGGTAGGTAGGTAGCAGTGTTTGGGTGGGTGGTTAGGTAGATAGGTAGGTAAGGTTTAGGTAGCGGTGGGTGGTTAGGTAAGGTTTAGGTAGTTAGCAGTGGGTGGTTAGGTAGTAGAGAGGGTTAGATAGATGGGTAGCAATATATGGGTTTAGGTAGGTAGCAGTGAGTGGTAGGTAGTGTTTCTCTCTCTTCCTCCCATCAGACCTGCAGATCAGTGTGGCGAGCAGGGGCAGAGACCTCAGATCGTGGGACCCGGCTGACAGAGCGGCGCACACTGTGCAGCCGTGCGAGTCGGCTCATATGCAGGTGGTGACGAGTGACGTCACTTCCGCATATGAAGTAGTCGGGTCCCGCGCTGTCTTTGTAGGTCTGTTACGGTGCTTGCCGCGCTGATCTGTTGGTCTGATGGGAGGGAGGAGAACACGGGGGGCAGCCCAGCCCGAGGCCCCTGCAGGGATTGAGGCCACAGGCGAGCCGAGCACAGCGGCAGGGGCGGCAGCACAGGGCTCCGGGTGTCAACCCCCCCCCACCATGAAGACACCCGGGGCGGGCCGCTCCTGCCGCTTGATGGTAGGAACGCCACTGGTCCAAGCTATATTGCTCATCAAAGCCTTAGGGGACTTGTGACTCTCCTTACTATGGTTGGTACTGCAACAGTTTCCACAGTTCGTTGGTTGACAATTTGGCATCCAAAAGAATGTTCACTTTAATCAGAAGATTTCTCAAACTTTTACTCTTTATACTGCAATACTCAAACTACTGTGGTCCATATGCAATTCACTTTTTCACCTGAGTTTTCTCCTAGGAGATAATTTTCTATCTTCGATTTAAAATAACTTTCCAGTACTTTTCAACTAAAAAAGTACCAAAAAGTAGGTGAAAATGTGATATCAAAATTATTTTGAGTATTTTCTTGCGTTCTGGTGGCTTAAAAGGCTTTTTTTTATTAACAAGTTTAAAAATATCACCTAGGAGAAAACTCAGGAGAAAAAAGGAATTGCATATGGCCCTGTATCTCTAATGCTGGGTACACACTATGAGATTTTCTGGTCGATTTACTGTCAGATCGTTTATTTCCAACATGTCCGATTTGCTTTTCGATCGTTTTCCGAGCATTTTCCGATCGATTTCCGTGCACTTTAATAGGAAATCGATCGGAAAATGCTCGGAAAACGATCGAAAAGCAAATCGGACATGTTGGAAATAATCGAAAATCTCATAGTGTGTACCCAGCATTAGGCACCACTTTCTTGGACAGGGAAAACTAAAATAATAAACAAAATAAAGAAAGAATGAAATACGGTAATCAAAAAGGGGTTAGAGAAACAAAAATAAACAAATTGACCAATGCACCCAGCTATACCATCAATATCTCACTCCTTCAATATAACTCTTTTCTTATGTTATTTGAACTCTATGTTAAATAAGCTCCAATTTTTATATGTTGCAAAACTTGTATCTCCACTCTGTTGACTCTTTATTTCTGTCAGATGTCACTCCGCTTTTCACTGTAGTTCACTTAGTAATACAAGATGAAGTGAAACTTCTCTTCCAATCTTCTTCGGACAGGTTAACAGACTTAAAGGAATACTATCGATACCCAAGTGTTCTAAAATGACAGTGTGCAAATAATGTCTAAGTAGCTGTGTAAACATTTTCCTACTTTTCATGTTAAATATCAGAGGCAAAAGCTGTAATTTATTGAGGGTAGGATTTAGCTATATTGGGACAAATCAATTGAAGAAGGGGTGTCTGCTTCAATGCACAGCCAGTGTTGCATATCAGACTACAGAAAGCAAATATCAAACATATCAAACTCTGAAAGCAAAAACAGTATGAAAAAGCTGTGACAATTAGTTACATTTCCTCTGCTCTCTTCAGACAGGTCAGTCAGAAACACAGGACACAGCAGCTGCAGCTGTTCTCTCTGTCACACACAGAGCTACACATAGAGTTAACTGATCAAGTGTGAGGGGAATTTCCCCTCTCCTCGTGGCTCAGTCTGCCGTCAGTTTTGGCGTCAGTAAAGTTTGAATGTATTTTGATAACAGTAAACAAAGAAGTTGCTACTAAAATGTACTTGGCAGCACTTCCCAAACAATTCCTGTGTCAAATGAAAAAAATATGTGAATCGATAGTATTCCTTTAAAGCGGAATATAACCCTGCATTTCAACTTTCTAAAACATTATTTACAGTATATTATATGCAACCAGCATTTTTTTTTACTAGACCAGCATTGGAAGGGTTACACAGAGCTTTAAAGTTCCTGGATAGAACTGCAGACGCATCCGAAGCTTACATAGATACATTTAGTTTACCTAAATGTATCTAAGTGTTGAATGTGACTCACTCTCTCTGACTGAGAAGGAGCTGGAGGACAGCCAAAGAGTGTGTAACATTTATCACTTGTTACATTCTATTTAGTTAAATGTATCTATCTGAACTTCTGCATATCTCTCCACGGAACTTTAAACCTGTGTTTAACCCTTCCAATGCTGGTCTAGTAAAAAAAAATGCTGGTTGCATATAATATGCTGTAAATAATGTTTTAGAGCAAAGTTGAAATGCAGGGTTATATTCCGCTTTAATTATTTCTCACTGACAGGTTTTCTTTATCCCCATGTTTTTTGCTCTCTTTCTCTCTCTCTCTCTGGCCGTGCACTCCAGCAACACAAAATAACACTTTGGTTCACTTCTCAAATCAGGCTTTTAGTAAACACTGCAGAACAAATCAACTGATGACTTATGAACTGAGCAGACTGACAGGAAAAATGTCTCTGAGTCAGGATTACTGCGATCGGCTGAGCTGTGTTAATTCTGATGGGGCTATAAGAGGCTGATCACTTTCCTGATGACAAGAATGCACTCACCCTTAATGTACTTAGTTACAGTTTCTGTTATCTGGCAGGACAGCACCATCTTGCATTAACAAACTGATTATCATCACAATGTCACTGTCTCTTTAAAGCGGTATTGTCACCATAAAAATCAAATTTCAACAGCAACTGGTCTGAGTATATTAAGTGATAAAGATGCTAATCCTGCATTCAAAACTTTTTTCTGCTGTTATGGTTTGGAGTTATTACAGGAGCACTGGCCCTAGTGCCAAACACAGGGCCGCCATCAGGGGGGGATAGCCGTCACTTCCGTGAGGGGCCCAGGGCCCCCACCCGCCACCCCCCTCCTCCTACTTACATCTAGGAGCGTGGCTGCCTGGTTCTCCTGCCACCGCCCGCCCACCCGACTGAACACACAGCACTCCGCACTGTCTGCAGCCTCCTCCCGAGCTCCCTGCACTGCCTGGCACAACCAAACTCCAGATCAGTGGTGGCCGGGGGGCCGGTGCCCAGAGAGCGGAAGGCAGCGCTGTAAACTGGAAGTGACAGGATGACTTCCTGTTTTTGAAATATCGCGCGCAGCCCCTGTACACTGTACAGCAGCTCCCATTCTCCTAGCACTATGAGTCCCGGCCACGAGCTGTGGAGTTGAGTGCAGCTGCAGAGGGAATTACCGGGTGGTCAGGAGTTTGCACAGCGGGCTGAATGGCGGGTGTTGGTCTCTGACTGGACCACATGGTAGAAATTTGGAGGAACTGTGGAAGAGCCGGGCTGGCACTGGTAGAGACAACACACACAGCCTTGCCTGCAGATCAGCCTGGCCCGGGACTGTGGAGTCTGAAGAGCAGCCTGCAAAGATAAGAGGGACACAGGCACGGCAGCTGTTTGTTTTAGACACCCCACCCCCGGGGGAAGGGAAGAGTGCTCGGCTGAACGGAACAGGAGTTCAGCTCACACTGTGAGAATCGGAGCAGCCTTTTACAGTGCAGGGAGGGAGGAGGGGGGGGGGGGGGGGGAGACGATATAAGCACTGGCTGCAGAAAGCTGTAGGATCTGATGCCTCCTAACTGAGAATACCTTCTTCTGCTGTGACCCTGGCCTGCATGCTCATGAGTACCTGAACTCCCTCCCCACTACCACTGTTCCCAGCAACCCCCACCCCCTTCCTACTATAGAGGAACCATAGCTCTCAGCAAGCCCCCCCCCCATTCATAAAGGTACTACAGCTCCCAGCAAGCCCCCCCCCCCCACCACATTCACAAAGGTACTACAACTCCCAGCAAGCCCCCCTCCTACATTCATAAAGGTACTACAGCTCCCAGCAAGCCCTCCCTCCCCCCATTTATAAGGGCACTACAGCTTCCATAAAGGCACCAGAGTTCCCAGCATGCTCCCCTGGCTTCTGTAGAGGCACCAAAGATCCCAGCATGCCCCTCCTCCATATATGTTTTCCCTGAGGGCCCCAGAGGCGGCTGGTGAACCCCCCTGGTCTCTCACAATGAATAGAGGTCCCCCGGAGCTTCTGAGTATTCGCAGTGGAGCACACAGACGCCTGTCCAGCTGGCACGCTTATCTGTGCATTTTTCTATCTTCGCAGGCGCCTTATCTATATGAGCACTTGAGTACATGCTGTCAGGTAATAGAGATGAGGCACCCATGAGGATGAAGCACACAGAGGAGCAAGCCGGCCGGACAGGTGAGTGCGTTCCACTGAAAATGTTCTGCAGGGGACCCGGGGGACCACTATTTACATTAGAGGAGGCCTGTGGGTCCAGCAACCGTCTCTGATGCCCTGGGGGACAACCCAGTACTATATGGGGGGGGGGGGGGGCCAGGCCCAGGCCCAGGCCCAGGCCTGATGATGTGTGAGGGGCCCCAAAATTTCTGATGGCGGCCCTGGCCAAACAGTGCCAAAAAGTTGAATGCTGGGAGTTCTTTTGAATGCTGGGAGTTCTTTTGAATGCTGGGAGTTCTTTTTATCTATAATATATTCCTCCTCTTCCATTTATTTCCCTGCCTAGCTGATCACTTGTGTTTACAAGCAAGGCTGAGGTGACTCAGTGATTGGATGTGTAAATTAAAAAAAAAGACTCTGGGAGGAGGGCAGCTAATGAATACACAATGAGCAAGAGAAGGGAGGGGGGGGGGGGGGGGGGGAAACAAGAGTCAGGGAGGATATGATGTCAGCATTAGCTTGGCAAGATGGCCACTGCCTAGAATAGGATTTTCTGCTTTTCCTTTGCAAAATTCACAGGAATCATTACGTGGATAGCACAATACATCTGTTATGTAAGTAGAGGTAGTATTTATCTACTTATATATGTGTTTTTTTATTTCTAGGTTAGCATGGGTGTCGCTTGTTCATTAAGGCTTTATCAGACAGGCAGATTTTAGTCACACCACTTTCATCAGAATATGCCCTTCAGTAACTTGGGCTAACTGTCTCTATACTCAGAAAACCTCCACTGAACGCTGGCCCTTTCTGAATACACTTATGGCTTATGCTGGCGCAAGGCCTATACTCATCTGGCCTGACATGATCTCTCTCTTTCCGCGCTAGCTCGGATCTTGCCTGCTGTCCTTTAACTTGGCCTCCTGTCACTGCCTGGCTCTGTTACCGCTGCCCTCCTCTCTCTGTGCTGCCGCTGGGTCCCCACTTTACCTCATGAGGTTACTGCTGCGGTCGCTCTCTCCAGCCTCCTTCCTCTCTCACCGCCGCCTCCTGACTGACTCAAGAGCGTTGAGGGAAACTGGTTTATACCAGTCCCCTCTGGCTGTATCTCGTGCACCCTGCCTCTCTGCGCCTGCGCTGGGCTCTCTGCTTGGCCGCGCAGAGCTTCCAGAAGGTTCCACTGCTTTGTATTCATGGTCGTTTTAGTAACCAGTCTCTGCGACCATACGGCCGCTTGGGCCTATCTATGCGCCGTTTTGATTCCACCATGCTAATTTCTAAGGCAAATTTTAGCCTTAGATGCTAAGTTTACCTCACACATGTAAATGCATCTACACAGTACATTACCCTTTGCACGCTCGCATGCAAATGTTCAAACAAATGCATTCACAGATTCACTCATCCAGGCACCACTGTTATCCCTACAGCTAAATTAAAAGCCGGGGCCTTAGTTCACAAAGGAATGCATTCTTTTGCTTAGTCACCTACACTGCACAGAAGTACCCAGGTAAACGTAGGTGTCCTAACTCTGGCCCTGTAACATGCATAGTGCAGACATGCAAACAGTCATTGCATCAAACCTATCTAGGGATTAGAAGCACACATCTTGATGTCCTCTCCTGGGACAGATAGCGCATCATACCAATCGCACAAGGGAGCTAACGTAATGTATCCATGCGCACCATGCACATACACCAGCATAAGCTGTGTGCATGCTGACAAAACAAACGGGAAGGAGGGAGTGCACTAGATTAAAACCCTAGCCCCAGGGGTCCATAACAAAAAAAACAACACATAAATCCAGGCACATCGCCTCTAGTTAGGACATTTAAATAAGTAATTTAAGGAAAGGGAGGTGCTAAAGGGGGTGTGGCCAGAAAAATAGCGAAAATCAGTAACCCTTTGCACGCTCGTTTTTTTTTTATAGATATTGGCGGGTACCACTCCCACTTTAGGTATTGACGGACCCCTCCAGTTAAGTAGTGACAAGGACCCCCAGTATAAGTAGCCCCACCAGTTTAGGTGTCCCCAGGGTAAGTAGCCCCACTGTTTAAGTAGTGACAGCTTCTCCCAGTATAAATTGAGAAAAAAAGAGAACCTGAACTGAAAATAAAAAGTCAAAATAACCATACACAGGTCATACTTACCTCCTGTGTAGTCTACTATTCAATCTCTTTCTCCTCTCCTGCGTCCCATTTGTCCACTGTGATAAATGGATTTCTCCGTCCTCCATTTTAAAAATGGCTATTACCCCATAACAGCTTCCTGGTCAGCACACTGTTAAACTGTAAGATCACCAACTTGAGCCATAGGGAAACATGGACATTACCTTGCACATTCAGTTGTAACTGACAGCTGCTCATATATAACTGACAGCAACTGGTATATTTCAGTTCTGACAAAATATTGTCAGAACTGGAAGGGATCACTGTAAGAAGAAAATGGTGAGCTTCTGAGAGGAACGGACAGCGAGGTTAGTATGTAATATTCATTTGCAGCTACGTCATGTGTTTATTTTAAATAATTTTCCTTGCTTCAGGTTCCCTTTAAGTAGTGACAGATGTCTCCCCCCCCCCCCCCCCCCCCCAGGTTAGGTAGCAACCAGGACCTCCCCCAGCTTAGGTAGTGACTGACCCCTCCAGTTTTAGGTATTGACAGGTGCCCCCTTCCCCCCGCTGCCTCTACTAACGTTGTCAGACCTCAGATGAGCCTGCCACTGCTGCCTGTCTCCCGTCCCCACTGCCTCCATGCCACAGCACCAATCAGACCACCGATCAGCAGTGACCAAAGTGTGAAGAAGGTGCATTGGTACAGCCAAATCCCCTCCTTTTCCTCTTCTCACTTTGGTCGCTGCTAATTGGAGGTCTGACTTATGCTGTGACATAATGGAGACAGTGGGGATGGGAGACAGGCAGCTGTGGTGGGGAGCATACAGGGAGGAAAGGTGGCGGCCAGGGCAGGTTCTAGACTTAGCTGCCTGAGGCAAACTTGTGAGGATGCGCCTCCACCCCCCGATTTGGAATGATTGCCCAGTACCCGACAATTTACTCTGCTTCATTTAATGCTCTTACATGACATGCTGCAGCTCTTCACATTAGCACACTGGCTGACTGTGAGTGTTCGACAAACAAACTGCTCACCCTCAGCCACTCAGTCGTTTCTATTCCCCCTCAGTCAGGACAGCAGAGCCACCTCCTCCCTTCTGCTGTGCAAGTCAAATAAAACACTGCTGCTCTCCTGCCTTCCCCCTCCTCACTCCCTGTCAGACCCCTCACACAGCACAACAAACTACTTTTCCACAATGATGACCTCTTCACCTCTCTCTCCCTGCTTCTCTGACTGCATGCTGTTAGTGTAAACAGTACAAAAATGCTGCCCTTGTAATTTCTGCGCCTGATGCACATGTTTCACCTTGCTTCATGAGAGAACCGCCCGTGGTGGCGGCACAAGATGAGGGCCTTGCACCTCTCAAGCTATGCTATTGTGCGTAGGATCCTTGCTGGTATGATGGATCAGTGAGATTGTCACTGGCATTTTCCCAAGGTTTTCTGCAAATTTCCAACCGGTCTGTGAGAATCTTGCATATACGTTTTCAAAACTGACACATTCGATTAGAAAACCGATTGTAAATAGAAGTATAAAATTCTTCTGTTTACAATTATTTGCTGGGGATCCCTATACAGTCCTATTGTGGCTGTACAGCGATCCCCGGCAAAAGCAGTAAAATATACCCCGGGGTGCATTCAATGCTTTTGCAGGATATATATTTACAGCTGCAATACTGATAGGTAAGGGAAAGTTTTATTCAACCACATTTAAAGGACAACTGAAGAGAGAGGTATATGGAGGCTGCCATGTTTATTTCCTTTTAAGCAATACCAGTTGCCTGGCAGCCCTGCTGATCCTCTGCCTCTAATACTATTAGCCGTAGCCCCTGAACAAGCATGCAGCAAATCAGGTGTTTCTGACTTTAAAGTCAGGTCTGTCGAGACTAGCTGCATGTTTGTTTCTGGTGTTATTCAGATACTACTGCAGAGAAATAGACCAGCAAGGCTGCCAGGCAACTGGTATTGATTAGAAGGAAATAAATATGGCAGCCTCCGTATACCTCTTACTTCAGTTCCCCTTTAAATTACACTGGCGATATTTTAATTGCTTCAGCTAAAATCAATCTAAAGATTGTCCTAACATTTTTACTTCTGTCTATGATTGCTTAAAGAGACTCCGTATTGAAAAAAAGGGACCCTGGTGGCACTTACCTCGGGAGGGGGAAGCCTCTGGATCTGACTGAGGCTTCCATCGTCCTCCATCCCACGGTGGTCTTGCTGGGCCCCTCTGAAGCCACAGCAGACAATTTGTCAGGCTGTGGTCCAGAAGCAGCAGCGACTGCAATATTTACCTTTCCCGGCTCTAGCGCAGTAGCGGCTTTTGGCTCGGGATCAGGCAGAAATAGCCGATCCCAGTCTGGTCCACTCTACTGTGCAGGCGACTTGCACCTGTGCAGTAGAGCGAATCCAACTGGGACCGGCTATTTCCGCCCGATCCCAAGCTGAGAGCCACTACCGTGCTGTGCAAGACCACCGTGGGAGGGAGGAGGATGGAGGAAGCCTCAATCAGACACCGCTGCTACGAGGAGAGGAGGGCTGAGAGACGCCGGGATCGCTGGGCAATCTGCTGCCGATCTCTGGTCTAAACATTGTGCGGCGAGCGGACCCTAGAGTTTTACACACGGAAGTGATGTAGGCTGCATCCGGATACTAGTGTGGAGGGTAGCGCACAACCTGTTTGTTACCAGTAGGCCCCGGGCTCGCGGTGGTGAGACCT
This sequence comes from Hyperolius riggenbachi, assembly GCF_040937935.1. Classification (NCBI taxonomy): domain Eukaryota; kingdom Metazoa; phylum Chordata; class Amphibia; order Anura; family Hyperoliidae; genus Hyperolius; species Hyperolius riggenbachi. Next base: position 332,658,971 of record NC_090646.1, read on the forward strand.
TTAGGGGAAACGGAGAGACCAGGAGCCGCACAAATCAATCGTGGAAACACAGAGAGGATACATAAACAACGGAACTGTAAGTGCGAACTCTTACTGTAAACGGGATAGACCCCAATTGAGGATCCATGCTGAGTGAAGGGCACAATAAGATATTACTGGAGGACATTGTTGGATCAGATTCCCCACCGATGTGAGAGACTTTTTACTAATTTTTTTATTCCGTTTTTTATATATAGATTTTATACATTTTTTTAACATTTTTCATTTTTGTGCACACACGTAGAAGCGAAATAGGGGTAGAAGGACCCTTCTGTTAGGGGTGTGTATACATGGTGTAGATTGGATGAATTGGTTGAGAAATTGTTTATCTGATTTTATACAAGTTCTGAAATAAAGTAGAGTGTACTTCTAGCGCGTTAGATTTATTGTATAATCTTGGAAGCCTCAATCAGATCCAGTGGCGTAGCTAAGGAGCTATGGGCCCCGATGCAAGTTTTACATGGGGCCCCCGAGCACTCTATACATAACAAATGATACAGCGCACCAAAACCTGCAAAGGACGACAACAGTGTCAGAGATGCAAGAAGGGAACAGTTTGTTAATGATTACTACTATTTAAAGCATCTATAGATGTGATTATTACCAACACAGGGCCAATAGAGAGCTAATATTGTGCTTGAGAGAGGGCCCCTCTGACCCAAGGGCCCCGATGCGGTCGCTATCTCTGCAAGGCAAAGACAAGACAAATAACATTTATATCGCGCTTTTCTCCTGGCGGACTCAAAGCGCCAGTGCTGCAGCCTCTAGGACGCGCTCTATAGGCAGTAGCAGTGTTAGGGAGACTTGCCAAAGGTCTCCTACTGAATAGGTGGTGGCTTACTGAACAGGCAGAGCCGAGATTCGAACCCTGGTCTACTGTGCCAGAGGCAGAGCCCTTAACCATTACACCATCCAACCCCTATTGCTACGCCACTGCCCCCTCCCGAGGGTAAGTACCCAACCAGGGGTCCATTTTTTTGGTACAGGGAGAGAGTGAGAGAGGTAGGTGTGTGTGTGTGTGTGCGTGCGTGCGTGCGTGTGTGTACTGGCTGCCAATCTAACGAGATTCTTAATTACTAATGGTGCCCACTTATAATACAATCTTTTTTTTTGTCCAATCTTACCAAATCTGTGTAGTGGAAGAGGAAAATGAGTCAATATACACTGAATGGATACTTTAGGTAGTCCCTCATATTCCATACAAATGATAAGATTAATGTATATCATTAATCGGCACCATGAGTGAGATCGGGGCCAATTTGCCAAGACTAAACTTGAAAAATTTGCTTATCCCTAGTAAGTATAGCAAAGTGATTTTATCGTTAAAGTATCCCATTAAACTGCTCCTCCCACTCAGTGTTCCGTATTATAATGCCCCCCGGTTCACATTAGCGGTCGCCGTCCGGAATCGCCGTGCCGGAGCCGGACCGCATGCAGAACGGACGGAACGGACGCACGGCATAGCAATGAAAGCCTATGCGTCCGTTTACATGCGTCCGTTTCGTCCGGACCGGATCCGGACTCCGGCATAAGACCCAACATGCGCTATTTTTTGGTTCGGCTCCTCCGGCAGCCGTATCCGGAGCGGAGCCGGACTGCACCATCCAGCCAATACAAACCAATGAGAACCGGAGAGCGCACAACACACTGGCTAAAAATCCGGATGTTCTACCCCACTTCCTACGCGTATTGAAGCGGCGATTTTGGATGGGGACACATGGGCAAGCATTTTGGAGTGGAGCAGCAGTGATTTTAAACGTGCTGGAGATGTTGGCAGTATGTCGGAGGTGGAGGTGAGTGCTAAACAGCGGAGGGCCTGCTGACCTCCCAGACCCCAACATTTTTATTCTATTTCTACTATCTTTTGCCAAACGGATCCGGATCGCATCCTGATGAACACCTGATGCAACCTGACCGGATCCGGATCAGAACCGTACGGTTCCAATCCGGATCCGGTCCGGATCCGGTCAGGTCATCCGGTCCGTTTGGCAGAGAACCGCAAGTGTGAACCGGGCCTAAGTTATTCCCTATGTACTTCATGATAATGCTCCCAATATGTTGCCTCTGGAAGTAATTCCTCATTGACCATCTCTAGCAAATATTAAAACCATCAATTTTGTAGTGCGTTATATAAAACCGTAGCACTTTATGTTAGAATAAAAAAAATGGAATACTGTACTAGACTGCAGAAGATCAGTTCATTAGTTGTTATGAGACGTCCATGACGCTAGATGGAGCTTGCGAGCCATAACCGAGTTACTGTACCGCACTGGAAGTGTAATGATCTCACTCTATGGTGTAAACACTGCAGCAGAGCATTGACGCTCGGAGGCTGCTGGGAACTGGGAAGCTGATATACACGTGCAGTTAATATGGTAATCATAAGTACCGGTAGTTCTGTGCTTGCTGTATGTGTAACTTGTGTGTTCTCACCGAGCAAGACCCGGAGTGGCTGCTTCTTCAGTCACTGTCTGTAGCCATACACGAGCTGACTCACCTACCTGTATTTGCCTCTCTGTCATAGAAGTTGTTTACAGTTCAGCGATAGAAGCCTCACAGGTTTCTAACCAGTTTTTATTTTATTGCTTTCAGTCTCATTCCGAAATCTTTCACTTGATGTCTTGTAGTTGTGAGCCTGTCACTGATACATTTTAATTAGTTTTAGATTAATTCGCTTGTGGTGTTATCATCTGTTGCATATTACATTCCTGCACTAGTCAAATTATTTTAATAAATAGTGATGTTTTTCTTGTAAACGATCATTTTTGCAACTGTTATTCACGTTTCTTGGTGGAATGAATTTATTTAATCACTAATATATTTTTAAATTGTATACAGCTTTTATAATGACCCTTTTGGATGGGTGTGTTGGCCATCTGTTTAAAGTCATTGAGAACCTGGTAAAAAAAAAAAAAAGCCAGATACTTACCTAAGGAGAGGGAAGGCTCTAGGTCCTATAGAGCCTTCCTGCTCCTTTCCTGGTCCCTGTTGCAGCGCTGGCGCCCCCGTAGTAGTATCTGACCGATTTTGTCAAATACTGCTGTCTCTGCCACCCAAGGGAGGCTTCGGGAGCTTGAGTGCTCCTGAACATGGGCCGCTCTATACTGCGCACTTATGAGCGCCCTCTCTCGTGCAGTCAGTATGGAGCCACCTTTCTTAGTGAGGAGTATGATTCAAATGGGGAAGCTAGTGCTGCACCCAGGGGACACCGGGATAGGAGAGGGAAGGTTCTATAGGACCCAGAGCCTCCCCTCTCCTTAGGTGTTTTTTTTTTTATTTTTTTATTTTATTTTTTACTGAATCCCAATGCCTTTAAAGAGTACCCTAACTGAAGCTTGGGTACAACATTAGATGCTTACCTAGAGAGATGTACCCAGGATCCTATTGAGGCATTCCTTCCTGCTCAGAAGTCCCCCGTTGCTCAGCGCAAGCTTCCCCCCCCAGAAGATCGCATCGGGGCCACACAGCTTTTATTCCTCCAGCCTGGTCGCGCAAAGCTTTTCTTCCTCGAGCCTGGCCGCACAATAGCCAACCCAGTCCGCCCCTGCATGCGCAGTAAGCTGGAGCTGCGGGCTTCATGCTACCGCGCATTAGCAGGTGGGCTCACTCGCCTACTGCATGGCACCACTTTAGGAAAAAGAGCTGATGTGAAGGGGTGCCACGCTCAGCAACAGGGGGCTTGAGATCAGCAAGGGAATCCTCAATAAGATCCTGAGGCTTACCTCTCTTAAAGGACAACTGAAGCAGGAATAATATGGAGGCTGCCATATGTATTTCCTTTAAAGCAATACCAGTTGCTTGGTAGCCCTGCTGGTCTATTCGGCTGCAGTAATGTCTGAATCACACCAGGAACAAGCAGGCAGCTAATCTTGTCAGATCTAACAAAAATGTCAGAAACACCTGATCTGCTGCAAGCTTGTTCAGGGTATATGGCTAAAAATATTAGAAGTAGAGGATCTGCAGGACAGCTAGGTAACTGGCATTGCTTAAAAGGAAATAAATATGGCAGCCTCCATATACATTTTACTACAGTTGTCCTTGAAGGTATCCGATATTGTATTCTGAGCTTTAGCTAGGTTCACAGTGGGGGTTGCATTCCTTGTAAAAGCAGAAACACAACAGGAAAGTAGTGCTGCACATTATCAGCGTGTTGCATCGCATATAGTCAATGAAAAGTACTGCTACTGTTAATGCATGCCCATTTTGCAGTAGCGCACTGCATTTAATGGCATGCCACAAGCCATTAAACTGGCACCCACTGAACCGTAAACATAGTATAGGTGGTGTATTGCAATACGGAAAGCTGAATTACATGCACCGCAATGCATCACTGTGAATGTAGCCTTATTGGTGGCACTCCCCTTTATAAGGTGTACCCCAGGCGGATTCAAGGGGGGGGGGGGGGGGCATATGGGACACAAAGGCATCTTCCCTGTTCAATGCCATGCCTCTGTGTCCACTCCGCTCCCCTGCTCCGTGCTGCGACCCCCCTCCCCAAAATTGCTGACATGCAGCTTGTCGGAGTGCTTGTCTTGAGGAAAAAGTGCCCACTCTGGGTAACAGGAATGCAGCCTCCATCCTCTTAATGGCCCTTTGCCGCCTAATCCTCACATTTCTGAGCTCTGTGCTGCTTGGATGAGAGCACAGAGCTTTATATGCAGTGTTGTGACCCCTGAAAGAGAAAGTTAGTTGCTACAGGCTTTAGGGGTCGGAAGCATTGAGGATGGACACTCCCTGATCGAGCTTGCCCCCTCGATCAGGTAGTATGTTTTTAATCACAAATTTACGCCAGCTCGTATTCTCTTTAACCCCTTCCCAACCGCCTAACGCCGATAGGCGTCAGGAAGGTGGCAGCCCCAGGACTGCCTAACACCAACAGGCATCACGTCCTGGGGCGGGGTTTACAGAGATCGCGCGCGCCGATGCGCATGCATCCCCCCTTCATCATCAGTTTACCAGTGGTGATCGCCGCTAGCAGACTGTCTATTTACAATATACAGTACTGCAGCGCTGTACTGGGGACAGCCGTGTCACTCTGCTGTCCCCTAGAGAGGCTTCGATCGCGATCTCCTCTCATAGGCTGATGCCTATGAGAGAGGATCACCCTGATTGGCTGGGGGAGGGAGGGGTGTAACAAAAAAAAAATAGAGAAATTGTATTAAAAAAAAACAAAAAAATAAACAAACATGCCAGCAGCAATCAGAGCCCACCAACAGAAATCTGTGTTGGTGGGCAGAAAAAAAAGGGAGGGGGGAATACCTTGTGTGCTAAGTTGTATGGCTATGCCGTGAGCTATTAAAGCTGCAGAGCACTAAATTGTAAAAAAATAGCCTGGTCACTAGGGGTAAGCCCACGGTCCTGAACTGGTTAAAGGACTTCCGAGGCCAAATAGACAAAAACATTTTTTTACCTGTATCATTTTTAAATCCAAGGCGGAGACCCTCCGTGCCCTCCCCTCCGTTCCGTCGCCAATGTATCTATTGCAATGCCCCCAGGTCGGGTGCCGACCCCACCGCACGGGTCGTGCGCTATTCCACCTCTAAGATGGCCGCCGAGAGGAGCCGCGGCTGCGCAGTACGCATGGATGCTAGTGCGGCTGCGCAGCCTTTAGCCCGCCTCCAGCAGTGTACTGGGTCCCGGCATCCTCCTGAGCGTACGTCGGGTGCGCTCACATCACTGCGCCCGACGTACGCTCAGGAGAATGCAAGGACCCAGTACGTGGCTGGAGGAGGGCTAAAGGCTGCGCAGCCGCACTAGCATCCATGCGTACTGCGCAGCCGCGGCTCCTCACGCTCCATCACGTGGTCCCGCCCGGCCAATCGCCGCACAGAGCGGCTGCTCCAGGAAGTAAACACTGCACGTCACTGAGTGCAGTGAATATTAAAGAGAACCAGAGACGAAGCACCCTCATGTATTTTATTACATTTATCAGTGGGAACATGACAGTAAACACCTACCCTGCTTTTAGTTGTATTCTTCTCAGTCTAATCTATCTGTTATCAACTGTGATAAGAATCCACCGACTATTCAGTCGAGGTTTGACCTGGAATCATTATAGCTGAGTCACTCTTCTGTGAAGTCTTTTCAAGCCCAAGCCTTCCCCCTCCTGGCTCAAATTTCATGCTTTACATGCTGAGAGCTGTGATTACATGGGAGGAGCTGCTGCAGGAAAAATCTCTGTCTAACAGACAAGTGTGGCTGTGTGATCTGCGTGCTCTGTCTGTGCAGCCTGTCATTATTATCTACTGTATGCAGTTTCATTACTATGAGAGACACTTCCTACAGGCAGCCACAAAGCATACCAGAATATGAAGTTGAAAGCACACAGATGAAAGCCTACAGCAGCCCTTCTTGTCTATAGTCTCATATAGCCTAGACAGCACATCCAGAACACCTCATAACCTGGAAACAGAAGGAATATGAGCCGGCGGCCATATTGGATATTTCCTGGAGCAATAATGGATAAAAAGCACTCAAAAAGACACACCAGAGTGGCGAAATTATCGGGTAGAGCATTTATTCTTTACAAGCTATCAACTGATATGTTTATTTTGTGTGAATCGTTCATCTCTGGTTCCCTTTAATTAGCCATGTGCCCAACCGCTCTCCCCTCCTCCCCAACATGACTGAGCATGTGCATACAGTCTAACGCGACTTAGCCGCGTAGAACGCACAGCATGCAGCACTTTGCTGCGTTACAATGTAACGCAACGTGGGCAGTGTGAACAGCCCACTTGTGTTACATTGCTGTGCGTTGGGGGTGCGTTACAGGCTGCACTAACGTGCGCCTGTAACGTCCCTGTGTGCAAGAAGCCTTAAAGCGTAACTGTCGGGCATAAAATCAAAAATCAATTCTTTATTTTTAACTGGTAAACAAGTAATAGAGATGCTAACCAGGCAATCCAAAAGTTAAAATCATTATTCCTTTTCTTGTTGATAAATGATCATTCCCCAGTTTACCTGACTCTTATTTGGTACACACTAAGTTTAGTACACAAAAAAGGAAGTTGCAGGGCATGCTGGGTTGTCCTTTTTTGCTGCTCTACTTCCCCTCAGACTGAGCTAATGACACCCAGGCTGGGCACAAACTCTGACCTGAGACATGAGCTGCTTTGCTGTTGTGCGCTGACCTCCGATAACCAGAACCTTGGTTTTGTCAACATTTAGTTTTAGCCATTTATTTTTCATTCACTACTGAAGCTTAGCTAAGCACGCGTTTGTTTGTGAGGTAGGGTCTGTGACGCCAGGTTTGAATGTTAAATAAAGATGGGTGTCATTGGCATAGCAATATATCCGGCCTTGTTTTTGAACGATTTTCCAAGTAGCAGCATGTACCGTGTATTCCGGCATACACGACGATTGGGTGTATAAGACCCCCCAACTTTTCCAGTTAAAATACAGAGTTTGGGATATTCTCGCTGTATAAAAATTATCAGAGCGGTATGAAAGAATAGATCGCACTGTACCCATAAAACATGCCTATTTCACCCATCTGGCTCGCCTTTGTATCCTATTTACCCCCTTCTCTGCCTCTCAGATCTCACACGTGCGCCTGCGCCGCTTCACTACAGTCATCAGCATCTGAGAGGCGGTAACAGGATAGGGCGGATCACCCGGCATCAATGACACAGAATATACAGTATATGGTAAACAGCAGAGGGGATAGTATCGCACCCTGGGGTACACCATATTTTTGTGGTACAAGGTTGGAGAGGAAGGACCCCAAGGATACCCTTTGGGTTCTGCCAGACAGGAAGGAGTTGAAACACTGGAGAACTAAAGATAGCCATATATCAGCCGACTTGGCGGCCAAATGACCATCCGATTCGATTATTATAATTGAATCGGATGAAAATCGGTACTACCAAGTGCATGCCTGACCGGCAATGCGACCGATTTCATGGCGAAATTGGTTGCATAAGTCGATCGCACAAGCTGCAAGATGTTGGCCAACTTGCTCGAACAGGTGCGTGTTGGTAACGGCGTGCAATTCTGGGACGATCGAACTCAAGTAATCCTGTGGTGCCCAGTGCAAGTTATGCATTACCTGTCCACAGCCTTCGCTTGTCCTCCGCTGACTCCGGGTATGCGCTCCTCCCCACGTGGTTTCCTATTAAGGACGTACGTATGACGTCAGGTCACAAATGCGGCCCCGTTACTAGGCAACCACATGGCGAGCCTGTATGAAGAACAGAGTGCACCAGGGGCTAGCGGGAACAAGCGGAGGCTGCAGACAGGTAATGTGTAACTTGCACTGGGCATTTAACATTATGGGGATAGAGGCAAGGAGGTCGGATATGGCGTCCCAATGCCGGATCCTGATCAATTTCAGCATGAAATTGATCGGGAATCGGCTTGCGGTGTATGGGCAGCCGACAGATCTCTCTCAGATTCAATTAGAGAGAGATTTGTCTCCTGTTCGAATCTACCCATCATTGCTAGATGTATGGCTACCTTTACCTTCTATTTGTAGCCTGTTGAGCAAGATTTAATGATCAACTGTGTCAAAAGCCGCTGAGAGGTCACGCAAAATCAGAATATTGTAGAACATTGGCCTCTGTTACCATGAGCAGATCCCTGCTGATATTAAACCCAAATATAAACCAAGTTATTTTGGAGAGCATTTTGAAAGAAAAAAATCTCTGTTTACACTCAAGTACATTTAGTATGTATTTCTTTACAGAACAATAACCATTAGTACAGAGTAGTAGCTCTGCCCTTTGTTGCAAACTTTTTTAATTAGTACTATTAAAATAGCACTATTATTGCTGGATAAGCACCATAACAGGTGAGCTGAGGACTCCTGTAAATATTAAAGGAAACCTGAAGATACTTAAAAAAAAAAGTTTCACTTATCTGGGGCTTCTGTCAGCCCCCTGCATCTGCCACACTGCAGCTAAGTTTTGGTATCGGCAACTTGCAAGTTGACAGCCACTGTGCCTGCACGGCCATGGCTGCATGCGTCCCCGTTCATGCTCCTGTCGTCAGTACCGTCCTGCACAGTACAAGGTATTTTTGTACTGCGCCTATGCTGGATGCTCCCGGTGACGGGAGCGCAAGAGAGGACGAACACATACTTGCAAGTCAGCGATACCGAAATTTAGCCACGGCGGGGGACCAGAGGGTTGTTTGATATTAGCGCGGGCACAGGGCGGCTGCAGAGGGCTGGCAGAAGCTCCAGGTAAGTGAAACACTTATCTTCAGGTTTCCTTTAAGAGTGTTTAGCCAGTTTTTTATTTTATAAAAAATCCTATGTAGTAGTAGCAGCAGCAGTTATTTATGTAGCAATCACTTTATAGAGTAAAAAACTGCAATGCATATAGCTGTTTTTGTTTAAATCTATTAGATTTTGGCTCTGATCTATGCTGCAGAATCTATCTACAGATTTTGTTGTTTGGTCACATTTTTACTTACCGTATTAAATATGGGCCTGTAAAATGGTTTTATACAATAAAGATGAGTCATGTCAATATTGAATTTAAATGAAAAGTATCTTTGTAAGTGGGTAGACATATCCCTATCATTCCAGTAGATGGTGATGCAACCTTCTCTTTCACTGCTCTGCTCAGACACTGTTTATTGTTTTGCTGTTCAGCCTTTAGAAATTGTGTGGTTCTTAATTCAAATGAGGGCTTGTTTTGGTTTATGAGAAGTAATCTACTACATTAGTAAAGCAACACAGAGAAGGTATGATTTGCTTGCACAGTAGAACATTTACTCATTCAAAATTGTGTATTTTTTAAGCAAAAGCACTCATTTTCTGCATTGACATCATGAGTTCCGTGCAAGACTGGGACAGAACAGCCAGCAAACAATCATGTACTGTAATGACAATTTACACTGTAAAATCTTTTGACCTTTAGGCTACTTTTACACTGAGACGTTACATGGGCAATATAATAATATATATTATACAATATAATAACAATATATAGCAAATGCAAATATTTAGTAATGATACATTCACATATGCGCTTTAGCCATGGAATGCATTTGAAAAACTTCACTGGTCGTGTTTATAGTTGCAACAGACGGAAAAAGTCACATTTTGCATTATACATGCAATGCGACACATACAGTGAGGCATACAGTACATAAAAAGTATGCTTCACTGTATATGTCGCATTGCACGTGTAATGCAAAATGTGACTTTTCCCCTACGTTGTGTTGCAATCCTGTTTTCACAGGATGTGCAACTCAACGCCCAAGAGTGAAGCTAGCCTTCAGCTGCTAAGTCGCTTGTGTTCCATTGTCCTTAGGATAATAGTCCTTTATAATTGTAAAGGATTATTATCTTAAGCTGTGTACACACGCCAAACTAAAGTCAATTGAAACATCCAACAAACAATAGATTTTACTGTATTGGACTATAATCGCATACAAAAATGTAGCCAAATGACAACTGCAATCGACCAACAAAAAGACATTTTGCCCAATCCATCTGGCTGATCAACTCAGACAACTGTTGGACAGATATTGTGAAGTCGGCCACGACTGTACAATGTCCTTTCAACAACATTGTTCTATTGAATGCGGACATGTCGTGCATAGTGCAATTTCCGCTTGCACACGCAGTACTTAAATTATTTGGTTGCTTGCAATATCAGTGTGCGTAAACAACGTCTTTTCAATGCCGGTAAGGTAGTTTCCGGGACATCTGTCGTTTGTTTTTTGTAGGATGTGTGTGTAATGCTAAGTACACACCATACATTTTTCTGGCAGATTTACCTGCAAGATCGATTATTTCCAACATGTCTGATCTGAATTCTTATTGATTTTCCTATCGATTTTTCATTTTCCGAAAAGTTGTAAGAGCCTAAAAGACCGCTGTTGAGTGTGTATGGGGCTTTAGCCTGCAAAGTGAAACAACGTTTAGATTAAAGTCTTATTTGCAGGAGATAACTGGGGCAAATACAAAAACAGGAGTAGACACTTAAAGCAGACCTGAACTCAGAACTCCTGTGCTCTAATGCTGGGCATACACGGCTCGATTTTATCGCTCGATTCTCCCGCTTGATCGATTTCCCACTCGATTCCTCAGGCGATTCTCTTATCTTCCACTAGTTTTTCTTATCTATTTGCATTGCCCTTAATGCAGAATCGAGCGGCAAAACGATAGGGCTGGAGATCGGACATGTTGGAAATTATCTATCGAGCCATCTAAATGGCTCAGAATCGAGCCGTGTATTCCCAGCATAAAAGATACACAACAGCATAATAACCTTTAAACAAAAAGCATTTCTTTGTTACAGCTGATACCAGGGCTGTGGAGTCGGTACAAAAATCCACCAACTCCGACTCCTCAGGTTAGGATTCCACCGACTCCTCGACTCTGACTCCTCTAATTTGCATATTACAATTTTGTTGAATGAAAGTATGTAACATGAAATGCATCTCTTAACTGCTAATGCTTAGGAATTTTAAAATACAACTGAAGTGAGAGAGATATGGAGGCTGCCATATTTATTCCCTTTTAATCAATACCAGTTACCTGGCTAGCAGGCTGCTCTTCTGCCTCCAATACTTTTAGTCATAGACTTAAACTAGTCCTTGGTAAGAGTACTTGTAGAAGACAGGAACAAAGAACATCTATCAGGCCCTAGGAAATGTACAGTGGGTACATGTAAGAATGATGTGCAGGTACTCTGCAGGAGAATGAAGCTATTCTTCCTCTATTATACATTCTTCATGTACAATCTGAACCCGGTTTATGGGTGATAGACAACACCTCTGTGTTCAATGTGCACAACAATCTCAGTGGATTCCCTGCAGCTCTGTGGGGAGTGCATATGTAGAGTATAGTACTACTGTGTAAGTAAACATGAGACAGATGAAAACATGAGACAGATGAAATTAAAGCTTTATACATACCTGGGGCTTCCTCCAGCCCCCTTCAGGCTAATCAGTCCCTCACTGTCCTCCTCCGCCACCTGGATCTTCTGCTATGGGTCCAGGTACTTGAGCCAGTTTGGCGTAGTGCGCATGCACACACTCCGCCTCCGGGAGCGTACTACACCTGCGCAGCACTATTGCGCAGGTGCAGAACGTTCCTGGCTGTGGGAGCGGCACACGGCCAGACTGCGCTGACTGGCTGAATTACCGGGATTCATTGCAGAAGATCCAGGTGGTGGTGGAGGACAGCGACTGGATAAGCCTAAAGGGGGCTGGAGGAAGCCCCAGGTATGTATAAAACTTTTCTTTTCATCCGTCTCAGGTACCCTTTAATTCGTAGTCACCAAACCAAATTTTAACATATCAAATTATTTCATGAGCAAAGGGAGTGCATACATTTGCATAAACCAGCATCAGCGCAGAATTATTTCCATCTCATTGACCATCTCTATTAGTGACACAGCTACACATCAGGCTTTATTCTTACAGTAAAGATGTTATTTAGTATATGTGACGGTCGGGTTCACCAGCAGAACCACGCAATCTGCGCAATCATACAAAAATGCGCACAAAATATGATCTGGAGTACCCCTTTACATTAATTAGCCAGCTTTTAGAAAATGAGTGTGCTTCCATCTCACAACCCCTGCACTGGGGGGGGATGTGAGTGTTTGTTTGTACTTACTGAGAGAAGCCATTTACCCTAAAACCAGACCATCCACACAGGAAAAAAAAGTTATCTATCAGGGGGGCAATAAAGCTCTCCAGGAAGTTTCCCCATCCTAGTTTTAAAGATAAGGTGATGCATGGAGGAGAACAGACCTCCTCATAAACTCATTAGGACCCATTCACATTCCTGCACGTAGCCTGAACCAGTATAGAGAAATGACTTTTAATTTACCTTGATATGAAAGAATAATTCAGACATTTTACTAAATTAATCAGTTTTCGGTCTGCTAGCCATTTCAAAATTAGCAGACAATTATTAGAAATGATTTGTGTGTGGTGGAATCACTCAGCATGTTCCCACCACCCTCCGAAAGCAAGCAACAGTGTGATCCGCCTTGGAATACCCCAAGACGCACATGTTTGGTATCTGTGTGACACAGAGAATGCTAGAAGCGTGCCCATGTCACTCGCTGCAGGTTTTGGTCGGCTGTCGCCGAGCTATGACCATTCCAGTTATTGCATATTCTTTCCGCTTGTCATGACAAAGGGCGGGAGAAGCCAAACCCCACCAGCTCTTTTACAACTCTGCCCTCTGGCAGAGGAAGAGTTAAAACAACACTGCTGGACACAGGAGAGAGTCTTTCGTCCAGCTATCCATACCATTAAAGGATTGGCCTTACATTCTATCAAAGGACTTCTATCCATTCCACAGAACTTGGACTTCATATCTTCTGTTGGACGTATTATCGCAAAGGACACGGTAACTTGACAAACTGCTCAGACTGTAATCAGCTACTATTTTCATATTGAACCCTTATTATTTCTGTATCGATTTGTTTCTATTGCTATATTTAGTTCTGTATTATTTATTTAAATAAACGATTAAAAATCGTTCATCTAAGTGCTGTTCTGAAAAATCTCTGCAAAAATAATTCACATCTTCAAAGAGAGAAACGTTACCATAACAATGTTAATATTATATTAATATTGTTATTTTTCCTATCTCTAGAAAGGTTGTCAAATTAACCCTTTTTCCTACAGGATTTGGCTAGAGTTATGGTGGCCATACACGGTACAATAAAAACGTTCGATTTTCCCGTTTATTCGATGTAAATGATCGAATTGAATGAAAGTTGAAAAAAAAATGTTTTCGATCAAGAAATTCGAAAACGATAATCCTGTTTTTTCGGGAAAAATGATCGGACATGCTGGAAAAATCTTTATATTCGATCTAACGGAATAATCAAACTAAATTATCTAATTGAAAAATTGTATCATGTATGGCCACCTTTAGACTTAGCACATTCGCATGCTTTATTGCGGATTGGTGGCTGCGACCTGGCCTCTATATGAGAGCCCAGATTGTATCGATTGTATATGCAATCGAAATTGGACTGTGTGGACTCACCAACCAATCCAAAAAGTTACTTTGCCTGCAGTGCTGACTGCCTTCAGGATTCCCTCAGGGTCTGAGGCTGAATGGTAAACTGCAGCAAAGGGAACAGGAATTGGTGGGTGAAAGCGCATACGTCACAGTATATATAAAAGATTCCTGTGTACACATCATATATACAGTCACAATCAGATATGTATAAAAATACGGGGACTGCTTTATTGAAGCAGCACAAGTAATTATTTTTTGATTGGTTTATTTCATTTTTGTGGACTAAGCACAGCTATTACTGTATATATAAATTATTTATGAGGACTATTAGGCCCCGTTCACATCACAAACGCGGATGGCCATGCGTGCGGACCGCAACGCGTACGAACGCACGCCATCCGCGTTTGTGTGCGTTGCGTGGCTGATCCCATCACTGAAAAGTGAATGGGACAGCCATGCGTTTTTACAAAAAAAAATGCGTGCAGCATGCGTTCCCGGACCGCACAGGTCCGGAACGCATGCAGTGTGAACATCAGACATTGCACTCTATGCAATGTCTGATGTCGTGCGTGTTGGCCACCTGCACGCGTTTCCAAAACGCGGCTGGAAACGCGTGCAGTGTGAACGGGGCCTAATCTGAGAAATAGAACATTTTATCATATTTTCTATTTTAATTACAGTTTAAATTCATTAGGAGTCGGTGCATTTTCTCCCGACTCCGGGTACCCAAAAATTGCCCTGACTCCGACTCCTCAACTTTCTTTTTTTGGTAACACTGTTTTTATTGAACTTGAATTTTAACATGAACATTTTAACTTTAATGTCATTTTCATCTATCATTTCGAAAAAGTTATTATTATTATTTATTGTATTTATAAAGCGCCAACATATTACGCAGCGCTGCACAATAGATAAATGGGTTAACATACAGGTAGAACATACAGGAAAGTTACATCGTAGGAAGGTGTACTCTTCAAGGTAAAAATCTTAGTAACACCATAATAAAACAGTATAAACCTCAGTAAACAAAGTATCAGAGGACATAAGAGGAATTGTTTATCTTAATTCCCTCAAGATAGAGCATATATTAAAGAGAAAAAAAGTAGATAGAAGAGAGGAGGCCTCACAGCTAGAAGGAGAATAAAGAGAAAGGGGGGGGGGGGGGGGGGGCGAGAGAAATGCGGGGGAATTACACAGGCTTACATACAATTGCACACTCTTACATACAGGGTGCATTTCTGTTATGTTTTCATTGTGTCCTGTGCAAGAGTTCAGGTCCACTTTAAAGAAGAACCACAATAATAAAAAACAACTAGCTAGCTACTTCTCCACTAATCACAGGCACCGCCAGGCTCCCATCTTTCAAAATCCAAATGCATGAAAAAATCAAACAAATGCAAATGCATTCTGCAATTTTGTTTCCATTTCTGATTCTGGGAGCCCATGTAGTGGCTGTCCCAGCATGCAACACGATCTTGCCGTGGCAGAATGGCTGGGGGAGAGGCGGGGTAGTGGCTTCAGCGTGCAACACACAACACGCAAAAACACAGATAATGTGTGGCACTGCTTTCACCTTCCTTTGCATTCCTGCTGTTACACGCATCGTAACGCAGTGGCTACTGTGAACATGTAGCTTATTGAATTATATTGGTGGGTTGAGGGGTATCTGTGGGATATAGGCCTGGGGTATTTTTTAAAATTTTTGATAAAGTTTACAGATTTTTTCAATAAGATTTATTTTGTATTATTTTTGGGGTGTACCATCCACTACTGGTATCCTTCCTAGTTGTGGTTCTTAATGAATTATAACCTGAATCAAAGCTTGGTTCAAGCTTTAGTTAATGTTTTTTTCTGTGGAAATTGCAATGCAAAAAGATTTGTGCTGTGGTACCTGTGGTTCAGTTGCTTTATTAATTTTCATTATCTGGCTGGCTTGGTTTGCAAAGGTATTTTCATTTGTTATTTTCATATACTGCTTGCCTGAGACTACAGCAAGTCTGTGAGCTTTTCTAACTCTTCCTCACATCGCCGTCGACTAACACTGCTACTGCCTACTTAGCGCACGCTAGTGGCTGCAGCCCAAGTGCTTTGAGTCCGCTGTCATGTCTTGTACAGTTCCTTTCTGACAGCCGTCATTGGGCCAATCACTGAACTAAGCGAGTTCAGTGATTGGCCCAATGATGGCACAGCTGTCCCGTCTGAGAGACCGTCGGAGCCAGTCACTTAGCGGCAGCCGTGACTGACAGGGCTGCTCACCAATCTGCAGCAGCCATGTTTGGAACCTCTCTCCTTCGGCTCCCCGTGTGATTCTTTCTTGTTGAAGCCGCAGCCTGCCCGATGCCTACCCAATGCGCCCTGGCAGAAGATAGCTGCAGGTATGTGGCTTCTACTGTCAGGGGACAGAAGGGTACACGGGGACAAAGAAGGAAACAGGGACAGGCGAAGGAGGGGGTGGGGGGGGCAGAGGAGAGGACATGGAGGACACAAGATGTACTAGGGTGACGTGAGGTACAAGGGTACATAATACTTGGGTGGGGGGGGGGGGGAGAGAGGGAGGAAAGCTCCACAAGATGCCCCTGCACCATGGACACACCCAGTTTAGTAGAAAAAAAAATTCCCCTGATTTTTGTTCTCTAAATCTAGGTGCTTCTTATGGTCCGGTGCATCTCATGGTCCAAAATGTACGGTAACTATACGTATAGAGAAGAAGAGGTGCCCCTAGAATTGTATAAAATAATACTTTGCGGTATCACGCGTGTCCATAGGTCAGTGAAAGTGCCAATGGTACGAGCACCACAGTGACGCATCCTGGCCAGGTGCGATACTGCAAAAAACACGTTCTTATTGTGCTTAATAAATTTATACTTCATAAACACTGATTAGGAATAGGGGGAGGGGGTTGAGCCAACACTTATCCTCTTATTTTATGCATTTGGGCATCTCTTCCTCTCTATCTATTTGGACTCTTTTGGTAGTTTGATTTTTTTATGATGATACATACAAATATTCCGTAGAGTGTGACTACCAAGAAGATTCCTCCAGCGCCGCAAGTGGGGGTGGGTAATAACCAACACAGGCTTCTAGTGGTTGCTTTCTTGGGCAACCATGGTTTGTGATTTTACAGTTCCTTCATTATGTTGGTTGATGCCATTCCTTTAGACTTGTTCTCATACAATGATGAACACATGTAGTCACTTCTTTGATCCAGTTAACTTTAACTGGGAGTCTAAATATAATGGTAGACTAGTCTCCACAGTCCAGGGTCGAGCATAAATGTCAATGGTGGTTATATCAACAGATTTATATATGATGTCTGTACTCCTGCTTTATTGGAAATCCCCAACACACTTGAGCACTGAACAGATTAAAAAACTGTTATTTCCTCGTTTTCCATTCTTCTAGATGGACAAGGATTTTCAGCTTCTCATACAGAGGTTTTATGAACTACAAGAGGAACGTGTAGAGACCTATCGTCTTTTTGAACAGTGAGTTCTACCATATGTATTTGCTTTTACTGTTTTTCAGTGTGGTAAATGCAAGATATGTTAGGGGTTGGTTTGTTTTTTATGATGCTTAAAGTAAACCTAAGACCAAAAGAGGGAAAAGTTTTATACATACCTAGGGCTTCCTCCTGCCCCCTCCACGCAGATCACTGCCTCGCTTCTGCCCAAAGCCTCCTGGATCATCCCTTAGAAGCCTGTTATCTTTGGTGTTCCTTACCTTGCTGGCCGATTCTCCAGCCATTTTAAAAAGATACTGTCTGGCTAGAACAAGAATAATGTGGAACATGACCGATGGTTTCTTTCTCCTATCTTTGATCTTTCTTGGCAAAAAATTAAATATACATAACTCTCATCTGTTTCTATATTTTTATTACATAGCTTATTGGCATAATTTATATATTTTTTCCCAATAATGCTTAATATGTGGCATTCCCACAAGCAATGATCTAATCCTTTGTTTTCCAATCTACATTTAGAACAAAAGGGCACTATAATGGGGCGGGGGTCTATATTTTATATGAAAAGCATATTTTTGCTCTATTTACCTAGGTTAATTGCAATTTTAATATACCATATATATATACTCAAGTATAAGCCGAGTTTTTGGGACCAAAAAAGTGTCCTAAAAGTGGGGGTCTAGGCTTATACTCCAGTCGCTAACTCAAGTAGTGCTGGCTGTACCCCCCATGGAGCTGCATGCTGTGTGTTACGCTGTGCGCTGTTAACTTTTGCTGCCCTCCCCCTGCCCGCTGGAACTGTGCTGTCTCTCCCTCCCCCTGAGCTGCGTGTGGTGTGTGCCGTCCCCGCTGGACCTGTGCATGGTGTGGAAAGCTATTTGCGCCTGCATTTATTTCTCTCCCCCCAGCCACGTGTTCAGTTGTCCCCAGCCGCAGTGCTGTGTTCATCTGTGCACTGCTGCAAGCATGTACCCCACAAGCTGGAGCGGTGTGAAATTGTATTACCTGGCATTTGCAGAGTCCTTACTCCAGGATTCATTTTCGCCTCCACTGTCCGTCCGGGTCTCTATGATCCCTAGCAGTGGAGCATAAAATGTGGCAGTGGCGTGAGGGGGTACATGCCGACACAGACAGCTTTACACCAATCCAGCACGGGGATGGTCTGCTGATGAAACCGCACGCAGCTCCGATGGGAGAGGGTAGGGGGAGACAGCACAGCCTAAAATGCAGCGGCTCCAGCAGGGTGGGAGAGGGGCACAGCTGCACATGTCACACACAGCTTTGGCAGCGGGGACACAGATGCACATGTCACACATGTTCATATGTAGGGGGATGCAAGTTATTGAATTTAAATGCAGGGGGAATGCAAGTATTGAACATATTGATATACAGAAGGTGCTGCGCTTCCTACCCTCGGCCTATACTCGGTTCTATCAATTTTCCCTGTTTTTTTAGGTAAAAGTTGGGGGGTCGGCTTATACTCGAGTATATACGTTACTTTTTCAAACAATTATATTTTATTGGAAGATGTGCAACAACCACATACATATACATGGTCAGGTATGTTCAACATATAATCAAGAGCATGACAATTTTGTGTACATACATATCTTCTGATAAGAACAGACTTCACACTTAAGGGACAAAGGTAATACAGAAGATGGTACTGAAAACAGAGACAACGCGTCCCATAATAAACAGAATGATAAAAAGTACTATACTATAAATCTTAACTGTTCACAATTATATATTCACATAAGAGCTGGTGGTTGTTCAATTATGAAATATAGATGAGTGGAGATAAAAAGAATACACATCTGTGCACATTGTAATGAAAATAATAACACCTGCATAGTATATGTCTTGACCATAGAAGATACAATCTTAGTTAGAAGCAATCTAATAGAGAATGTAAATTATCGGAAATTAAAGCTATTAATTAGGTCCATAATGAAGTTTGATATATTTCATGGTACCTGGGAGGGTGGGATAACAATTGGGCCTAAACACAGATGTGCATTGAGGGGAGGCCTTGATTGCCTATCTATCATTAAGTCTTGATATTCCTGGCTATCTAAGAAGTCAAACCATTGGGCCCACATAATCACATATTTTTCAACCTGGAGTGGCGTAATTGTTCCATTTTTTCAATCTGTTCTATCTTTTGGAACCAAAGGGAGATCGATGGAGGGTCAGTAGATTTCCATTTGAGAGGTATACATGCCTTGGCTGCATTGAGCAAATGTTTGACAAGAGATTTTTTGTATGAACGCATGCTCTCTCTAGAAAGATGTAATAAGAATACTTCTGGTAGAAATTCTAATTTTTCACTAGCAATAGTAGCTAATAATGATTGGACTCTGGTCCAGAAGGGAACAATTGATTGGCAATCCCACCAAATGTGAAGAAGAGTACCCTTTGCACTTTGACACCTCCAGCACACATCAGAGACCTGAGGGAAGCACTGATGAAGAAAGGCGGGTGTTCTATACATATACGTTACTTATGTATCAGTCTATTCCCCTGAAGATTTTTTTCGCCTATTTCTATATCTCAATAGCAATTTTCACATAAATCCATTACCCTGTACACAGCTTTTAGTTGCACTAGTTCTTGCAAGTAGTCATAAATACAGGACAGTCCCCCCTTTTGGAAACTTATATTTATCAATCGATCAAAGGCTGTGACTTTCATGATTACCTTTATATCCAATACCATCAAGAGCACCCATGATTTTAACTGTGCATAGCTCAAAAAATCGCCCTCTTGTATACCAAATTTAGCTCTTACTTCATTGAATTTTAACCACTTGCCTTCATTTAAATTTTTGAGATCACCTAGCTTTTTAATTCCTTTTCTTTTCCCATTCTACTGCTTTTTTTTGTATGTGTTATGGCCAAAACCAGAAATCGGCCAATTCTAGAATTGGCCGGCCATTTCTAGAACTGGCCGATTTGACGTCGGCCAAAGTCCAAAATGCTGGGAATTTCTGACATTGGCCGGCCAGCTCTAGAACCGGCCAGAGTCAGTCGGCCAAAGTCCAAAACGCAAAAATCCCAGAGCATCCCAGGTCATGTCCAGCACCATGAATGGCACTCGGAACTTCTTTCTATTTGTTAGTTACAGCTGATACAAATCCTGCAATAAATCTGCGGTGTGTCTACAGCCTGCTTTCTTGGGAGCAGACATATTAACATCCTGTGCTATTAAATTAGCTGCTCTGCTGTGGCAGTTGGGTGACACAGGGGAGAGGGGGGATGCATGGCTGGGGGTTGCTTTGCTGTGTGCTATGCGTGGCTGGAGGGGGGGGGGGGGCCTTTGCTGGGCACTTTGCATGGCGGGGGGGGGGGGGGATTTGCTGGACGATTTGCATGGCTGTGGGGGGGAGATTTGCTGGGTTTTTGCTTGGCTGGGGTCTGAAATGCTGGACACTGCATTGCTGGGGTAGTTTTGCATGGCTGTGGGGGGTGGGGGCTTTTCTGGCTGCTTTGCATGGCGGGGGGATTTGCTGGGCGCTTTGCATGGTTGGGGGGGGGGGGAGATTTGCTGGGTTTTTGCATGGCTGGGGTTTGATATGCTGGGCACTGTGCATTGCTGGGGTAGTTTTGCATGGCTGTGGGGGGTGGGGGCTTTTCTGACTGCTTTGCATGGCTGGGGGGAAGGATTTGCTGGTCGCTTTGCATGGCTGGGGGAGGGGGATTTGCTGGGTGCTTTGCATGACTGGGGGGGATTTGCTGGCCGTTTTGCATGGCTGGAGGGGATTTGCTGGCCGTTTTGCATGGCTGGAGGGGATTTGCTGGCCGTTTTGCATGGCTGGGGGGGATATGCTGGGCACTGTGCATGCTGGGTTAGTTTTGCATGGCTGTGGGGGCTTTTCTGGCTGCTTTGCCGTGCGCTCTGCATGACTGGGGGGGCAGCCGGCGCTATTTCCAGACCCCAGATCAGGGCGACCAGAGCGGCGGTGAGAAGCAGAGCAGCGCGCACACTACCCGCCCTGACCCATACACTTCACATGCGGAAGTGAGCAATGACGTCACTTCTGCATGGAAGTGTAAGCGTCTTGTGGGTCATGTGTGCAATGCTCTGCCTCGCTTTGCCTCTCCGGTCCGGGTCATCCTGATGTGAGGTCTGGCTAGAGGCAGCAGAGGAGGAGAGGTGAGCGGCAGTTTGGGACTTGGCCAGCCACACTTAGCCAGAACGCGTTCTGGCCGGCCAAAGTCCGGAGGTACAGTTTATTTCTGACATTGGCCGCATCAGCTGGCCACTTCTAGATTTGACCGGCCAGAACCCTAAGTGGCCAGACTTCGGGTTCTGGCCGTAACATATGCACTAAATTTATATCCTGGGTTTCCCCATACTGGGAGGTATTTAGAAACCATGGGAGTTTATACTTTTTCTAACAATTTTCCAACACATAAGAGTATCCTGGAGGGTAAAACTGCACTAAACCACTCAAGGTCCATGGTTTAGCTGCTTCTCGTTCTATGTCCAGATTTGAGAAATAGCTTGTTGCTCATAACCAATCGAAGACGTCTCATCAAGGATTCCACATTATAGTCCCTTATACTAGGCAGGGTATTACCTCACCATATCTTTGACAACTGTAATTTAAACAAAGCTATTCAAGGTTTTTCATTTTTCCATATAAATGTTGTCTATACCCTTTCAATCAATTGTATAGCTTTATGTTTTTTACGAGGAGTGGGACTGTCTACAGGGCTTAGAGAAGCCAGCCTGTTGAAAAGATTTTAATAAGTGCTATTCAACCTGCTAGCCCCATTGGCAGTGTCTTCCATCTCTCTACCTGGCTTATAATTTCTTTGACAATCGGAAAGATTTGAATTATATAATTGTGTCATATCTATGGGGATTATAATTCTCAAGTATTTAAGATGTGTAGTTGTTATGTTAACTCCTAATTTTGTCCAATCTCTTGTAGGTGCCGATTTATTTAGGGGCATTAGTTCTCTCTTTATCTGAAAACCCGACCCGGACCCAAATTTGTTTATCACCTTTAAAACTTCTGGAATCTGTGTAATAGGATGCTTAATAAACAGTATAATCTGCACAAATTGCTTGTTGAACTTCTATGTCCCCTATATATACCCCTCCTACTCTTTCCCTAAGCATAGTCACCATTGGTCAAAAAGCAGTGGTGATAACAGGCATCCCTGACGGATGCCTTTTTGAAACTCAATTTTTTTTGAAATACAATCTCATGTTACTATTTGCACCCTTGGTTTATCATACATTGCTTCTACCACCCTAAGAAACGGGCCATCCAACCCCTGCCACTTCATAACCCTGAGCAGCCAGTCCCACTCCATGCCATCAAATGAATAGAGGGAATCAGGTTTCACATTCATCTGCTCTGATACCATCATTATCTTTCTAATATTGTTAACTGCCATTCTCTCTTTTACAAAACCAGCATACTTTTTATGTATCAAACATGGCATTGTTTAGCTAATCGTCCAGCCAAGATTTTTGAGTGTAGCATCCTGATTAATCAGGGAGATTGGCCTGTACGAGCCTACCTGTGTGTTATCTCTTTGGCCAATAGCTTAATATAGGCCAATGTCCCCGTTGGAGGATACTGGCTTCAATTCATCAAAGGGTGTTCGATAACAAAATCCCAGTCCTTAAAATACTGCATTCGGTATTTTACACTTCACTGTGCTAACTCATCATTATTTTCACACATGTGGTAGATGTTCGGTAAGTTACCGAAGAGGTCCGTGCAGTGAGGGCATTACAATAGGAAAGAGGCAGCACCGACATCCCTATACATGTGCCTTTTATATTTGTTGTGCTGCCTCTGCTCTTGCTGAATCTGTCTCATTAGTCTTAAGTTTATATTTACTTGCCACAGCTTAGATGAACTGCTGAGAAACATTACACATTCCCTGCTTAGGTCATTTTGCCACGAGCTCCCACTTGCATCCCTGCATATTTAAACAGGCACTCAAGGGGTTACACTACCGACGGGTGCCTAGAAAAGAAGGGTGCCTGGAAAATAACTTTAATTCTTTTCTCTCCCCTGGCTGCCTGGGGGGGGTCTGTTCCACCCGAGAAGCCTGGCTAACCTATCAGCAGCACTTGCAGGGGACAGGGGAGGTTTCTATGGTCCTGTCACACACGGAGAAGGCATTCCAAGCTCCTTATCGACAGGGGAGAGCTGGAGATAAACACCGCACATGTTATCGAATGCTGTGAGCTTGATGAATTAACATTTGCTGACATTTTACTGACATGTGTTGAGGTAATCACTTAACAAGTCGGTAATTTATCTCTCTGCACAGGAATGTCTGCTTCTCATGCGGTAACTGCTTTGATGAATTAACATTTTACTAAGTGCTCCGTAAAGTCAGCTGTTTTCAGCATTACCGAATGCGGTAATGCTTGATGAATTGAAGCCAATGTCCTTTCTCAAGGACATAATTAACCACTTCACCTCCCTTGCTACGTTTATCTACTCCCCACAAAACTTTACTTGAAGCTCAGGGGAGTAGATAGGCGTACTTGTGGTAAACAGTGTGCTGTATGCCCAATAAGCTATCCGATTATGTATATAGGGTATCATTTTAACCGTGACAAGTGAGAGAATAGATTTTGTGTTGTTTGACAACTGAGGGCTAAGTCATGTGATTTTTTTTTTACCGGAAAACTGAATGAAAAGCAATAAAACTGTTATTTTCATGTACTCTATACCCCTAAATAAATACTTGTAAAAAAACAAACAAAAGTGACAGCATTGAAAAGAGAATACATAGTTACCCTAGGGACTTAGCTTTTAAAATATGTATGCCATGAGAGTGTATTACTGTTAATCATGAAGATAAGGGCTTTTAATTACTGATAGAGTACAATGAGAAAACAAAAAACACAAACCAAAAACTAATATATTATCGCCATAAATTGTACTAGGAACATTATTTAAATGTTGAGATAACCAGGACAAATTAGCAAATACAATGTGTAGGTTTTACCTATGGTAACATTGTTTATTTGAAAACTATAGTGCATGGAAATGGAGAAATAGTGTATTTTTTTTTCGAATTTTTCCCTTTAAAATGCACAGATAATAGCATAATTACTAAAAGCAAATATCACCCTCCCAAAGCATAATTTGTGGCAAAAAAAAACAAGATATAGATCATTTACATCTGATGAGTAGCAATAAAGTTATTGGTGAATGAATGGGAGGAGCGCTGAAATATGAAAATTGATCTGGTTTTTAAGCAAAAAACCCTGTTGTGCTGAAGTGGTTAAATACCGCTACCAATGTTGGTGAGACCTCTTTTTTTTTTGAAGGATCATAAAAAAATTCTGATTTAAGGCAGCATTTTGACCATCTCTCCGTAGAAATCGTGAGCCCTAAATCTTTTTCCCAAGCCACCAGAGGTAAGCTTAGATATCTTGAGTGCCTGGGAAATTACAGAGTACAGGTAAGAGTTCAGTACCCCTCCAGTGGCCTAGGTTCACACCACATGTCAAAACAAGTACCCAGCTATAGCTGTGGGGGATCTGAAGGGAGGCATTTCAAGCAGTGATGTATCTCTAGGGTGGGAAAGTGTTCAGAAGGTGCAAAAGGTATATGAGATTTAAATTGTTCCCAAGTGGTGATCTCTTCATTAATCATAAAATGCTTCAATAAGATGTAACCACTGGATTTCCGGATTTCCACCGATTCCAAGCCAGGAGGGAAGTTAAGATTTCCATATACCGGGATAAGGAAGGGGGGACCAAAGTAATTTTAGCTGTAGGAGGTTTCACTGCATGAGCGAATGAGACGTAACAGGGGAGATTAACCTATGCTTGGCAGGAGATACATCCTCTACCCAAACAAGGGCTTGAAGAGATACTGGTGCCAAGAGGTCGTGCTCAATTTCTGCCCAGAGTGGAGTGTTATGAAGTGAGTGCAGTGGGGCCAATTGAGCTATTATCTGTGCAGCTCGGTAACAACCAAGGGGGTCTGGAACACCAAGACCACCCATAGACCTATTCCAAAACATAGTTTTTTTTTCTTGATTCTACTATTCGTGTTGCTGCATATGAACTTGAAGATGCATTGTTGGAGGTCCTTGAGAAATGCTTGAGTGACAGGGATGGTTAAGGTTCGGAATAGATATAGAATATGGGACAAGAGCGTCATCCATACTACCAGGACTCTACCTTTCCAAAATATAGAGGGGGGGTCACCACAAGATCAAGTCCTGGAAAATCTCTGAGGTGTCTGCAGAAATCTTCACCCCTAAATATGTATGTACTTAGTCTTCAGCATAAATGATAACCAAGGCAAAGAAGATTGTTAGAGCGGGAGGAGCAGGCAAGTATAGGGAGCAGTCCTCATGCCCACGGCTCCTCCTGTTCACCTCTGTCCCTCTCAGTTCTCTCGTAAGAGCAATGAGAAGCTGCTTCCAGGGCGGCAGCAGTGCACAAGCACTAGGCCTGGTGGCGCGTGTCGTTGATCGATTCATAGTGTGCATGTGCAGAGCACTCCTGGGCACAGGAGCATGATCAATGATGCGTGCGATGTCCAGGGAGTATTTCTGGTAATCCAGGAATGCTTTCTACAGTATCAGGGGGAAATTAAGCCCCTTGGTATTGTGGGCTATTACATTAAAGGAGGCCCTAGAAAGGTGTGGAATTTACGGAAAAGGCTAATGAAGTAATTAAATAGAAATTGACCAAAATGCTGTGTCTCACGTGCAATGTGACTAAGGAGTCTATGACTAAAACAGTGAGGAAATAAACAAAGCAATAATAAATACAAAACAAGTAGTATATATTTATTTTATAGTAAATCTGCTAGTTATTTATGACAAATAGATAAGGCCACTTGTTTGCTTAACCACTTCAGCCTTCAGTCGTTTTCACGCTTTCACTGCATCCGAACAATGTTCACCTCCCATTCATTAGCCTATAACTTTATCACTACTTATCACAATGAACTGATCTATATCTTGTTTTTTCCGCCACCAATTAGGCTTTCTTTGGGTGATACATTTTGCGAGAGCTACTTTATTGTAAATGCATTTTAACAGGAACAAGAAAAAAAAGGGAAAAAAATCATTATTTCTCAGTTTTCGGCCACTATATTTTTAAAATAATACGTGCCTCCATAATTAAAACCCACGTATTGTATTTGCCTAATAGTCCCGGGTATTACACCGTTTAAATTATGTCCCTATTACAATGTATGGCGACAATATTTTATTTGGAAATAAAAGTGCATTTTTTCGGTTTTGCATCCATCAAAAAAAAAAAAAAAAAAAAAAAAATAGAAATATTTCATCTTTACATGGATATTTAAAAAGTTTAGACCCTTAGGTAAATCTTTACCAGTACGTGGTTGTTGTTTTTTTTTTTATTGTGATGTTTTGGGTTTTTTTTTTTCTTTTTCTTTTTTTTTTTTTATTAAACATTTTATTTTGGGTATTTTTGGAAGGGTGGGATGTAAATAGTAATTTTTTTTAATGTAAATGTGTTTATTATTTTTTTTTTACATGTAGATGTAGTTTTACTTTTTTGCCACAACCTTGAGTTTGTTTACATGACGTCACTCTAAGCGTAACATGTACGCTTAGAGGGACGTAGGAGGACATAAGAGGCAGAAAAAGCGAGGCTTCCGAGAGAAGCCGTCACTTTTTCTGCCAGGGAAAGGGATCGATGATCGGGCACCATGTCTCGATTCATTAATTCCTGGGCTAACGATCCGCAGACCGGGAGCGTGCGTGCACGCGCGCGATTGGCTGCGGGAGCGCATGCGGACTTTTGGACGTAGCTTCTACGTCCAAAAGTCTTAAAGGACAACTGAAGTTAGAGGTATATGGTGGCTGCAATATGTATTTCCTTTTAAACAATACCAGTTCCGAGGCAGACCTGCTGATCCATTTGACTGCAGTCGTGTCTGAATAACACCATAAACAAGCATGCAGCTAATCTCATCAGATCTGACAATAATGTCAGAAACACCTGATCTGCTGCATGCTTGCTCAGGGTCTATGGCTAAGGCTGCTTTCACAGTTAGACGTTACAGGCGCACGTTAGTGCAGCCTGTAACGCAGCCCACCGCACAGCAATGAAAAATGAATGGGCTGTTCACAGTGCCCACATTGCGTTACATTGGAACGCAGCAGGTAAAAACAAAGTGCTGCAAGCTGTGCGTTTATAAGCGGCTAAGCCGCGTTAGACTGTTTGCACATGCTCCGTGATGTTGGAGGAGGAGGTCTCCCCTCCTCCTCCGCAGCCAGCCACATGACTAATTCATATTCACTGCACGGTGTGACGTGCAGTGTTTACTTCCAGGAGCGCCGCTCTGTGCGGCGATTGGCTGGCGAGACCACATGATGCCACATGCGTCCAAAAGTACGCATCACGGCATCACAGGACGCATGAAGAGCCGCATAACGCAGCTCGATCCGACGTCCAGCTTCAAACCCACTATGCTTTGCGTTAGGTGCACGTTATTCGACCTTAACGTAGCATCTAACGCAACGTCTTAGTGGGGAAGAAGCCTAAATGTATTAGAGGCAGAGGATCAGCAGGGTAGCCAGGCAACTGGTATTGCTTAAAAGAAAATCAATATGGCAGCTTCCATATTCCTTTTGCTTCAGTTGTCCTTTAAATGGTTAAACATCACATACCAAAGACTCCAGGTGATGAGACATTGTAAAGCCAGAGTTCAAATGTAACTTAGGCAGGATACATACACTATTTGTAATAGGCTAAAAATAATTGTGGCATTTAAAACCAATCTTACCAGCACATAAAATACAATGAATTTAGCATTAAAAACATCTTACCAGCACACAAAATAAATAAAAAGAAAAAAAAATTGGGGCATTTAAAACCCGTCATACCAGCACAAGAAGTTAGAATCCTTGTTTAAAGTGAACCCAAGGTGAGAGTGACATGGAGGCTGCATTCATTTTTTCCTTTTAACCACCCTGGCGTTTTATCAACATTGCCAGGGTGGCAGCGCAGCACTATTTTTTTTAAATCATGTAGCTAGCCTAGTGCTAGCTACATGATCCCCCCCCCCCCTCCCTGCGGCGTCCCTCCCTACCCTTCGATCGCCGCCGGCGCATTAGCCCGTCCGGAAATCCCGTTCTGAACGGGATTTCCTTTAGGGCTTCCCCCGTCGCCATGGTGACGATTGTGATGACCTCATCCGGAGTCCCAATCCACCCCGCAGCGCTGCCTGGCACTGATTGGCCAGGCTACGCACGGGGTATGCGGGGGGGGGCTCCTTTCGCGGCGGATCGGCGGTGAGCAGCGGCAATCGAATCCCCCACTCAGCTAGCAAAGTGCTAGCTGCGTGATTTAAAAAAAAAAATTAACAAAATCGCCCCATCGGGGCCTGAGCGGCGCCCTCAGCTGAGCTCGTCCATACCGCTAAGGAGGTTAAGCAACACTAGTTGCATGGCTATCCTGCTGATCCTCTGCCTCTTAAGGTGTGTACACACGCACTACCAGCGGCAACGACGGGTCCACCGGACCCTCCTGCTGGGCGGTCTTTAGCCGACAGTAGTGCGTGTGTACACACTGTCGGAGGACTGATAAGGCTGTTTCGGATCATTCATAAACAGCCTTGTCCGCCGACAGCGCGTACACATGCACTACTGTCGGCTAAAAGACCGCCCAGCGGGAGGGTCCGGCGAACCCGTCGTTGCCGCTGGTAGTGCGTGTGTACGCACCTTAATACTTTAAGCCAGGGTCCCTGAAAAATTTGCTGCATGCTTGTTTCTGATGTAATTCAGACACTACTGTTGCCAAATAGATCAGCAGGGCTGCCAGGAAACTGAGATTGTTTAAAATTAAATAAATAAAGTAGCCTCCATATCACTCTCACCTCAGGTTCACGTTAAACCTTCATCTACAGTTTTGAACCTATGTATACATTTTGTTTCTTTTGTTAGTCTTTCTTTTTGCATTTTGAAGCCACCCATTGATGCAGTGATGAGAAGATTACTTAAAGAGAATCTGTATTGTTAAAATTGCACAAAAGTAAACATACCAGTGCGTTAGGGGACATCTCCTACTACCCTCTGTCACAATTTCGCTGCTCCCCGCCGCATTAAAAGGGGTTAAAAACAGTTTTAAAAAGTTTGTTTATAAACAAACAAAATGGCCACCAAAACAGGAAGTAGGTTGATGTACAGTATGTCCACACATAGAAAATACATCCATACTCAAGCAGGCTGTATACAGCCTTCCTTTTTAATCTCAAGAGATCATTTGTGTGTTTCTTTCCCCCTGCAGCTATCTTCCACTGAAGTGTCTTCCTGCAGAGTGCAGACAGCTGTGCCTGTATGTAATTCCTCAGTATGTGAAAGCCCAGCCAGCTCAGAGGAGGATTTATCCAGCTTGTAAAAGATAATAGAGCAGAGAGAAGCTGCACTAATCTAAATAACACACAGGCAGTGTGCAGAGAGGGGCCTGGAGGGGGGAGATGCATCACAAAACCACAACACTGAAGAACTTGACAGCCTTCCAGACACAGGCCGACAAGTGTGACAGGAGAGAGATAAGTTGATTTATTACAGAGATGGTGATAGTAGACCGTTCTGCAGTAAGCCAAAACACATTAGAATAGATTTTGGAACGTGTAGGATGGAAGAAAACCGGATTAAATTTTTGTTACGTAGTCTCTTTAAACTGTGTCCCCAAAATCAGAACTATGTGGGCAATGGGGATCAGTATATTATTGTTTTTGTTTTTTTTTGCAGTTAATAGAGAACCTGTGCTGGTTCATACGCTCATGTACAGTATATATGTTCTAACTAGAAAGCCATTTCTAAAAGCATCCTAAAAGCTTGTGACTATCTGAAATATCTGCGGAAGATTATGTTGAAGTCATAAAAACTGCTTTTGTATGTTTGCTTTTTGCCCTCCCTACCAGTTTTGTGTCTGCCATGTCTGCATCAGTGTTCAGATTTCCAGTCTTATCTGAAAGCAATGTCACCTTTTGAAGTATGAACATACCAAGATCATTAGCTTTGCGCATCTCTTGACATGAGTAAGTTCTGAGTACTGTATACATTTTGATTATAACTTGGTTACGTTTGCATGTGTTCTTTGAAATCAAATACAAGTTGTTTCATTTTTCTGTGTTCACCTCATCTGGTGTTCATCAACAATCCAGCATAATGCTTTACTTTGTGTTACGCCTATTTAAACTGCTTTTTTTCCACTTTCGTAAAGAAAAACAGAGCTACAGAACTCCTGATTTTAATTTCAATTGCTTACTGTAATCTTTACTTTCTTGTCTGCTCATAAGAGACTCATTGAACTGCATATTGCAGAGAGCAATATGCTTTTCCCTAAAGCGGATCTCTTTCTCTCATTCTATTTTGTATTACAAACAAACTACAGGCATCTTCATGTCACCCAGAACCAATTCACACATGAAAAGGAAAAACTGCAAGTTGAAATGTGGCAGTTTAGTTTGACAAACTTTTTTTGTGTTTTTCAGGCCTCTCTTTTTGTGACCAGATTAGTATCTGTTTGATGAATTGCTTTTTTCAATGTCAATATTATCTTGTTGCCGGAAAGAGTTAATTTAAGTACTGTTTATAGGCAGAACAAAAGAGTAATGTATCTGCTTAAGTGACAATATGGCATTGTTCATGAACAGTTAGAAAGTATGGCCCAGTTTTATCTTTAATATTTTCATTGGCCATCTCAAGACCGCACCCATGAGAGATGACCTTTCCAACTTCATCTGGATAGGACAGGAAGGATAGGTAGGATAAAATATAAAAATAGCCTCAGGGTATATATGCTGCAATCCCACAAACTCTCAATTCATTTCCTGTCCACTCAGGATTCACATTGCTGAGTTGCTGGTCGCCAGAGGACTGGCTGGCGTATGTTTCTTTACTATACTTCTAACCAGAAGGGATCTGAGCAGGGAATGCATTGCAGCAGGAACAGTCTAGCAGCTTCATGTCTGGAGCCATGGCTGACTTTCCTGGTAGTTTGTAGGGGACCATCCTGCCCACCGCTGGGACCTGGATGTGCAGTCAAGTTTGGACTCACATGGATACAGGACTCTGAGAGCCAGTGAGCTCAAAATTGTGAGCTACAGGGTCCCTTCAACACATAGGTAATTTCTTATTATGTTTATTGTGGTGGAATGCGAAGTCAGGTTAGCACACCAAATTTGTAAATGCAGTCTTCTGTTTATTGCATTGTCAGCACAAGCTGACAATTAAGCTGCAGAAACAACTCAAGAATGGATTCCACCTATGGTTAATTCAGTTGATTGGACATGATTTGGAAAGGCACACACCTGTCTATATAAGGTCCTACAGTTGACAGTTTACCTCAGAGCACAAACCAAGCATGAAGTCAAAGGAATTGTCTGTAGACTTCCGGGACAGTATTGTTACATAGTTACATAGTTATTTTGGTTGAAAAAAGACATACGTCCATCGAGTTCAACCAGTACAAAGTACAACTCCAGCCTGCTCCCTCACATATCCCTGTTGATCCAGAGGAAGGCGAAAAAACCCTTACAAGGCATGGTCCAATTAGCCCCAAAAGGGAAAAATTCCTTCCCGACTCCAGATGGCAACCAGATAAAATCCCTGGATCAACATCATTAGGCATTACCTAGTAATTGTAGCCATGGATGTCTTTCAATGCAAGGAAAGCATCTAAGCCCCCTTTAAATGCAGGTGTAGAGTTTGCCATAACGATTTCCTGTGGCAATGCATTCCACATCTTAATCACTCTTACTGTAAAGAACCCTTTCCTAAATAAATGGCTAAAACGTTTTTCCTCCATGCGCAGATCATGTCCTCTAGTCCTTTGAGAAGGCCTAGGGACAAATAGCTCATCCGCCAAGCTATTATATTGCCCTCTGATGTATTTATACATGTTAATTAGATCTCCTCTAAGGCGTCTTTTCTCTAGACTAAATAAACCCAGTTTATCTAACCTTTCTTGGTAAGCGAGACCTTCCATCCCACGTATCAATTTTGTTGCTCGTCTCTGCACCTGCTCTAAAACTGCAATATCTTTTTTTGTAATGTGGTGCCCGGAACCGAATTCCATATTCCAGATGTGGCCTTACTAGAGAGTTAAACAGGGGCAATATTATGCTAGCATCTCGAGTTTTTATTTCCCTTTTAATGCATCCCAAAATTTTGTTAGCTTTAGCTGCAGCGGCTTGGCATTGAGTACGATTATTTAACTTGCTGTTGATAAGTACTCCTAAGTCCTTCTCCAAGTTTGATGTCCCCAACTGTATCCCATTTATTTTGTATGGTGCTAGACCATTGGTATGACCAAAATGCATGACTTTACATTTTTCAACATTGAATTTCATCTGCCATGTATGTGCCCATATAGCCATCCTATCCAGATCCTGTTGCAATATGACACTATCTTCCTGAGAGTTGATGATTCTGCACAATTTTGTATCATCTGCAAAAATAGCAACATTGCTCACTACTGCATCTACTAGGTCATTAATAAATAAATTGAAGAGCACTGGACCCAGTACAGACCCCTGTGGGACCCCACTGCTAACAGTCTCCCATTTTGAGTACGATCTATTGACCATAAAGGTGGCCATACACTGGCCCGATTCCCGGCCGTTTCGACAGCAGATTCGATCCTGGGATCGAATCTGCTGCCAATCGTTCGCGGTAAACGCCGCTGACGATCCGATTTCCTCCCGAAATCGGATCGGTCCGTCGATCGCGCCGTGCGGGAAATTACCCTCGATCGCCCGCGGTTAAAGTGCGCGTCGCTAGCGGCGGCCGATCCGATGAAAAATACATTACCTGATGCGGGCTCCCGGGCGTCTTCTCCGCATCTTCTCAGCGCTGCACCCGCTCCATCCCGGCGCTTCCTGGGTCACTGCAGTGACCCAGGAAGTTCAAATAGAGGGCGCTCTATTTGAACTTCCTGGTCACGGAGTGACACAGGAAGCGCCGGGATGGAGCGGGTGCAGCGCTTAGAAGATGCGGAGAAGAGGACCCGGAGCCAGCATCAGGTAATGTATACGGGGGGGGGGGGGGGGACAGGCGGCAGGAGCAGCTGAACAGATTGTGATCGGTTTCAGGCTGAAATCGATTCACAATCTGTTTGCAGTAAAGGCAGCCATACGATCCCTATCTGATCAGATTCGATCAGATAGGGATCTGTCAGCTGGTCGATCTGATGGCACATCGACCAGTGTATGGCTGCCTTAACTCTTTGTTTTCTGTCCATTAGCCAGTTCCCTATCCATGCACACAGACTCTTCCCCAGTCCTTGCATCCTCAACTTTTGCACCAGACTTTTGTGGGGAACAGTGTCGAAGGCCGTTGCAAAGTCCAAGTATATCACATCTACAGCATTCCCAATATCCATATTAGCATTCACTACCTCATAAAAGCTGAGCATGTTAGCCAAACAGGACCTGTCTTTAGTAAACCCATGTTGATGCTGAGAAATTAGATTATTTTCTACTATGAAGTCATGTATAGTATCTCTTAGTAACCCCTCAAATAGTTTGCATACAACTGATGTTAAGCTTACAGGTCTATAATTTCCTGGATCTGATTTTTTGCCCTTCTTAAATAATGAGAAAAAGTGGACTGTACGCCATTCCACTGGGACTCTGCCAGTTGCAAGAGAGTCACAAAGGATAAGATAAAGGGGTTTATCTATAACTGAACTTAATTCCCTTAGGACCCGAGGATGCATGCCATCCGGGCCAGGTGCCTTGTCTATTTTTAATTTATTTAGTCTTGCCTTCACTTCTTCCTGTGTTAAGTATTTAATATTACAGTTAGAAGATTGAGACTCTTCTGCCTCTGTAATTTGCAACAGTGCTTTTTCCTTTGTGAAGACAGAAGCAAAGAAAGCATTTAATAACCCTGCCTTACCTTGGTCATCCACCATTGAGTTCCCACCCTCATCCTTTAGGAGTCCTATACAGTCAACCTTTCTTTTTTTAGAGTTGATGTACTTGTAAAACTTTTTTGGGTTAGATTTGATATCCCTAGCGATTTGATTTTCAGCTTCGATCTTTGCCAGCCTAATTTCTTTTTTACAATTTTTATTGCACTCCTTATAATTGCTTAGTGCAGCCTCGGTCCCCTCCTGTTTTAGAACCTTATAGGCATTCCTTTTCCTTCTTCATTTTATCCCTAACCTTTCTATTCATCCATAGAGGCCTTTTTTTTATTCCTAGACATTTTGTTTCCATATGGGATATACATACTACAATATTGATTGAGAATAAGTTTAAAAGCTTGCCATTTCCCTACAGTGTCCTCTCCTTGTAGTACATTATCCCAGTTCACCAAACTTAGTGCCTGCCTAATTTGATTGAACTTTGCTTTTCTAAAATTCATAGTTTTAGTGGTCCCGCTGCCCCGTGGCCTATCAGTCACCAGATCAAACGTTATCATGTTGTGATCACTATTTCCCAAATGTTCTTGAACCTGCACATTTGATACATTATCTGGTCTATTAGAAATGATCAGATCCAGTAACGCATTCCCCCTAGTTTGTTCCGTTACCATTTGAGTCAAGTAATTGTCCTGTAGTGCTGCCAGAAATCTGCTGCTTTTACCAGAATGGGCAGCCTCAATACCCCAGTCAATGTCTGGAAAGTTGAAGTCGCCCATAACTATGACCTCATTTTTACTTGGAGCTTTTTCAATCTGCTGTAGTAATCGCAGTTCTGCAGCTTCATTAATATGAGGTAGTCTGTAGCATACCCCGATAAGCAATTGGCAACTTTTATTTCCACCATGAATATTTACCCAAACGGACTCCACATCTTCGCAATCTTCTTCCATCTCATCGTTGAGGACAGCTGTAAAAGAATTCTTAACAAAGAGACAAACCCATCCACCTTTTTTCCCTGTTCTATCCCTCCTAAACACATTGGGCCAATATTCAATTGCTGAATTTGCCAGCGCTAAGCACTGGCGAGTTCTTAACTTAGGCGATGGGGGCATCGCCTAATCTAATAAAACTTTAGACCCCCCCAGGCGGAAAAGAACTCGCTTGGGCGATATAATCGCCCAGCGAGTTCTTAACACCGAATCCAATTACCCTTATCATGTCTCCGAGAAGCGATGCTTCCCGGCAGACATGAGCGTTAGCTTAGACCTGCAAAAAGCAGGTCTAAACTAGCTAACGCACGTCGTCGCCGCAGCATCTGGGGGTCTCCTTTAATAAGGAGACCCCCAGAGCTCCCCGTCGGGTCGCCGCAGAGTTTAGAAGCTCCCGCGCAGCTCTGCACCGGCACCCCTGCTGGCATACATACCGCCGCAGATCACCCGCCGCCTCTCGCCGCAAAATCCGTCGCGTAATTACAGTGTATCTAACACTGTAATTACTGTCGGCATAGAAGGAGCCCGGGCAAAGCATCTTTGAATCTGCAGCCTGGGCTCCCCATTGGTCCGCTGTCTAAACCAATAAAATGGCTCAGACAGCGGGCCAATGGGGAGCCCAGGCTGCAGATTCAAAGATGCTTTGCCCGGGCTCCTTCTATGCTGACAGTAATTACAGTGTTAGATACACTGTAATTACGCGACGGATTTTGCGGCGAGAGGCGGCGGGTGATCTGCGGCGGTATGTATGCCAGCAGGGGTGCCGGTGCAGAGCTGCGCGGGGGCTTCTAAACTGTGCGGCGACCCGACGGAGAGCTCTGGGGGTCTCCTTATTAAAGGAGACCCCCAGATGCTGCGGCGGAAGATGGCAGCGATGTTCAGTGGGCGAGTGCGCATGTGTGGGGAGTGAGGCCGTGGTGCTGATGGACAGCACCACAGCGTAAACCTCACTCCCCATCGCTCGGTAAAAGGGAGCATCGCTCAGGCTTTCGCCTGAGTAATGCTCCCTAACGATCAGCCATCGCGCGAAGGATATGGGCAATAGGATTTGCCAGTAATCCTCGCGCGATGGCAAGGTGATAAGTAGCTCGCATCTGAAAGCTACTTATCACCTTGAAAATGTTATGGCCCATTGTATCCTTTTAAATTAGCTATCCAGTCATGGCTTTCATCCATCCATGTCTCGGTTATTCCCACAATGTCATAGCCTTTGTCATTCAGAATGAACTCTAGTTCGTCTATTTTATTTGCAAGGCTCCGAGCATTGGTTACTATGCACTTTATATTTTTACCACCACATTTACCAATTTTGTTTACATGAAATGGGCTACTTGAAGTTTTACCAACCTCCTTAATCTTTATACTGTCTCCACCCCCATAATGTTAGGCTCCCACTGTCTTTTTTACCTTATATTGTCTACATATTGAGACTTTATTCTCCCGCCTCCCCCCAGATCCTAGTTTAAAATCTCCTCCAACCGTTTAGCCATCTTCTCCCCAATGCAGCTGCACCCTCCCCATTAAGGTGCAGCCCATCCTTGCTGTAGAACCTGTAGCCGACTGCAAAGTCTGCCCAGTTCTCCAGGAACCCAAACCCTTCCTTCCTACACCAATTTCTCAATTCAATTCAATTCACTTTATTGTCATTGTGTAACACAACGAAATTACTTTTCATGACAACCCCGCGGTGCATATAGGGAACATAGTGATAGTAACAAGGAAGAGAAGAAATTATACAAGTATGCCAGGTATTACAGATGTTTTAAACAATTTGTACACAGTGTTAATTATTTCAGAGAGGATTCAGAGTTTATCAAGTTTATGGCGGATGGGAAAAAGCTGTCTTTCAGTCTGTTTGTGTGTGTGCGGATTGATCTAAAACGTTTACCTGATGGAAGGAGCTCAAACAGGGCATTTCCAGGGTGAGTGTTGTCCTTGATAATGTTTTTGGCCCTTCTCAAGCTGCGAGTATTATACAAAAGTTCCAGTGATGGTAGTTCAGTGCCAATAATGGCTTCTGCTGTTTTAACAACTCGCTGCAGGGCTTCTCTAGTAGCCTTCGTGCAGCTGTTGTACCAGGCCGTCATGCAATTGGTCAGAACGCTTTCTATAGTGCATCTGTAGAAATTAACCAGCAGCTTCTGTGGGAGGTTAGCGCTCCTTAGTTTTCTCAGAAAGTAGAGGCGTTGTTGTGCTTTGCCAGTTAGAGCTAAAGCATTGTCAGCCCAGGACAGGTTCTCTGCAATGGTGACTCCCAAAAATTTGAAGCTGGAAACTCTCTCCACAGCCTCTGCATTGATCATTAGCGGTAGGTGAGTAGTCTTTTTGGTGGTCCTAAAGTCCAGAATAATTTCTTTGGTCTTCTTTGTATTTAATAACAGGTTGTTAATGTCGCACCATGCAGTCAGGTTCCTAACTTCTCTGTATGCAGCTTCCTCATTGTCTGATATAAGCCCAATGACAGTCGTATCATCTGCAAACTTAACAATTACGTTTGAGGTATGGATAGGCTGGCAGTCATGGGTGAAAAGTGCAGAGGAGAGGGCTTAATACACAGCCCTGTGGCACGCCAGTGCTCAGGGTAAGGGTGGAGGATGTCTGTTTTCCTAGTCTGACAGTTTGAGGGCGATTAGTAAGGAAGTCCAATAACCAAGTACATATGGAGGGAGCAAGACCTAGTGCATGGAGTTTGTTGGTCAGCTGGCTAGGTACAATGGTGTTAAATGCTGAGCTGTAGTCAACAAAGAGCATCCTAACATAGGAGTTGGGCTTTTCCAGGTGTGAGAGGGCAGCATGGAGAGCTACACAGATGGCATCCTCAGTCGATCTATTTGTTCGGTAAGCAAACTGGTGTTGGTCTAGATTTGCTGGGATGGAGGCCTTGATGTGTGTGGCTACCAGTCGTTCAAAGCACTTGGCGATGACAGGGGTTAGAGCAACTGGTCGATAATCATTAAGACAGGTTATCCTAGGATTTTTTGGGACTGGCACAATGGTTGTAGATTTAAGGCATGATGGAACTACACCCAAGGACAGAGAGAGGTTGAATATTTGTGTAAAAACTTTCGCTAGTTGACCAGCACAGGCCTGGAGCACACGTCCTTGCACACCATCAGGACCAGCAGCTTTCCTGGTGTTGATATTTGTGAGTGCTTGCTGCACTTCATGTATGTGAAGGATTAATGGCTGTGAGTCTCAGCCACTTATTTAACTCCCTAAGCTCCCTCTGTCTCTCAGATGTAGCACGTGGCACTGGCAGTATTTCAGAGAACACCACCTTGGAGGTCCTTGCTTTAAGTTTATCTCCAAGTACCTGAAAATCATTTTTGAGGACCTTCCATCTCCCACTAACTGTCATTGGTGCCAATGTGTACCATGACAGCTGGGTCTTCCCCAGCCCCACCCAATAATCATGTCAATTCTTTCCGCTACATGCCGAACCCGAGCACCCGGGAGGCAACAGACTGTACGGCATTCACGGTTTCTTCGACAGATTACCCTATCTGTGTGCCTAATAATTGAATCCCCTACCACCAGTACCTGTGGTTGTCTAGAGGCACAAATCTGGGGAAGGTTACAGAAACATTTCTGCTGCTTTGAAGGTCCCAATAAGCACAGTGGCCTCCATCATCTGTAAGTGAAAGTAGTTCAAAACAACCAGGAGTCTTCCTAGAGCTGGCTGGCCATCTAAACTGAGTGATCAGGGGAGAAGGGCCTTAGTCAGGGAGGTGGCCAAGAACCATATGGTCTTTCTGTCAGAGCTCCAGTAGTCCTACGTGGAGAGAGGAGAACTTTCCAGAAGGACAACCATCTCAGCAACAATCCACCGATTAGGCCTGTATGGTAGAGTGGCCAGAGGGAAGCCACATTTTAGTAAAAGGCGCATGGCAGCCCGTCTCGAGTTTGCCCAAAGGCACCTGAAAGTGAACCAGAAATGACAGGTATATGGAGGCTGCCATATTTATTTCCTTTAACCATTTTAGCCGAATGGACGTGACTGTCACGTCCATTGGGCTGCTGAGCGTGCTCCCGTGCTGCCCCCATTAGCCCAGAGATCAATGAATGGGAACATAGTCAGCGCTGCGTAATATGTTGGCGCTTTATAAATACAATAAATAAATAAAATGGTCATTGTTATAATTTAGGTAGGCCTCAGTTATTTGGCCTGAGTTTTATGTAAAAGGCTTAAATATTAAAATAAATAGAGTTTCTTGTGATTCAGGCAGAAGCATCTCAGTGTCTGCATGTGGCAGATGATACACGCAGATACCGAGAACATGTTCCTGAAGGAAGGCCACAGGCCTACACTGACCTCAACATGTACACCACAAGAACAATCAACATAGGCCATGTTTACCAAAATACCAAATTCCTGTAAGTAAGGCAAAAGCCTCATTAAATATTAATCGAGTAGGTGGGTATTATGACACCACGAGGGGGCTCAGCCAATAGTCTGGTCTGTGGGAGGGCGAAGATGAGATCACATTTAACTCTTTCCTAGTCGGTATTAAAGACCCGGGACGAGCGGACAGAGGTCATTCTGACTCTGATTCCTGCTCTGCTTCCTACTTCATGCTACCTAGATGCTGACTAGGACCTCTAAGTATTTTCATTCTATATGTAATCTGATATAATGTATGCTGTACATAGGTAGTCTAGATGTAACTTAGAATAGATCTAAGAGGACCCGATTACAGTCATTAGGAAGGTAATCAAGAAGCTTGTAACGCAACATGAAGATTGGCGTGGCTAGGATATAATGAACTGTATCTATCTGTATTTCTGTTTCCTGAATAAATAACGTGAATATTGAAGAAGCCTGAGAAAGTCTATCTCCTGCTTGCTGTGATGAGTCATGTGTGCAACTCTTGCTGATGAGTTGCTGGTGCCGGAAAAAGGTGATTTAGAACAGTTTATAACAGTTCCCATTCATTGATCTAAGTCCCCTGCAGAAAGACCGACGGCTTCTTATCAGAAGCCGCACTCTTTCTGAGGAAAAAAAAAAGTTTTCTGTCCTCCCTATACTTCCTGGAAGCGAGAGCGTTTGCTTCCAGGACTAAAAAACTGTGGCCATCTTGTGTCCAAATAGTAAAAATACATCCACATACATTTTTTTTATTAAATATACACATATTATTACATTTAAAATTAAGTTTACCTCCCACACCAAAAATTACCCAAATAACATTTTTAATGGGAAAAAAAATAACAATTAAAAAAACCAAAACAAAAACAAATGGTTACCTAAGGGTTTTTTCATATACATGTGAAGACGGTGTATTACTAATATTTTTTTAATTATAAGCTTGTAAATAGTGATGGACACAAAACTAAAAAAATGCACCTTTTATTTCCAAATAAAATATTGGCACCATACATTGCGATAGGGATATAATTTAAATGGTGTAATTACCCGGGACAAATGGGAAAATAAAATACATACGTTTTTAATTATGGTAGCATGTATTATTTAAGAAACCAGGCACCGTTCATCACCAGGCCGATACCATTCCTACAGTGAAGCATGGTGGTGGCAGCATCATACTGTGGGGATGTTTTTCAGCAGCAGGAACTGGGAGACTAGCAGGGGAAGACTTTGGCCTTTTGGTCTGGGGAAAACACAAACATTTCACGGCAGCCCAAGCCAAAATGACATCACAAATGTGACCCACGGGCTACATTGCCAGTATTCACGTGGGAAATACAGCAAGGACACTCGAGGGAAAGCGTGACAGGTAAAGTATAAATGCACTGTCATGAAGGGAGGGCACATAATACTTTTTGAGTTACAACAGCCGGGGTTTCTATTGCGTTTATCGTTTGTGATTATCGCACTTAATCAACCACATCGGCCCGAGATTTCCCAGCACCTCAGATCGATACATTCAACCAATTTCCACCCGAAATCAGTAACATCTTCGATTGGTCATGCTTGTGGCGGCACTGATTTTTATCATTCACAGATTCGATATTAACTATCAAAATGGTTGGTGGGTCAGCAGTCAAATTGAGAGATGTACGGCCACTTTAATATTCCCCAAGGCTCCCCCTCCCCCACACACATTTATGTCCTCCCCTTTACCACCATCTCTACTATCCCTCAATCCCTCTAATATGCCTCTCTTCCATC
Source organism: Hyperolius riggenbachi (assembly GCF_040937935.1). Lineage (NCBI taxonomy): Eukaryota > Metazoa > Chordata > Amphibia > Anura > Hyperoliidae > Hyperolius > Hyperolius riggenbachi. Next base: position 332,700,394 of record NC_090646.1, read on the forward strand.
TCTGATACCCCCCTCCCCCTTTACCAGGCCACCATCTCTCTCAGTCATGCAACCCATCTTTCCTAACCTCCCTCCTGACACCATGATCTCTGCTCTGCTGATTCCTGAAGTTACGGCACCGCTCCTCCCATCACTGTTGTCAACCCCCCCAACATCCATGCATTGCTTACCCGCTTTTCATTGGTGGTCAGTGGCATCACTGTACCCACTTCACTATAGTATGGCACAGTATAGGCCACATCAATTCTTGGTACTGACGGGTGGAAAAGCCAGTATGATTCAATAATAGTGATAGAATCTAGCAGTAAAAATCTGTGCATGTATGGACAGGTTTAGATTAGGGTTACTAATAACAAGATTGGGGTGAATAAATTGTGAGGGTAAGATGGGGGGACAAAGTAGAGAGTGATAGAAAATGTGAGAGACAGAGAGGGGAGAAAAGCTGAAAGGGAGGAAAGAAGATACTTGTCTCGCCTGGGTTGCACTTACTTAGCTTTCCGGTATCACAAGAAGACACAGCCAGACAGCACTAGGGGAAGGGGGGAAACAGGTGAACGAGGGAGAGAGACTGAGAATAGCCTGAGATGGAGTAGAGAGCGTATCGGTTTTGCAGCCACATCCCACAGAGGCTACTTGCCTATAATATGACTCCTGTCTCTGCCGATTACTCACACAAACCCTGAAACAGCCCTTGTGGAGTCTAGGGACTGTCTGCTAGCAGCCCTCCTGGAGTCTACTGACTGTCTGCAAGCAGCCCTTCTGGAATCTAAGGGCTGTCAGAAAGCAGTCCTTCTGGAGTCTAGGGACTGTCGAAAATGTTTTAACATACCGTATATACTCGTCTACAAGTCGAGAAATTTAGGTCTGCTCTACTTTTGTAAAGTAGGGGCGTCGACTTATACTTGCATCAGACCTAAATTTCTGACTTGTAGCAGAGTATAAAGCATCCCCTCTGCTCTACATTTGCTGCATTCTTTTCCCCTTGTGCTGCTAGCCAGCCAGATTGTGTCCCCCTGCTTCAGGTAGCCTCCCTGGCGTTCTGATTCCCCAGGATTTCCGTGCAAAAAGTGGTTCAATTAATTTCCAATAATTTGCAACTTTTTTTTTTTTTTTTTTTTTGCAATAAATTTTTTTTCAAATATTGAATTCAATACAGGTTATTGTACTGAATTCAACTGAAAAAAAAATGTTTGCAGTGAGATGTTGATGACACTGTGTGACCCTGGTGTCATCAACGTCGATCGGCGGGGGACATGTCATCGCTGAGGGAGAAGCAAAATCCGTACATGGACATGGAAGACGGCACTGGGGAAGCAATCAGAGGTACGCGACGAGGAATCAGCACGCCAATGGTAAGTATAAGACCCAGATGTGAAGCCAGGTGTATAGGGAGCCACATGTAGCCAGATGTCAGGGTAGCCAGGAGTGTAGCCAGATGTCAGGGTAGCCAGGAGTGTAGCCAGATGTCAGGGTAGCCAGATGTCAGGGTAGCCAGGAGTGTAGCCAGATGTCAGGGTAGCCAGGAGTGTAGACAGGAGTGTAGCCAGATGTCAGGGTAGCCAGATGTCAGGGTAGCCAAGTGTGTAGCCAGGTATATAGGGTGCCAGGTGTAGCCAGGAGTATAGGGTGCCAGGTGTCCCCTCCCTCCCGATCCCCCCCCCTCACTTTTGGGCTGGGGGATCCCCCTCTGCGGGTGGGGGTATCCCCCTTCTATGCGGAGGTATTTTGGGCTGGGGGATCCCCCTCTGCCAGCGGGGGGATCCCCCTTCTGTGCGGAGGTATTTCTGGCGGGGGGATCCCCCTCTGTTAGCGGGGGGATCCCCCTTATGTGCGGCGTGCGGGTGGCCTCTACCCCTCCCCCCATCCTCGCTCCCCCCCCCCATCCCCCCCTTCCCTGTCTAAGCCCTTGAGCAAATCGAACTACTCACCCAGGGGCCCTCTCCAGCGCAGCACTTCTTCCTCCATCGCGGAAGTCCCGTCTGTTTACAGTTACATTACGAGACTTGGTGACGTCACCAAGTCTCGTAATGTAACTGTAAAGAGACGGGACTTTGCGATGGAGGAAGAAGTGCTGCGCTGGAGAGGGCCCCTGGGTGAGTAGTTCGATTTGCTCAAGGGCTTAGACAGGGAAGGGGGGGATGGGGGGAAGCGAGGATGGGGGGAGGGGTAGAGGCCACCTGCACAGAAGGGGGATCCCCCCGCTAACAGAGGGGGATCCCCCCGCCAGAAATACCTCCGCACAGAAGGGGGATCCCCCGCTGGCAGAGGGGGATCCCCCAGCCCGAGATACCTCCGCACAGAAGGGGGATCCCATAGGCTGGCAGAGGGGGATCCCCCAGCCCGAAATACCTCTGCACAGAAGGGGGATACCCCCGCTGGCAGAGGGGGATCCCCCTGCCCGAGATACCTCCGCACAGAAGGGGGATCCCCCCGCTGGCAGAGGGGGATCCCCCTGCCCGAGATACCTCCGCACAGAAGGGGGATCCCCCCGCTGGCAGAGGGGGATCCCCCAGCCCGAGATACAGCCGCACAGAAGGGGGATCCCCCCACCCGCAGAGGGGGATCCCCCAGCCCAAAATACAGCCGCACAGAAGGGGGATACCCCCACCTGCCCGCCCTAGCACATTCTCTCCCTGGGGATTCCCTAGGGAGAAGCATGCAGCAGCCTGCAGAGGCTGCTGCAGTGCTGCAGATCACAGCGTGAGGGGAAAGTGCAGGACCAGCTGAGCTCGTCCAGAACATTTCTAGCAAGTTTTCTTTGGACGACCTCAGCTCATCCAGAACGCTAGGCAGGTTAAGATGCCTGGTCACCACAATCCACCTCCCCCTGCAAGCTGCATAATGGACTAACCTCCGCTCTGATAACATGTGACTCTCCTACAGCCAGCGGGGCAGGAGCAGCTTAATTCCTCCATTGAAGCTGGAGCTCCGTTGAATCTTCAATCACTGAAGTGTCAGCACTGCTGATAACAGTGACACCTTTATTGTGCAGAGCTGGGGAGAGCAGCGTTATCTACCAGCATTGATACAATTAGCATTAGGTATCCCCGTCCTGCTTCCTAGTGACATGAGGAAGTGGGGGAGGGGATCAGGGTAGCAAGACATGCTGGATGGGAGCTGAAGCCTGTTTCAGTGATCTGTGGAGGATATCAGCATTGAGAGGAAGTTGAGATGCATCCAGAGTCAGACTGGGTAATTCTCTAACATTGGGCTCGTCTTCCCTGTCAGCACTCAGCTCCTGTGTGCACTGTTGCTTATCATTGCTTTTCTAACTGAAGATACATGAAGTGATTAACCCCTTGTGATCTGCAAGCATGTTTCCAACACTGTGCTGCTTTTAATGTTCTGTATTAACATATCAGCAGCACAGTGTGAGGAAGATGCATGGAGATCATGCAGGGTTGCTCCTGGTATCAGTATCATACATGCCCACTGTTATTATGTTGGCTATGTAAATAGCCAACATCTTGTTCTTCGAGTTCAGCTCGTTCTTATTATGTTGGCTATGTAAATAGCCAACATCTTGTTCTTCGAGTTCAGCTCGTTCTTCTTATTATTCTTATTATTATTAGCGCCCCCCCATTTTCAAAACGCTACTCCTCCCACAGTTTTAGGGGTACAAGCCCTAAACTTTCCACACTTATTCGTCTTATAGCGAAGTACGTTGCTTGTGCTTTATTAAGCGATCCCACCCTCGGGGCCCCTGCAGCGGGCCCCGGAAGACCCCTTTTTTCGTATTGACTTTGACAGGGAAAAATTTCAAATCTCTGCCGCTCATACAATTTTGAAGCTACACTCCCCATACTCGGACCACATATTGTTGGTGTCACCCCAAATAGAAATATGTATTTTGGGGAGTCACCCCAAAGTGGGCGGAGCTACCAGCGGCCAATGAAAATTTAGCAAATTTCTATACGCTACTCCTAGAGTTTTAGGAGTAGAATTCTGAAACTTTGCACACTTGTTCGGCTCATACCCGAATAGGTTGCTTGTGCTTTGTTAAGCAATCCCACCCTCCGGGCCCCTGTTGCGGACCCCCAAAGACCCCATTTTTCCCATAGACTTTCATTGGGAATTTTGAAAGTTTTGCCACTCGCACAGCTTTGATGTTACACTCACCAAACTTGGGTCACTTGGTCATGGGGTGAAGCTGAAGCATTCTGTCACATTTTGGGGACCCCAAAAAGTGGGCGGGGCCAAAAACAGCCAATCAGATTTTCCCTATTGACTTCAATGGCAAAATGTAAACAGCTGTAACTCTCAATGTATTAAAGCCAGAGTCCCCAGACTTGGCACACTGGGTCACTGGGTGACTGGGGTTAAAATTTGCCAAAGTGGGCGGAGCCACATGCAGCCAATCAGACACATAGCCAACATCCTGTGGTTTCTTCAGAAACGACACCTTCTAGTTATTATGTTGGCTATGTAAATAGCCAACATCTTGTTCTTCGAGTTCAGCTCGTTCTTCTTATTCTTCTTCTTCTTATTATTATTATTATTAGCGCCCCCCCATTTTCTAAACGCTACTCCTCCTACAGTTTTAGGGGTACAAGCGCCAAACTTTCCACACTTGTTCGTCTTATAGCGAAGTACGCTGCTTGTGCTTTATTAAGCGATCCCACCCTCGGGGCCCCTGCAGCGGACCCCGGAAGACCCCCTTTTTCGTATTGACTTTGACAGGGAAAAATTTCAAATCGCTGCCACTCGTACAATTTTGAAGCTACACTCCCCATACTCGGACCACATATTGTTAATGTCACCCCAAATAAAAATATGTATTTTGGGGGGTCACCCCAAAGTGGGCGGAGCTACCAGCAGCCAATGAAAATTTAGCAAATTTCTATACGCTACTCCTCCCAGAGTTTAAGGAGGAGAATTCTGAAACTTTGCACACTTGTTCGGCTCATACCCGAATAGGTTGCTTGTGCTTTGTTAAGCAATCCCACCCTCCGGGCCCCTGTTGCGGACCCCCAAAGACCCCATTTTTCCCATAGGCTTTCATTGGGAAATTTGAAATTTGTGCCACTCGTACAGCTTTGAAGTTAGACTCACCAAACTTGGGTCACTTGGTCCTGGGGTGAAGCTGAAGCATTCTGTCACATTTTGGGGACCCCAAAAAGTGGGCGGGGCCAAAAACAGCCAATCAGATTTTCCCTATGGACTTCAATGGGAAAATGTAAAGAGCTGTAACTCTCACTGTATTAAAGCCAGAGTTCCCAGACTTGGCACAGTGGGTCACTGGGTGACTGGGGTTAAAATTTGGCAAGGTGGGCGGAGCCACATACAGCCAATCAGACACATAGCCAACATCCTGTGGTTTCTTCAGAAACGACACCGTCTAGTTATTATTATTATTAGCGCCCCCCGAGTTTCTAAACGCTACTCCTCCTACAGTTTTAGGGGTACAAGCGCCAAACTTTCCACACTTATTCATCTTATAGCGAAGTACGTTTCTTGTGCTTTATTAAGCGCTCCCACCCTCCGGGCCCCTGCGGTGGACCCCGGAAGCCCCCTTTTTTCGTATTGACTTTGACAGGAAAAAATTTCAAATCGCTGCCACTCATACAATTTTGAAGCTACACTCCCCATACTCGGACCACATATTGTTGGTGTCACCCCAAATAGAAATATGTATTTTGGGGAGTCACCCCAAAGTGGGCGGAGCTACCAGCGGCCAATGAAAATTTAGCAATTTTCTATACGCTACTCCTCCTAGAGTTTTAGGAGTAGAATTCTGAAACTTTGCACACTTGTTCGGCTCATACCCGAATAGGTTGCTTGTGCTTTTTTAAGCAATCCCACCCTCCGGGCCCCTGTTGCGGACCCCCAAAGACCCCATTTTTCCCATAGACTTTCATTGGAAAATTTTAAACTTCTGCCACTCATACTGCTTTGAAGTTACACTCACCAAACTTGGGTCACTTAGTCATGGGGTGAAGCTGAAGCATTCTGTCACATTTTGGGGACCCCAAAAAGTGGGCGGGGCCAAAAACAGCCAATCAGATTTTCCCTATTTACTTCAATGGGAAAATGTAAACAGCTGTAACTCTCACTGTATTAAAGCCAGAGTTCCCAGACTTGGCACACTGGGTCACTGAGTGACTGGGGTGAGAATTTGACAAGGTGGGCGGAGCCACATGCAGCCAATCAGACACATAGCCAACATCCTGTGGTTTCTTCAGAAACGACACAATCTAGTTATTATTTAGTATTTACCGTATTTTTCGGAATATAAGACGCTCCGGAATATAAGACGCACCTAGATTTAGAGTATAAAAATCAGAGGAAAATAAAAAAGACACTTTACCTAGGTGCGTCCAAGTTCCAGGAGCGTCTTGTGGACATTGCCCCCTTCCCAAGATCTCTATCTAAGCTACATTAACTCCTGCTACCTCACAAGCTACACTAACCCCCTGCCACCCCCAGCAGCTCCATTAACCACATTAATTATGCTTTGCCGGTTTTTATGACCCCCTGTTGGTAGCCAAAGAGACCCCTTTAGGCAGCCAGTGGGTCTCAGCCAGGCAGTATGTGCGGCCATTTGTCCCCCTCTTATGCGCAGCCCTGGAGTTATATGAGCAACCAGTCAGATGCGGGTCAGTGCAGAGCGGCAGGTATGGCAGTATATTGTGGCCGCGATCGGTATGGATGTCGGTGAGGCGGCCGGAGATCAGCCTGCTTGGCTGTAAGTAAGAGGCATGCCATTCATGCAGAGCGCAGCGGAAGGCGTTATTACCGATCCGGGATCCAGCCGACGAGTCCTCCATCTGCTTCTCTATCTTCAATACCGGCTTGCGCTAATCCCCGTCCTGTTACTTCCTGGTCTGACGCTCTCTCACTGCGTGACCCTGACGCACGTGAGCCGCCGAGGTCACGCAGTGAGAGAGCGTCAGACCAGGAAGTAACAAGACGGGGATCAGCGCGCGCCGGTATTGAAGATAGAGAAGCAGATGGAGGACTCGTCGGCTGGATCCCGGATCGGTAATAACGCCTTCCGCTGCGCTCTGCATGAATGGCATGCCTCTTACTTACAGCCAAGCAGGCTGATCTCCGGCCGCCTCACCGACATCCATACCGATCGCGGCCACAGTATACTGCTATACCTGCCGCTCTGCACTGACCCGCATCTGACTGGTTGCTCATATAACTCCAGGGCTGCGCATAAGAGGGGGACAAATGGCCGCACATACTGCCTGGCTGAGGCCAATATACCAGTACTAAATTGTTAACATTTGGAATATAAGACGCACTGACTTTTTCTCCCCACTTTTGGGGGAGAAAAAGTGCGTCTTATATTCCGAAAAATACGGTATATAGCAGTGACATCTTCTGCATTGCTGTACAGAGTATACTGTCTTGTCACGAACTGTCCCTCAGAGGGGCTCACAATCTAATCCCTACCTTAGCCATATGCCTATGTATCATGTAGTGTATGTATTATAGTCTTGGGCCAAGTTAGGTAGAAGCCAGTTAACTTATCTGTGTGTTGTGGGATGTGAGAGGAAACCATAGTGCCTGGAGGAAGCTCACACAGACACAGGCAGAGTATACATTGTTACATTGCATACAGATGTTGACCTGTCTGGGATTTTAACCCCGGAACCCAGCACTGCAAGGCGAGAGTGAGAACTACCTCGCCACCATGCTGCCCTTAACCTTATTTATGATTTCTTCCAAAGACAGAAGGTTTGGACTTAACTACAACTTTGCTGGATAGACTTATATTCGAGACATTAAAAAATGCCAGCTTAAGAGGGTCAAATATTGGGGTCGACTCATACTCGAGGTCGACTTGTATTCGGGTATATACGGTAGATAATACCTTATGTAGCTGTGCACATGCAGTAATTGTACTAATGGTGAGAGACCAGACATATATTTTTTTTTCCCACGGACCCTGCAGGCAAGCCGCTGCTCTGCATCATGCTACGTATATACACATAGCCTTATACAAAAACATTAATACACCAGGCACTTTACCAGCCCTAAATCATTAAATGAGAGGCAGCCTTGGGAAATTCCCCCCCTGGCCTGTGCTCCCCTGGAGACTAGTCGGCATAAAGGGAAAGATGACTGCAGCAATGTACAGAGACATCCTGGATGAAAACCTGATCCAGAGCGCTCTTGAACTAAGACTGGGATGACAGTTCATCCTTCAGCTGGACAACTTGGCTAGGTTCTTGAGTGGCCCAGACTGGAATCTGATTGAACATCTGCTATGGAGATTGAGAGGTGCTGCAAAGAGGAATGGGTGAAACAGGCCATTGACAGGTGTGCCAAGCTTGTGGCATCATATTAAAAAAAAGACTTGAGGCTGTAATTGCTACCAAAGGTGCATTGGCAAAGTATTGAGCAAAGGCTGTGTATACTTTTGTACATGTGAGTTCTCAGTTTATTTTTTTTAATACACTTGCCAAAACATCAAGTAAACTTTTTTCACGTTGTCATTATAGGGTGTTGTGTACAGAATTCTGAAGGAAAAAAAAAAAGATTTAATCCATTTTGGAATAAGGCTGTAAAATAACAAAATGTGGAAAAAGTGATGCGCTGTGAATACTTTACGGATGCACTGTCCATTCAACTAATGCAAAAGCTTCCGCATTTAGAATTGACTTTTACTTATCAAGCTGTTAAAGTTTCCTAAAGTGGCACATCTGCTTTCACCTCCCCTTCTTTCCAGTACCCATCAAGTGAAAGTGAGAGACCAAAGATGTGGTGGATTCTGATTAATCAGAGGGTGAAATTGACATTTCCTCCTCAGAAGTGTACCTTCCTTCTATTTTTTTTCTTCTTCTGGATATAAATCTTATGTAGTTCCCCCACCTTTTGTTTCCTCCTTTAGTGTGTACGTTCATAACGGCAGGCCTCTCCCATTTATGTCTTGTAAAAGTCTGTATTTTGTTAAAGAGACCCTGAAGCGAAAAAAAAAGGTAAGATATGATTTGTATGTGCAGTACAGCTATGAAATAAAGCATTAGGACTTAGTTTGCAAAACTATCATTAAAACTTGATGAGGTAAAAATGTCTTCAGATAATTAAAATAAAAATGAAATAAAAAGATACATTTTGCTGTAGGTGGTCTTCTCGGGACTAAAAAAAGAGATTTGATTAAACGATAGAGAAAAAGATGGATTCCCATCCATAGATTGTGAGCTCCTTTGAGGGACAGTTAGGGCTCTTTCACATTAGGGCAGATTTTCTGCGTTTCAACGCAAAGGATAAAGTTTGCGTTACCCAAGGTGAAATGAAAGTCCATAGACTTTCATTTTAGCTTTCACATATAACGCAGCCTTTTTGTGCGTTGCGTTCCACTGCACCCAGGCGCAGTTTTTTGGCCAACGCTAGCTTTATGCGTTACAATGTTAGTCAATGTAAAACGCACACTATGCGCGTTTTTAATCTGTTAACGCAGGCAATCAGTCCCAGAATGCAACAGAGGAACAATGTAGAAAGTTGACAACTAAAAGAAAAAAAAATTACCTGCGTTTTTCTATGTGCAGTAACGCATTGAAAACGGATTAAAAACGCACACTCACTGCAGTGCAACGCATATCAAAACGCAGTAAAAGGCATACAACAAAACGTATGCTTTGAGCGTTCTCCAACGCAAGCTCTGATGTGAAAGAGCCCTTAGTGACAAGATAGATAGATATATATATATATATATATATATATATATATATATATATATATATATATATATATATATATATATATATATTGTACAGCGCTGCGTAATATGTCGGCGCTATATAAATACTAAATAATAATAATAATTCCCAGCAGAGACCATAGAAGTAAATCCAGCTTCATCCTCACACTCACAAATTCTGCTCCAAGGACAGAATGATGCCAGGGTTTCCATGGGAGGATGATGATTTTTTTAACTTTCTGTGCTGACATTTTTCAAATAAAGTAAAATTTCTGTATACATGCAGCGCGAAAAATGTGGACAAACATGTTTTGGATTAAAAAAAACCCATTCAGTGTATATTTATTGGTTTGGGTAAAAGTTATAGCGTTTACAAACTGTGGTGCAAAAAGTTAATTTTCCCATTTTCAAGCATCTATGACTTTTCTGACCCCCTGTCATGTTTCATGAGGGGCTAGTATTCCAGGATAGTATAAATACCCCCCAAATGACCCCATTTTGGAAAGAAGACATCCCAAAGTATTCACTGAGAGGCATAATGAGTTCATAGAAGATATTATTTTTTGTCACAAGTAAGCGGAAAATGACACTTTGTGACAAAGAAAGAAAAAAAAAAAAAGTTTCCATTTCTTCTAACTTGCGACAAAAAAAAATGATATCTGCCACGGACTCACCATGCCCCTCTCTGAATACCTTGAAGGGTCTACTTTCCAAAATGGGTCATTTGTGGGGTGTGTTTACTGTCCTGACATTTTGAGGGGGTGCTAAATTGTAAATGATCTTTCTCCCACTCAGCATGGGTATGTGTAAAAATACACCCCAAAACACATTATACTACTTCTCCTGAGTACGGCGATACCACATGTGTGGCACTTTTTTGCACCCTAACTGCACTAAAGGGCCCAAAGTCCAATGAGTACCTTTAGGATTTCACAGGTCATTTTGAGAAATTTCGTTTCAAGACTACTCCTCACGGTTTAGGGCCCCTAAAATGCCAGGGCAGTATAGGAACCCCACAAATGACCTCATTTTAGAAAGAAGACACCCCAAGGTATTCCGTTAGGAGTATGGTGAAGTCATAGAAGTTTTTATTTTTTTGTCACAAGTTAGCGGAAATTGATTTTAATTGTTTTTTTTTCACAAAGTGTCATTTTCCGCTAACTTGTGACAAAAAATAAAATCTTCTATGAACTCACCATACTCCTAACGGAATACGTTTGGGTGTCTTCTTTCTAGAATGGGGTCATTTGTGGGATTCCTATACTGCCCTGGCATTTTAGGGGCCCTAAACCGTCAGGAGTAGTCTTGAAACCACATGCCGCAAAATGACCTGTGAAATCCTAAAGGTACTCATTGGACTTTGGGCCCCTTAGCGTACTTGGGGTGTAAAAAAGTGCCACACATGTGGTACTGCCGTACTCAGGAGAAGTAGTATAATGCGTTTTGGGGTGTATTTTTACACATACCCATGCTAAGTGGGAGAAATATCTCTGTAAATGACAATTGTTTGATTTTTTTTTACACACAATTGTACATTTACATAGAAATTTCTCCCACCCAGCATGGGTATGTGTAAAAATACACCCCAAAACACATTATACTACTTTTCCTGAGTAGGGCGGTACCACATGTGTGACACTTTTTTGCAGCCTAGGTGCGCTAAGGGGCCCAACGCCCTATTCACAGGTCATTTTGAGGCATTTGTTTTCTAGACTATTCCTCGTGGTTTAGGGCCCCTAAAATGCCAGGGCAGTATAGGAACCCCACAAGTGACCCCATTTTAGAAAGAAGACACCCCAAGGTATTCCGTTAGGTGTATGGCGAGTTCATAGAAGATTTTATTTTTTGTTCACAAGTTAGTGAAAAATTTACACTTTGAAAAAAAAACAATAAAAATCAATTTCCGCTAACTTTTGACAAAAAATAAAATCTTCTATGAACTCGTCATACACCTAACAGAATACCTTGGGGTGTCTTTTTTTCTAAAATGGGGTCACTTGTGGGGTTCCTATACCGCCCTGGCATTTTACGGGCCCAAAACCGTGAGTAGTCTGGAAACCAAATGTCTCAAAATGACTGTTCAGGGGTATAAGCATCTGCAAATTTTGATGACAGGTGGTCTATGAGGGGGCGAATTTTGTGGAACCGGTCATAAGCAGGGTGTCCTTTTAGATGACAGGTTGCATTGGGCCTGATCTGATGGATAGGAGTGCTAGGGGGGTGACAGGAGGTGATTGATGGGTGTCTCAGGGGGTGGTTAGAGGGGAAAATAAATGCAATCAATGCACTGGGGAGGTGATCGGAAGGGGGTCTGAGGGGGATCTGAGGGTTTGGCCGAGTGATCAGGAGCCCACACGGGGCAAATTAGGGCCTGATCTGATGGGTAGGTGTGCTAGGGGGTGACAGGAGGTGATTGATGGGTGTCTCAAGGTGTGATTAGAGGGGGGAATAGATGCAAGCAATGCACTGGCGAGGTGATCAGGGGGGTCTGAGGGCATTCTGAGGGTGTGGGCGGGTGATTGAGTGCCCTAGGGGCAGATAGGGGTCTAATCTGATAGGTAGCAGTGACAGGGGGTGATTGATGGGTAATTAGTGGGTGTTTAGGGTAGAGAACAGATGTAAACACTGCACTTGGGAGGTGATCGGATCTGCGGGCGATCTATTGGTGTGGGGGGGGGTGATCAGATTGCCCGCAAGGGGCAGGTTAGGGGCTGATTGATGGGTGGCAGTGACAGCGGGTGATTGCTGGGTGGCAGTGACAGGGGGTGATTGATGGGTGGCAGTGACAGGGGGTGATTGATGGGTGATTGATAGGTGATTGACAGGTAATCAGTGGGTTATTACAGGGGAGAACAGATGTAAATATTGCACTGGCGAATTGATAAGGGGGGGTCTGAGGGCAATCTGAGCGTGTAGGCGGGTGATTGGGTGCCCGCAAGGGGCAGATTAGGGTCTGATCTGATGGGTAACAGTAACAGGTGGTGATAGGGGGTGATTGATGGGTAATTAGTGGGCGTTTAGAGGAGAGAATAGATGGAAACACTGCGCTTGGCTGGTGATCTGATGTCGGATCTGCGGGCGATCTATTGGTGTGGGGGGGTGATCAGATTGCCCGCAAGGGGCAAGTTAGGGGCTGATTGATGGGTGGCACTGACAGGGGGTGACTGATGGGTGATAGGTGATTGGCAGGTGATTGACAGGTGATCAGTGGGTTATTACAGGGAAGAACAGATGTAATTAATGCACTGGTGAATTGATAAGGGGGGGTCAGAGGGCAATCTGAGCGTGTGGGCAGGTGATTGGGTGCCCGCAAGGGGCAGATTAGGGTCTGATCTGATAGGTAAAAGTGACAGGTGGTGATAGGGGGTGATTGATGGGTAATTAGTGGGTGTTTAGAGGAGAGAATAGATGGAAACACTGCGCTTGGGTGGTGATCTGATGTCGGATCTGCGGGCGATCTATTGGTGTGGGGGGGTGATCAGATTGCCCGCAAGGGGCAGGTTAGGGGCTGATTGATGGGTGGCAGTGACAGGGGGTGATTGACAGGTGATCAGGGGGGATAGATGCATACAGTACATGGGGGGGGGGGGTCTGGGGAGAATCTGAGGGGTGGGGGGTGATCAGGAGGGAGCTGGGGGCAGGGGGGGGGATAAAAAAAAAATAGCGTTGACAGATAGTGACACGGAGTGATTTATGGGTGATTAGGGGGGTGATTGGGTGCAAACAGGGGTCTGGGGGGTGGGCAGGGGGGGTCTGATGGGTGCTGTGGGCGATCTGGGGCGGGGGGGGGGGGGGAAATCAGTGTGCTTGGTGCAGACTAGGGTGGCTGCAGCCTGCCCTGGTGGTCCCTCGGACACTGGGACCACCAGGGCAGGAGGCAGCCTGTATAATACACTTTGTAAACATTACAAAGTGTATTATACACTTTGTATGCGGCGATCGTCGGGTTAACATCCCGCCGGCGCTTCCGTATAGCCGGCGGGATGTTGCGGCGGGTGAGCGGCGCCAGGCGGAGGATCGCGTCACGGATGACGCGATCGCTCCGCCCATGCCCCTACAAGGACCGCCGCCATTTGTCTATACGGCGGTCCTTGCGGGGTGCACTTCCCGGCCGCCAATTGTATATACGGCGGTCGGGAAGTGGTTAAACCAGCCCTATGCTGAATTCTTATGAGTTTTCCTGTCTTTGGCCCAGTGCACACCAAAACCGCTAGCAGATCCGCAATACGCTAGCGGTTTTGGGAGCTGATTTCAGAGCGATTCTAGGTATGTTTAGAGAGGTTTTCTAAACATACCTAGCGGTTTTGCGTGCGTTTTTGTGTAGCAGATTACACATATTGTTACAGTAAAAGCTGTTACTGAACAGCTACTGTAACAAAAATGCCTGGCAAACCGCTCTGAACTAGCGTTTTTCAGAGCGGTTTGCGTTTTTCCTATACTTTACATTGAGGACGAAACGCTTCCGAAAACCGCAAACGCGCAGCAGGAGGCGCGTTTGCGGCTTGGCAAAAACCGCAAACCGCCGGTGTGTACCATCCCATTGCAATACATTAGACAAGCGTTTTTAGAGGCGGATGCGGCCGGCGGATCGCTCCAAAAACCGCTCGGTGTGCACTGGGCCTTACTCTCCGTTTGTGGCTCTGCAGATACTAAAGATTTATCAGGTACAGGTGATAAGGAATAAAGAGAATAAAAAACAAAACCTAAAGCCTTGTACACACGCTTGACTAAAGTCGCTGAAGTGGCCGATAATGACCGCCTCAGACAATAATCAGCCATGTGTACAAAGGCATGCAATCCGCGGGTCAGGGATCGGCTCTCACACCCCTTGCGACAGCGCGTTCCTTTTTGCTTTTACATTTTAATACATAACTTTCTTTTTATGTAATATTCAGCATTTAATTTAGTGATTATTTTGCTGATCTGTATTGTTTCTTCTGAAAATATAAATGATTTTATACTGTAAAATTGAAAAAGAAATTGTTTCACCTTAGGAGCTGAGAAGTGAAAGTAGAAATTCTGCCAGGTAATATAACTTGCGTATCCAGCAAAACTATCTCAGCTGTATCTAATACAATATGCAATCCAGATTTTCCATCTTTTAGCTGTAAAACCTCAATATTATTTATTCACACATCTATTCAAAAGCATCTGCAACTCTGTCCTTTCATTTAAACAACTCTCTATATACGTATGCTAGATTTTGAAGGTTAATCTTTCAGGGTCAATCTGCAAGGCAGACAAAAAGGGTTTCAGTTCCAATTTTCACACTTCTGCCCCATATCATTGCCTTATTCAAATACATTTTTATAAAACTGGAACATTTATTTGAAAAAATAACAATAAAACAGTATATAATAAAAAGTTAAACGTTCCCACATGACAGGATATTGGAGATTGTTGACATAAAGACATCTGCTTGTTCTGTGTCCTTTATCCATATGAAGCATACAAATCTTTGGGCTATGTGTTAATCACGTTCGCATTACTGGTGGTTACACAACAAACGCACTCATAAAGCCAGTATAGAAATTGTGCATTTTATTATAGTATTTTCATAAGTACCAAATGTAAATAAAGAAAAATCACTGTTAAATTGAATTTGTTGTAGAAAAAAAATTCTGTAGGACTTGTCCATTTCCAATTCCCTGTGTTTTCTGGTTTCAAGTTTACTTCAACGCTATGCTTTTTGTTGAAGTAAAGAGTATTTGCACACAACTGCAAAGCACCTATTCATTTATTCACTGAACAATTTTTGGCTGTACTCTCCATCATGACATGTCATCATATTCATAAAGCACATTGTTTATCAATATTCTCAATATATATATATATATATATATATATATATATATATATATATATATATATATATATATATGTACAGAGGGGCTGCAGCACACAACAGGAAAACAGTGACAGGGGCTCTTGGTTACGCTTTAACGCGCTTAAGCTGGGAAAAAAGGAAATTAATTTCCTTTTTTCCCATCTAGTTGACATTTTAGGGTTTTTGGTTTAGTTCCCACTAGACTGCTTATAAAAACTGGCATTTTGCATGGTAGAGTAGGACTCACCAGATTGGGGACACTTTGGCGCAGTTGGTGAGCTTAAGCGCGTTAAAGCGTAACCAAGAGCCCCTGTCACTGTTTTCCTGTTGTGTGCTGCAGCCCCTCTGTACTTATATATTTCTTATGGAGTCTGGGGACCTCCAGCGCTGCGTGCATGCTTTGCATAGAATTGCATAAAAATGTGGTTTGTGCTGCTCACCCCTTGGTAATATATATATATATATATATATATATATATATATATATATATATATATATATATACACACGTCTAGGTCCTATAAACTACTAAAGAATTATATACTTCCCTAGGTCTGAGACCTTACACCAGTAATATCAAAGGACTAAAAAAAGGGGAAGAAGACCTATATTTGGAAAAGTGAAAAAAGTTACTTTTATTTACTAATATCCACAAGCTATAAGCTATAGGCTAAAATTTGTTATTAAAAAGACCACAACCTTTTGCACATATAGGGTTAGTATAGGAAAGAGTAATTAAACCCCTAAGGCACAAATTATAGTAGCACAATGTTGGATAAACTGGCCAGTTATCTAGTCTTTTGTGGATCCTTCAGAGTTTCGACTTTTAAAGCCATCGAGCAATTAGCAACCAGATGTATGGCAGAAAGTATGGACCTGAAACATCAAGTTTCTCCTTCAAAGTAGTAGTAGTAGCAGTAGCAGTAGCAGTAGCAGTAGCAGTAGCAGTAGCAGCAGCAGCAGCAGCAGCAGCAGCAGCAGCAGCAGCAGCAGCAGCAGCAGCAGCAGCAGCAGCAGCAGCAGCAGCAGCAGCATAAGATGTTTTTAAATCAAGTGTCGTTTTCCAAGAAAATAAAAGTCCGCCAGGATAGCAATCCTTTATGCAGAGGTTGGTTAGGACAAGTATAAAAGTCTGCCGATATGGTCCTTATGCAGAGTTGTCCTTTATAACTTGTAAGTAGGAAACATAAACAGCAAGCATAAGGACAGGATAGAGATGTCAGTCTGCTAGGTATTCACCTTATGCAGTGCTGTCCCAAATATCCAGCTGTATTTCCTATGCTTTTCACACCAATATAGGTTCACTTCAATATGTTGGTAAAACACTTTGTAGGAATATATCAACACTTGGAGCAGAAAACACAGTTCCATATAGGTACACACTATATTGCCTTAGTCAAACTTGTCATGAAAAAAGGCATATAGAAGTCAGTAATACTCATCCCTGTTGGCGTGGATATACATAATGGAAGGTGCCCTCCTTAAAGTGAACCTCCGGACTAAAAATCTACTTAGCAGAACTGAAAAGGCTTGGTGTTTCTTTAACAGTTTCACAGCATCAGAACTTTGTTTTTCTTACCAAAGCATCATTTTTAGCTGCATTTTTAGCTAAGCTCCACCCATCAGAGACCAGCCCCGGGAGGTTTTTCCCTGATGCTGTGCAAAGCATGATGGGATTTCCTATGTTGTTCATGTTGCCTAGCAACTGGGAGGGGTGATCAGCACACAGGACAGTTGGAACTGTGTCTCACGCTCCCTGTCACCTTCTTTCAACCAAAAAGAGGGCTGCCCTTATGAAATCTCAAACCTTTGCCTGTTCTTATAAAACAGGGTGGGTAAGAGATTATATTACCTATTTTAATTAACATAACTAATGTAACTTAATAACAGTATGTTTGTTTAGGCTGAAGTTCCTCTTTAACCGTCCCTTTGTGCAGGTTAGGTCTGTTAGTAGGTCCCAGCCCAGACACACTCTGAGGCCTGTCCTGACGATGCTGGGAGCCTTGCCAGCGAAACCGGTCGACAATTGGGGCTACTAACAGACTAAACCTGCACAAAGGGACGGTTAAGGATGGCACCTTCCATTATGTATATCCACGCCAACGGGGATGAGTATTACTGACTTTTATATGCCTTTTTTCATGACAAGTTTGACTAAGGCAATACAGTGTGTACCTACATGGAACTGTGTTTTCTGCTCCAAGTGTTGATATATTCCTACAAAGTGTTTTACCAACATATTGAAGTGAACCTATATTGGTGTGAAAAGCATAGGAAATACAGCTGGATATTTGGGACAGCACTGCATAAGGTGGTGAATACCTGGCGGACTGACATCTCTATCCTGTCCTTATACTTGCTGTTTATGTTTCCTACTTACAAGTTATAAAGGACGACTCTGCATAAGGACCATATCCTGGCGGACTTTTATACTTGTCCTAACCAACCTCTGCATAAAGGATTGCTATCCTGGCGGACTTTTCTTGTCTTGGAAAACGACACTTGATTTAAAAACATCTTAAACTACTACTACTACTACTTTGAAGGAGAAGCTTGATGTTTCAGGTCCATACTTTCTGCCTTTCTGCTATACATCTGGTTGCTAATTGCTCTATGGCTTTAAAAGTCGAAACTCTGAAGGATCCACAAAAGACTAGATACCGTAACTGGCCAGTTTATCCAACATTGTGCTACTATAATTTGTGCCTTAAGGGTGTAATTACCCTTTCCTATACTAACCCTGTATGTGCAAAAGGTTGTGGTCTTTTTAATAACGAATTTTAGCCTATAGCTTATAGCTTGTGGATATTGGTAAATAAAAGTAACTTTTTTCACTTTTTCAAATATATGTCATCTTCCCCCCCCCCCTTTTTTTTTTTTAGTCCTTATCAATATTCTCAAGTAACATTTCATATATTTTTAGCTACAGAAACTTCTTGCTGTACTTTTAAAGGGGAAATATAAATATGGAAGAACCAAAAATGTATATTTTTAGAGACCTACAGGCGCTGCACTCTACTGAATGATGTACTGTACATACTCCTGCTTCCTCCTCCAAAAAGTAGGTAAACCCTTCCCCCACTTACAGTATAGAAAATAAGAAAGAAACTTATAGAGAGTGCTGGGTATATGGTCCAAATATAAACTACTTTATTGTTTAAAAAGACGTTATACAGATTTTGAGATATATCTCATATGGTGCATATATATGTGCAATTCCAGCTCACTTTCACACTTAAACTACCATGTATACTCATTGAGCCACCTGGTGTCCCCTTTCTTTGCAACCAAAAAAAAGGTAAAAATCAAAAATTGAATTAAAAAATTTAAAAAGTATGATAAAAAGTACCAAAGATTGCTAAAAAGAACCACCGTTATGCACATATAGTCCCAATTGGTTCAATCAATAGCAACATTCCACATAGGAGTCGACCCTTCAAACGGTAATGTACAGCATCATATTTATTTGTGCATAGCGGTCATACAGCACACTGAACAGCACAACGTTTCGGGCAAAGGCCCTTTCTCAAGTGCTCTATATAGTCCCAGTTGGTTATCAGGATTAGATAGTCCGACTGCAAAGGTCCATAGGTGCTATGTCTAATACGGTATGCAAAAATCAGTACTTCATAAAATCCTCAGTTTTAGCAAGGCTGTTAGTGTCGCATGATGTTATATTTTTCCTAGAAGCAGAAGTGATCAGACAAGTCACTGGTGGAGTGGCTGCAAAATTAAAGAAAAATTATATCTCTATGGGACAGGTGCAAAAGCAGAGACTGGTTTCCCCCAGTAAAGTGTTGTCCGGTAATGGCAGAAAATTTGCCTGGAAGTTGTAGCTGTCAGTGGGATACAACTTATAAGTTCTTTGATTAATGTCAGTGTATTCCACAGGTGCAGCTCACAATCAAGGGATTTTGGTATACACTGTATAGACAATGTAAAGATAAAAAGAGGGACGTGCCTCAGTGGTGCCTTTATTATTCAAAAACAGTCTGCATAGAATAAAATCCATGTTTATGCAACTTAAATAGGCTTATCTTGTAAGTAGAGGCGTCCCTCCGTACTGCATGTTTCCAACACCGTGGGAAGTAGAGAAGTCCTCAGCAAACCTGATCTGTTTGCCATGTGATGATGCGTTTCGATGGCTTGAATCTTCCTCAGGTCAATTTCAGTTCAAGACCTTTTCAGAAAAAGTAACATACTGTCAGCTGTTCAGTGTTTTCCCCCCTACCACCCACCTAGGCACCCCATTATATCTTCTATAAGCTTTTGAAAACAGGGAAAATCCTGAGAATCCCCCATGAGTAGGTGGACTAGTCCAAAACCTGTCAGTTCTGTCAGATTTTAACTGCGTACTTTTTTCGCTGTAGTGGTCCTTTAATGTTCTAATGAGTTTTTATCTTAAAGGGAAGGTTCACGCAGATTACAAAAAACAAACGGCACTTACCTGGGGCTTCTTCCAGCTCCTGGTAGTTGATCGGTGCCCTCGCCGCAGCTCCTCTCCCTCCCGGCGTCCAGCGGTGAAGAAGCCGACCTAGCCAGGTCGACTTCCAGGTCAGCTTCTGTGTGCTCCACGGCGAGGGGGCACTTGATGTAGAGACGTCATGGGGTCTCTACTGCGCAGGCGCAGAACGCCTGCGCAGTAGAGACCCGATGATATCACGTACACCACGTGACCCGCGCCGTGGAGCGCACATGAGGCTGACCTGGCGAGATCGGCTTTTTCACCGCTGGACGCCGGGAGTGAGAGGAGCTGCGGCAAGGGCACCAATTAACTACCAGGAGGTGGAAGAAGCCCCAGGTGAGTGCAGTTAGTTTTTTTATCTAATGCACGGATCTTCCCCTTAAATCAACAAGGTGTGTGTGTGTGTGTGTGTGTGTGTGTGTAAACACAGGCAATGTTTCAGCTTACAATTTTCCCAGAAGTCAGAGTTAACTCAGGAAGTATTCAAGCAATAGAACACATTTTAGCTGCAATACAACTGTGAGGTAGGGTTATTGAAACAATTTTACATTTACATGTGAAAGTCAGTTCAAGTAGGTAGCGTTCATCAATAAAATACATTATCGATAGGATGCCATTTCCAGCCATTGTTACCATGGACAGCTCCGCAGTTCTGAGGTGATAAATTAAGTTTGTCCAAGGATCTTTTTGAAGTGACACATTTGTTCCTTAAAGAGACTCCGTAACAAAAATTTCATCCGGTTTTCTTCCATCCTACAAGTTCCAAAATCTATTCTAATGTGCCCTGGCTTACTGCAGCACGTTCTACTATCACCATCTCTGTAATAAATCAATGTATCTTTCTCTTGTCAGACTTGTCAGCCTGTGTCTGGAAGGCTGCCAAGTTCTTCAGTGTTGTGGTTCTGTGATGCATCTCCCCCCTCCAGGCCCCTCTCTGCACACTGCCTGTGTGTTATTTAGATTAGTGCAGCTTCTCTCTGCTCTATTATCTTTTACAAGCTGGATAAATCCTCCTCTGAGCTAGCTGGGCTTTCACATACTGAGGAATTACATACAGGCAGAGCTGTCTGCACTCTGCAGGAAGAAACAGCCTGACACTTCAGTGGAAGATAGCTGCAGGGGGAAAGAAGCACACAAATGATCTCTTGAGATTAAAAAGGAAGGCTGTATACAGCCTGCTTGTGTATGGATGTATTTTCTATGTGTGGACTTGCTGTACATCAATCTACTTCCTGTTCTGGTGGCCATTTTGTTTGTTTATAAACAAACTTTTTAAAACTGTTTTTAACCACTTTTAATGCGGCGGCGAGCAGCAAAATTGTGACAGAGGGTAATAGGAGATGTCCCCTAACGCACTGGTATGTTTACTTTTGTGCGATTTTAACAATACAGATTCTCTTTAATTGTAGTTTAAAGGAGAAACTATTCTGGTCCCTTATTCATATTGAATCGATATACAATATTAAGAAAAAGATGATCAAAATAATGAATAACCTAACAGGGCCCTACCCACATCCCACATGATCACCCACTCCATAACTGGTTATCCATGTGATACTTCACCCCACCCTCATGTGGAGGCCTATTTTGCACTTCTACGTCATTGTTCCTCCACATTGGAAAAACCAATAGAAGCTCTTCCACTTTTAAGCACATCAATGTATGGGAGGGTGCAGTACAGTGTTGTATCAATATATGAATCAATATATGACTCAGATCGAAGTCTCACTCCACACTAGAGATGATCAAGTGCAAATTTTGTTGCAAATTATTTGCTGATTAAAACTGGACCATTAAATGCATTTTCTGTTGACTTGGATTGGCCCATTTCCAGGCTTCATACAAATTTAGCAGTAAGTTGGAGATGTTGTCATCTCATTGATCATCTCAACTCCATTGATTTCCAA
Organism: Hyperolius riggenbachi; assembly: GCF_040937935.1. Taxonomy (NCBI): domain Eukaryota; kingdom Metazoa; phylum Chordata; class Amphibia; order Anura; family Hyperoliidae; genus Hyperolius; species Hyperolius riggenbachi. Next base: position 332,722,245 of record NC_090646.1, read on the forward strand.
GCAAAGAGAAAATAATAATACATCTTAACATGGTGCTATCTTAAATTAGAAGCCTATCTAACGCTTTTACAGGTTGTTTTTTTTACTTCACAGGATTTGGAAACAGGATAACGTTAAACTACAATGGTTACATTTCTTTTGTTTCAGGGGTCATGAAGCATATCTGAAATCAGGCCCGCACTACGACTTTATCCATTACCGCCAGCTGGTGCATGAGATTACACTGGCTTTTAATGGCATCAGCAAAGAGCTCATCCAGATGAAAGATCGATTTCGGGAGGTGTATGACCGGTCAGATCTCTCTGAACACATAGAAAAAATCCAGGAGTTGGAGAAAGAGAAATTAGCATTGGTATTGTATACTAAATATAATTACCATTACATTTGTATTTTATTCTTTTGTGTTTAGAATAGAGCAAATATATGTGGCATGTTGTACTCATGGTACAAATTCTATTTTCTCAGACAGCAAGGCTGCAGTTAGCCAGACAGAATGCTCAAGACCACCCCAATGAGGAATCTTACAAAGAAGAGGCACAGCAACTAAAGCATAAGTAAGTGGCCTTACATTTTTTATATTTAGCCATGGTTTAACCCTACTAATTTTTTTAAGTTTTCTTGTATAGATTGCAGAATGTTTAGTTCTTTTGAGAGGTATTTATTACTTGTATTCTTTGCTTTATACATTGCTCTTGGTGAGATTTCCTAATCTGGTATCCAAAACATGGACAAGGTCCTCCAGCACCCAAGGCTGAGACACCAAAGTGCGCCCCTCCATCCCTCCCACCCCAGCTGTCACACACTGATTGCTATTAGACTAAGAGGCGCCACAGGGCCCCCAGCCCCCCAACGACTTAATATCTAGTTATCTGGCTTGCAGTCACTGCTATGTATCCCCGTTTCTTATTGCTTTCTGCTTCATACACAATTAGGAATGATAGCTGAATGAATTGTGCGCCCCCTCCTACACTGTTCCCTGAGGCTGGAGCCTCTCCAACCTATGCCTCGGCCCGGCCCTGCTGGTATCTCTAAACATAGTCTTATTTAAAGTGACTTGGATGTAGCCTTCATCTATGAGCACCAAATCATAAGAATAAAGGTGCCTTATCACAAAATGATGAACCATGGTTAGTAACCAAATCCTGTTCATAGCAATGAATTCATGATTCTTCGTTATAGTAAACCAGAGCCAAAGCTCGGGTGAAAGATGGCATGTAGTGCTCACCTAAGGAGAGGGAAACCTCTGGATCCTCCAGAGGTTTCCCATTCTATCTTCTGCCTCTGCCCAGGACCCTTTGGAATATCAGGGTCATGCTCCTCTTATGGCACGAGCTCAGCCAGAGCCGGATTACCAACAGGCAACAGAGGCAGTTGCTTTGATCTAGTGAAAGGTCAGGGGCCCCGGCAGTCGCAATAAAGATTTATTGCCCCTGTTGATGTAACTCTTTATGGTCCGTTAAAAACAAAGTCTTCAGTAATGCTCTCCATAACAGTGTTTCCTCCTGCACCCCCACCCCCTCCTTAGTTAAACTGTCAGACACAGGCTGGGGTCTGGAATGACTAATGTTATTTGTGTGATTTCTGTCCAGCATTCTCCACTAATAAAAATATTTTGAAAACAAACAGCAGAACTACTTGCTAACCAGGGTTTAGGCTACAGGTACATCTGTAGTTAATTTTTCTTCCATGATAGCATCATCATCATTTACCCTTAGTTTTACCACCCGAGTTATACCTGAGCGTGGCCACAGCCATGCTCAGACGTGAATCTTGTTAGTTTGACATGCTGTGGCATTACCTGGCAGCAAAAAAAGATGCAATTTGCAGAGTGTGAGCAGAGTGCAGTAAAGTTTCTATTGAATAAGGGAAGGGGGGAGATTTCCACCCAGACTGCCTTTCATTCAGGTATTTAGGGCTGGTCTGATGCCTGGTGTATTCAGGTTTGTTGTTGTAAGGAAATGTGAAACACTAGGCTAACTGATAAAAGTGCAATTAGAGGGCAGGCAAGCTGGTAAATACACACAGCATGATGCAGAGCTTCCCTGGAGGGTCTGTGGGTAAAAATCTGTCTGGTCTCTCCCCATTGTTATAATGACTGCATGTGTGGATAAGGTGTTAAACAAGTTGAAACGTTTTTGACAGTCCCTAGACTCCAGGAGGGCTGCTTTCTGACTTGTGTGAGAGACTGGGACAGGAGTCCTATTACAGGCAAGTAGCCTCTGTGTGATGTGGGACTGCAATACAGATAAGCTCTCTGCTCCATCTCAGGCTATTCTCAATTTCTCTCCACTCCTCCTCTCTCTGGGCTAGTGCACGCCAATATCACAATAGCAATCGCTTGCAATTTGCGAGTGTGATTTTGTGTAGCGATTTTTGAATGAATTGCTCCAAAAAATGCTACATGCAGCATGTTTGCGATTTTGAAAAAATCACAATGCTGCTGTGGGAACACTCTCATAGGGTAACATTAGCCAAGCGCTTTTCAAATCGCTCTTGGGGCTTGATTCACAAAACGGTGCTAACTGTTAGCAGCTGTGAAAAGTGCTTTGCGCAAAATTTCACGTAATAACAGTTTTTGTGCGCAAAAATTTGCGTTTGCGAAATTCGCGTTCTCCTCACTGTTTCTCCCCTTCTCTGCATAAGGGCTCAGAGACACTATAAACACTTTTCTGATCGGTTTTACCGCGATCGCAATTTTACCATAATTTTAATGTAAGTCAATTTGAGCGTTTTATTAAAAAGCTCTCAAAAAGTTCTGATGGCTAAAAGCGCTCAGAAAATCACTTACAGTGTGTCTGAGCCCTTAGTATTTGTATGCTGCGGGTGAGTTGGGCGCCAGGAGCGCCGAATGACTGCTCATCCTGCTGCCACTAAACTCCCTGGCGGTGGTAAATACTATTCTAAAGCTGGCCATACATGCATCAATAGTTACAGGCAGATTCTTTCACTATGATCGAATCACAATGGCTTTTCCACCTGTCAGTACTGAGTATGGATGTTGCCTATAGGGTTTCATACTATAGTCAAGTGGGTTGTGTGCAGGCAGTGATGCACTGCCACTGACCACCAAAAAGGCATGGATGTTGAGGGAGGGGGGAGTGAAAACAGTGATGGAAGGTGAGGTAGCGAAACCTTGGAAATTAGCATTAGCGAGGCAGAGATCATGGTGCCAGGAGGAAGGTCAGTAAAGATGTGTGGCCTGACAGAGGGAGATAGTGGCAAAGGGGAGGACATAGGTGAGTTGGGGGGGGGGGGGGGAGAGAATGAGCCTTGGGGAATTAAAGTAGCCATACATCTGTTGACATCTGGCTACCTATACTGGGGGATGAGAGCTGGCTATATATATACCGAGGGGTCATCTGGCTACCTATAGTGGGGGGTCACTTGGCTACCTTTACTGAGGGGTTGTCTTTCTATCTATTCTAGGGGGACATCTGGCTATTACCTATAGTAGGGGGACATCCAACTACCTATACTACAGGGACATCCGGTCACCTATACTGGGGGCGGGGGGCATCCTTTCAACAGGGTGGCTGAGGAGGGGGGCCTTAATTTATTGCTCTGCTTGGGGCCCTGTGTGGTCTTAATCCTGCTCTCAGCTCAGCCACACATGCGCAGTAGCACGGAGCTGCTTACTTGGCCCCTGACAAGCCCTTGCTGAAAATCTGTGTGGGGTCCGCAAGTGTCAACAGTGGTAAGTATGTGATTTTTTTTTCCTTACCTGAATTGTGGCTCAGGTACACTTTACATAGTCAAGATGAACTCTACACAATCAAAGATTACTGTATAAAGATTTTTCCTCTGCTAAATTTCCATATCTCAAACCCAACCAAATGCCAGTGAGCCATACAAGACTTTGTGGAACTGCAAGTTGTAGGTAGACTGATATGGTTGAAAGCAACTCCACTGGATATAAGCTTGAAGCCAGCCAGGGAAATCTGTATGCTCCAATCTGAAAACCAAAAGCAAAAGAGACATTATTCCATATTGCAACACATATTGGCAGGGATGCCACAGAAAAGATTATATTTATGACTTAAAGCACAAGAGCAGTTTACTTATGCCAAAAAGGCAAACCTGAGAGCTTGGCACTCATGTAGGCTGTAAGGTAACACATCCTGCCTCTGAATAGTGGCATTCTAGCTATCACATGTATCAAATGCTTTTGCAAATCCAGATAAATCATGTCTATAACATTCCCAGTATCGAGGCTTGACATTACCACAGTGTAAGAACTGATCATGTTTAAGGAAATCTTAAGGCAACTTAAAAAAAAAAGATTCACTTACCTGGGGCTTCTACCAGGCCCATGCAGCCGCCCTGTGCCCGCGCCGGTCCGCAAAAATCCTTTGTTGCTCCGATGCCCGCTATTATTGCAGAGGGGAGCGCAAAGAAGGATATGCGTTGCCAGGGCTGCGCAGGCGTAGTGGCTCACCGACTCAGAGTTGGAAAAAAACAATACTAGCTGGCGGCGGGGGTACGGAGGATCGTTGCGGACCGGCGAGGGCACAGGACGGCTGCAAGGGTATGGTAGAAGCCCCAGTGAATCTCTTTTTATGTTGCTTTAAATTTCCCTTTAAGCTAGTGTAATAGGAGAGGTAGTGGGTGCTTTTTGCCTTCAGGGACAGTAACAGCACAAAGCAAGTCTGCAGACAGTGCTTTGATTCACCAACACCAGAGTTTATTTATACTGTATAGACAATATATCATATTTTTTGGACTATAAGAAGTTCCGGACTATAAGACACACCAAGGTTTAGAGAACAAAATCCAAATAAATATATACAAAGCCTGGTGCATCCATGGTGCAGAGGCGTCTTATGGACCTTCTCCCCCTAATTATTATGTCCTCCTTGTGCCTTCCTTGTACCTCTTGTGTCCTCTGTCCCCATGTGTCCAGTGTTCCCCTCTGTCCATGTCCCCTTGTGTCCAGTATCCACCCTGTCCTCCAATGTCTTCTTTCCTATTTCCCCAATGCACATATTTACATAGAAGCCTTGCTGCTCTGCCTTCAAAACTACCAATCCGTTGGGGGAGCGCTGCCCCACTCCGCTAATCAAAGCTCCCTCATTGGGGCAAATGACTGCACTCTCTGCTGCTGAGGTAGTGCAGTGATTGGCCCCAATGATGGAGCCGTGGTCCCCCCCCCCCCTCGAGACCATAGGCTCCTACAAAAAGCGAACGGAGAGCAGTGAATGGCTTTGATTGGCGGTTTGGGGGAGCGCTCCCCCACCTGATTGGTAGTTTGCTACCAAAAGCCTTTCTTACAGGCAGAGCAGCGTGGCATCTATGTACGGGTAAGTATGTGCATCTGGGACATTAAAAGGGGGACATCGGAGGCCTGGAGGAAACTGTACGACTGGGGATGGAGACTTGGTGCAGGTCCAAATATGTATTATTGGGACTATAAGACGCACTGACTCCCCCTCCTCCACTTTTTTGGGGGAGAAAAAGTACAATTTATTGTCTGAAATATACGGTACAATATACAGAAAACTGTTAACAAAACCTAAACAAAAACCTTGCCACAGTATGGGCTACTAAAATTAAAGTAAAAAAATTAATTCTCTCTACTATGTACAAACAAATCCAAATGGTTGTACAAAACAAAGGAAACCAGTACAAATTTGAATTACCTTGTTTGTCAGCCTAGCACACTGCATGTGTTTTCCCTGATTAGGCTAATTCCATGGAGAGCTGATAAGCCTTTTATTTCCCAGCTGATCACACCTTTCAGCGCTCACAGCAAATTCTGGTGGGGATTTTCACCTGAGTACTTGTCTCAAGATGCCCATACATTTTTTTTTAACAAATCGTTTTATTGATTTTAACATAAAAAGTTATAAATATTGAGGGATGCACACAGATTCATACATTCCTCAAGATTAAACAAAATACAATTAATAGAAAAAGTCAACCTATTGGTCCAAGAAGTATAAACCAGTACATAATCTTGACTTTACCAAAGATTGCAGTATACTTTACTATCACTGATATTTGATAGGTGGTACTATCTAAGAAGAGATGATCGTCTTCGACTGTGCAACGGCGGATAGTGCTTCCCATGACCAATGAAGCCGACTGAAAGAAAAGACCGCACATCTTGCTGTAATTATAGAATGGCCCCTGGGGGTGCCCATACATTTAGTGTTGTATGGGCAGATGGACCATGGAAGGAATTGAATGCAAGTTGAAGCCAGTGGAGTGTCTCCTTCTGTGATTCAATAGTTCACTGTGTGGTAGCGGGAATAGTGTACCTGTTTGGAGGATTGGCGCTGACAACTGCTCTCCTATCCAGGATAGAGCTAAACTGTGGTCTGTAGTTAACCTCCTGAGCAATATGCCAGACACTGTGTCAAGCAAGACATTTTTGCTAAAAGCTGTATGCCCTACACAGTGTCGGGCATGCCGCTTAGGTGTTTTCACACTGCACAGATGTCCCCCCAGTATAAATCAGTTAGGTGTAGGGGCTGCATGAAAGGATAGCCAGCAATAGACTAGCTAGTATAGGTTCCCCCGATCTCCCCCGATCCAGCCGCTACTCAACAAGCCTCTATCCAGGAAGAATCGCCGCAGCTTCCCCGCACAGCTCCGGTATTGTCTATGGGGAGGATGGGTACTGCGCCTGACATCCTCCCTATAGTATCTACCTAGCCTATACTGAAAGACACCTGTACCTACCTAGCCTATATTGGGGGACACCTTTACCTACCTAGCCTATACTGGGGGACACCTGTACCTACCTAGCTTATACTGGGGGACACCTGTACCTACCTAGCCTATACTGGGGGGGGGCACCTGTACCTAGCTAACTTATACTGGGGCGCCTAGACCTGGCTACCTACAATAATCTGCGGGGGATTCCAAAGACAGATGGGCCCGGTGGGTGACACGGGACAGATAATGTATAAATGCACATTGGGGTACATTTATACACTAGGAGGGTCAGCGGCGAAGCAACGGATGCGGCCCGGTTCCTGAGCGATTGCATGTTAAAAACGATCGGGAATCGGCCTGCGGGGTATGGGCAGCCAATAGATCTTTCTTTAATCAGATTTGATTAGAGATAGATTTGACTCTAGGTGGAATCTACCCATCATTGCTAGATGTATGGCCACCTTTACATTTGTGCAGGTTGAGCAGCTGCAGCTTGGAAGTATAAATAATCAGAGGTTTCAGGACTAATTTTGAAATGTAGTTTACATTGTGTTTCAAGCTTTTATTAAACTCAAAATGTATACATGTATACTAGACCCTTGCTTGACACATTTTTGTAAGTTACAGGAACAAAGGTTATGAAAATTAATTGGATCACCTTTTGCACAGAAATCCAGCAAAAACTGAATGCCAGAGAGTTTACATTTTGCAGTGCAACTATGAAACAGAGCTCTCTCTAATCATATACCGCAGACCTGTTACTGAAAGCTTTGAGCATCAGCATAAATGGGCTTAGTGAAGCTACCACCTGCCTAGCCGCCCTTCCCCCAGTGTAAAATGTTCCCCACCCCCGGTTCTGGGCTCTGAAAATTCTCACCTATCCTACTGGTGTGACTCCTGGCATCCTCCGTTGTCACCCTCATTACCATGAGTACTGGAGGGGGTTGATTGACAGTTTACGCTTGGGGAGACGACAACCATCACGTTGGTTGTTGCGATATTGGAGGATGTTACCGGCGTAGACCTGATCAAGCTATTTTGACCAAGTTTTTCCAGCATGTCTGATCAATCCATTTTCACCGTAGTAAATAGGCATCGACGTGAGGGTAAAGGTGTGCTAGGCTGATATGGCGCTGTAGTCCAGCAGCTCCCAAAGAGTGAAGAGTAGAGATCAGCAGCACCACGGAGATGTATTTAAAGAGACTCTGAAGCGAGAATAAATCTCGCTTCAGAGCTCATAGTTAGCAGGGGCATGTGTGCCCCTGCTAAAACGCCGCTATCGCGCGGCTAAACGGGGGTCCCTTACCTTCAAAATCCCCTCCGTGCAGCGGGGGATCACTTCCTGATTGAGGCAGGGCTAACCGCTGCAGCACTGCCCCACACACGTCTGTCAGCGCGTATCTCCGCCTCTCCCCCGCCCCTCTCAGTCTTCCTTCACTGAGAGGGGCGAGGGAGAGGCGGCGATGCGCCGCTGATAGACGCGCTGTGAGGTAGGGCTGCAGCCGTTAGCCCTGCCTCCAGCAGCAGCAAAATCTACGACCAATTTGGTCATTGATTTTGCGGGGGGGGGGGTGTTTGGGGGTGAAGGGACCCCCGTTTAGAATATAAGCACTGAAGCGAGATTTATTCTCGCTTCAGTGTCTCTTTAAGCTCTTTATTGAAAAGAAGAGATAAAGCCCAAGGACAGTAAATCAGTAAACCGAAGTAATCTATTTTTACATAAAGCAAGTATACATTTCAGAAATGTGCCATTGCTTTTGGTTCCCATACACCTAATCCCTTGAACATGATGGCTCATGCTGAGAGAGAGAGGGTCTGCATTGTGAGCCAGTCAGTGTTTACTGCGTTGGGTACCAGTCTAGCAGTGGTTTTTAGGTAGTTGATTCATGCTTTTCCTCCCTATTTCCCCAATTGATCCCAGACTTTGGCAGAGATATTAGACTGACAACCCATTTATGAGACATGTCAAATATTTAAGTTTTGTATAGTGCCGCATAAATTGTTCTGTGTACACGCAATAAACTTATTTTAAAATTCGGTTTGCATACCTTGGCAGAAAGGATGAAAGCTGTATTTTATAAAATGTATTTTGAAATGTGCTTAAAGCACTGGGAAAATAAAATCTCATTCCTGACAGTAGTGCAAAATGATGGGAATAGAATTAAAAAATAAAATAGTATAATGCAAAATGCTGGGAACAGAATAAAAAAAATCGTTACAAGTTCAAAAATAGATAAATCCTCTGTTGCTTGCCATGTACATAACTAAGCTTGCAATCAGTCATGGTGTAGTGCAAGGCTAATTCTCAGCGGCATAGTGACTCGAATGAAATCTTGTTTGCTGTATTGCTATATTGCAAGAAAAAAATAAAGCTTTCTGTGATCGAACAGCCAAACAGCATAGTAATAAGTGGTGTTCCTGGAGGAACAAATTGGCATGACCACTGTACTCCTTCATGGAAACTTCAAATGAGGAGTATATGGAAGGTACAATTCAATTCCTTCTTTAAGAGGAACTTTAACCTTTAACTAGGGGGGGGGGGGGGGGGGGTTGGGGGGGTAGGAGAGGAAGTTTAACGCACCAGGGACTTTTACCAGCCCCCTGCACATGTCCTTTGTCCGTGCGTGGACAAACCAATCCTTCAGTCCTCTGCAGTGAGCTAGTTTTGTTTAGGATCAGTGCATCTGCAATGTCCTAGTCTAGTACTGTGCATGCTCAGAATGGCGACATAGACGGGAGCGTGAATGAAGATGTGCACGGCCAGGGCCTCTCAGGTGCAGTGGCCTGCCAACTGGCCAGTCAGCTGAATAGGGCCCCCTTAACCACTTAATGCAAAATGGACCAGGGCTATAGGGTCCATACAAAAATCATCTGACTCCTCAGTTTATTAAACCTCCGACTCTGAAGGGCTGCAGGGGAAATTTTTGTGTGTGCGGGCTCTCTCCTCCACTGGGGGCTAGAGAAACTCATCCCTCCCTAGAACATATCGGAGCCTATTAGAGGGACTTGCAGGAGAGTGAGGCTGCACCTATTGGCTCTCTGCTTCTGTCAGTCTTGGGCTATCACTTTCTGCTTCTATCAGTCATGGGCTACCGCACGATGAAGATGGTTTCCGACACATCAGAGCTGGAGGTAATTACCGAACATGTTAGTGGTCTTTATCGCATGTTCTAATCTTTATAAATTAACATTTTCTTACATGTGTTGAGGTATTTACAACCAAGTCAGTAATTTACTTCACTGGTCAGTAATTTCTGCTTGCCATGTGGGAACAGCTTTTATGAATTGACATTTTCCTAAATGCTTTGTAAAATCAGTGGTTTTCTGCATTACCGCATGCAGTAATGCTTTGTGGATTGAAGCTATTGTAGTGGCAATGGCTGACTGTCACTTGTGAACTGTGTGGCTTTCACTTGCCCAAAAACTCACTTTAATCAGACAGGCCAGCATTCTAGGACCAGTAAAACAGCTCAGTTTGGTCCATGTAAAAGTAATGCGTCAGCGTTTGCCATGGCACCACATCACTACCAGGGAGGAGCTGGGGAGCAGAGGAAGAAAGCCAGACGGAGAGCTTATACCTGCTGGACAACTTCCTCTTTGCCAGAAAAAAAAATTTGTAGCTAAGAATAGGTACATTTTCTAGTGGGTATTTTCTTCATTAAGAAAAATGCCACTTCCTTGTACTACTTCCTCTACCCATATGAATCATTAACCCCCATCTCCCTTGACCCCATAGCAAATGTGGCCAATTGCCAGTAATCCCCTCGCCCCTCCCGGTGAAGTATGGTTAACCTATTATTCTCCCCACCAGTAAGTGTATAAGTGTAGCTAGCATAATCATCCCCCCTCCCCTTTTATAAATATGGCTAGTATAGTGTAACAAGTCTTTCCCCCTCCTCTGGTGTCGTCAGTATAAGTATTCTTCCCCATGCCTCGCACAGGTGCAGTACGCACAGGTGCAGTACAGCCGTGCTCGTGCATGAAGAGGAGCACTGCCACGTCAAACAAGCTCTTGGCGGTTATGTTCCATGAGTCTGCTTAAGGCAACGGCGCAGGCCAGGATGATGTGGGAAGCCTCTGCAGGATCCTGAGGCTTCCCTATTCTTAGGTGAGTATCTTATATTTTTTACACCACCATGGATGGGTACTCTTTAAGCCTTGCACATATACTAGAATAAACTCTGCTGAGGCTGATGTTCAGGGCCATCTCTGCTGAAAATTTAGCATGTGTACAGTTGTCTCCCAAGGCATGCTGGATCTTCAAGTGACAACAACTGGTGAGCAAATTGTTCCCCTTCTTACCCTGCCCCCAGAAGCCAACCCGTATTGTGGCATAAAATTTGTAATTAATCCTGTAGTAAAATAAATATGGAAAATCCCATTTTGATCACTTTTTGAACATTCTATCTGCCTGGCTGTTGTACTGATCTTTTGCCTTTTAATACTTTTTGAATGAATGGTCCCAATGACACTGCAGAGTAGGTGTTGAGGCTGAACTGGGGTTATGATTGTGGCCTGCATCTGCCTTAGACATATCTGCATTAAGGCAGGGATCACCATGTGTTTCATGGCGGTGGATAATGAGAAAACAATCGTAATGATTCCCTATGGACATTTGTGGTCAAGTGGTGTAAGGTGTGTTTTTCTGTGTGCAGGAAAAAAATACTGGCTTTATTGCTTTTTTTATTTTATTTTTTTCCCTTCTTCTTCTGCACACTGCATGCGATTTCTATTGCCGACAGTCAACTGCTGCCAGTTGGCTGTCAGGTGAAGTATGCGGAAAACACAAACATTCGTCTGCGGAAAACTGCAGCCCTTTTGCAAGGACTCTAGTGTGTTCTCTGCCTAAAAGATCAATGTGGTAGCCAGGCAGTTGATGATGATGGCAGTCCCTAGGTTTTTATAATTTAAAGTTTTCATTAAAATGGAGCCCCCGACAGACAATAAGCTGTGTACAAGGTGTGCATGAAAAGGTAGAGGTTTTGCTGGCCTCGGAAGGGTTTCACTGTGCTGGAGGGGATGGAGTGCACAGCCCTCCACCGAGGTTCCTATGAATGGAATAGCATTGGATCGAGACTCCTGGGACCCTTTCAGCAATGTCAGTTCAGGTGGTGGATATCCACATTACTCCACATAAATTAGATAATATTTTAGATTTTACCTCTTTAAATTACATGGCCTATGTAGCATTTAAATTAAAACTAGTATTCTCTTACATTGTGTTTAATGGTTTATTGAGCTAAAATGTTTAAACTGCCTAAGAGTGATAATGGCTATTCTCATTATAATAGTGACTGATATATGGCATTATGACAACACCTTGCAAGCGCCTCAGTTCTAAACAAGCAGTGTGGCTGTTATTCTGGGTGTTTCATAAACACTATCTAAACTTCTATATTATGTGTAATGTAATCCAGATGGACTTTATTTATAGCTCCCATCCGTTCTCTTAGGATAATTAAAACCGTGGAAACAATCAGTGAAGTACTGCAGGATTTCAAGTATGACTGTGAAGAAATACAATGACGTCTCCTACTTTGGAAGCTGCAGAGTCTATTGCGGGGCTAAGTCGGGACCACTTCTTTGAATCTTCATGGCATTGCGAAGCCACTTTTGTTTTATCTTCTACCATCTAGGTTCGGTGTTCTTAACATGCAGCACGTATTCCACGGGGGAACTTATGTTCATCACAGGGGGTGGCTGAAGTTGTTGGTCTATTTGCTACAGTAAGTTTTAAAATGAAAAATATCCTAAACAATTTGTAAACTCAAATAAGTATTTTTGTTTAATAAAGAAATGTTTGAAAAATGCTCATGCACAATTATGGGCTGTTCCTCTCTAATATTTATGTTTCAAGAGGTATTTGAGCTCTTACCCACAATAGGGGATACTTGGCCTACACCAAAGGTGTTACCTGCTGTCTTCCAGTGGAGGTTGCGGTTTACCAAGCAAGATGGAGCTTGCCTTTCATTACATAGTATTTTCTATTAAGAGTTTAGAAATTAATCTTTCTTTTCAATAAATGTATTAATTGGCTATGTAATAATAGCCATAATTTTTTAAAACTTTTTTTTCCTGAATTTTTTCATAGCTGCTGATTTCCTTCTTCATCAATAAATTATCTTTTTAGCTCCTAGCAAGCTAAGAGGTATTCAGAATAAGTTGTCTAAATTAGATTGTTTCATATTACTTTTGTTACTCACTTTATCTTTTTCACTTCCTAAGTACTGAAAAAATGTTTTGTGGATAAAGTGAGAAAACCTTTCCTCTAAGAAAACTCAGGAGAAAAGCTTATTAATTCAGGGTCTATAACATTTTGAGGCTGGTTCACATGGGCTCCTGGTAGCATGTCTGTCAAATGCTTTTCTGCAAGTGCGCAAAAAAGCATTGGGTGGCTTCTTGCGGTTTTACTACTGCAGTGGTACATGGAGACGCAGTAGTAACTGACCCTGGAAGCAACATGTTGCTTCCAGGATCAGTTGAAATGGTGGAAAAAATCAGGATCGATACACGTCGTTTGCGTAAACGACGGTACAGGCACTGCCCATACAGTTGACTAGTCAGCTCTTTAACGGCAAACGCCTATGTGAACCGCCTCATAGGAGCCCTGTTCACACTGCTAGTGTCGCCACCACTATTAAGGGATCCCCTTTACATATTAGATGAGTTGGCGGGGTTGTTGCTGTGTACACATGCATCCAATGGTATTTTTAAGTTAACACACAGATTGAAAATCAATCCCTAATTGACCCTATTAACCGGTACTATAGTACCTAAAACGTAACTTTAATTAACCACCCTGGCGTTCAATTTCCCTAGGATTTCCGTGCAAAAAGTGTTTAAATTAGTTTCCAATAATTTTCAACCATTTTTTTTTTTTTTACAATCAATTTTTTTTAATATTGAATTCAATACAGGTTATTGTATTGAATTAAATTTTTTTAAAAAAAGTGTTTGCTGCAAGATGTTGATGATGCTGTGTGACCCTGGTGTCATCAACACCGATCGGTGGGGGGAACATGTCATCGCCGAAGGACATGTCATTGCCGAGGGAGAAGCAAAATCCACCAAGGGACATGAAAGTAGGCACTGGGTAAGCTATCAGAGGTACGCAACGAGGGATCAGCATGCCAATGTTGAGTATAAGACCCAGATGTAGAGCCAGGTATATAGATAGCCAGATGTGTAGCCAGGTTTTTAGGTAGCCAGATGTATAAGTAGCCAGATGTATAGGTAGCCAGATGTAAGGGTAGTCAGGTGTGTAGCCAGTTATAGGTAGCCAGGTGTGTAGCCAGTTATAGGTAGTCAGATGTGTCCCCCCCACCCCCGAAGCCTTTTGAAGTCTACTCACCTGAGGGCTCTCCTCTGCGGCGGCAGCAGCACTTCCTCCTCCATCGCCGAAATCTCGTTCTCTGTGTAGTTACATTACAAGCCTTGTAATGTAACTACACAGACCGGGACTTCGGCAATGGAGGAGGAGGTGTTGCTGCCGCCGCAGGAGAGAGCCCTCGGGTGAGTAGACTTCAAAGGACTTCAGATCGGGGGGGGTTGAAGAAGAGGGGAGGGGGAGGAGATGGGAGGAGGGAAAGAGGCCACCCACAGCCCGCCCGCATAGAACGGGACTCCCCCCATAGAGGGGGGAGCCCCCGCCCGGCCACCAGCCAGCATAGAGGGGGGACAGCCCCGGCACAGAAGGGGGAGCACCTGCCCGACCACCAGCCCACACAGAAGGGGGAGCCGCCGCCCAGCCACCAGCTCGCACAGAAGGGGTACACCTCCCGCACAGAAGGGGGAGCCCCGGCCACCCGCCCGCATAGAAGGGAACCCCCGCCTGCCACATAGAAGGGGGAGCCCCCGCCAGCCCTGCAGAACTCTGCCCCGCTGATCCGCTGCCCAGGGATTCCCTAGGGTGGCCGGATGCTTGTTCTGCATGCTGTGGGTAGCTACCCACAGCGTTCTGACAGGCATCCAGCCATCCTGGGGAGTCCCTCTGATGAGGGAAAAGTGAAGCCAGCGGGGCAGACAAACAGGAAATCTCCCTGGCGGTATTGACGAGTCTGGCTCGTCAATACCACTTTCAGCATGTTTCTGCTGGACGAGACAGGCTTGTCAATACCGCTAGGAAGGTTAATTCATAGGAGTAAAAGTAAAAATGGGCCATAAGCAACCAGCACCAACTTACTATTGTGGGGAAAAGATAATAAATGCTTATAATTGTGGAGACTGCAACCATGCTGTTAAACTTTGCACACAGCACTGTGGAGAATTGCAGACTGGGCTGAATGCAAGTAGTAATTATCAGACATCTATTCCAGTCACTCATTGCAAACAAACATTCACACTGAATGTAAACCAGATTCATAACCAAAGGATCTACAAATAATTGGATAACATATATGTTCTAAAAAATTGTCAATTGATTTGGATATATTTGCATTGTCGAATACCCAATATCAATGATTAAGTATACTTGGTATCATGCAATCAAAAGTTGGGCTCGAGTAAGATCCAGTATCAGACCTGCCCGGCAGTTATCCAAAAAAAGCAAAACACTAAATGCTTATAATTGTAAGGACTGCAAAACATGCTGTCAAACCATGCATGCAGCACTGTGGAAAATTGCAGACTGGGCTAAATGCAAGTTGTAACTATCAAACATCCATTCTAGTCACTCTATACAATCAGGCAGTCACGCTGAATGTAGATCAAATTAAAAAGATTTACACGATAGTTGGATAATAACATATATGTTCTAAAAGATTGTAGATTGATTTGGATATATTTGCTTTGTCGAATATCCAATATCAATCATTCAGTATACTTGATTTTAAACAATCAAAAATTGGGCTAGGGTAATGTAATAAATAGTAAGGAGGCAGCTGCAGCGAACCACGCTGCCACCGCAGCTGCCTCTATCTCCCTACCGAGCGGTACTCCCGTGCCTCGGGCATCTAGCACGCCGAGGACGAGTATCTTATCAGCACATAGGGTCGGTGTGACGTGTGCATGCGTGTGCGCACGCGCACTGTCGTGATCTTTATGCAGCAAGGAGGTGCATCAGCTGACCTGCGGGTCGGCTTACGTCACGCCTTACGTCCACCGCTGCTGATTGGCTGGGCGTAGGGGGGGGCGTGCCTCGGTCTCCTCGGGCTCTTAACCTCCTTGGCGGTAATCCCGAACTGAGCTCGGGGTATGCCGCCGGAGGTCGCCGCTCAGGCCCTGCTGGGCCGATTTTGTTTCTGAAAAAAGCAGCACACGCAGCTGGCACTTTGCCAGCCGCGTGTGCTGCCCGATCGCCGCCGCTCCGCGGCGATCCGCCGCGTGCAGCGGCGAAAGAGGGTCCCCCCAGCCGCCCGAGCCCAGCGCAGCCGGAACAAACAGTTCCGGCCGGCGCTAGGGGCTGGATCGGGCGGCTCTGACGTCAGGACGTCGACTGACGTCCATGACGTCACTCCGCTCGTCGCCATGGCGACGAGGAAAGCGAAACAAGATAGGCCGCTCATTGCGGCCTATCTTGTTACTTTCGATTGCCGGAGGCGATCGAAAGTACGCTTCCGGAGCGCCCTCTAGTGGGCTTTCATGCAGCCAACTTTCAGTTGGCTGCATGAAATATTTTTTTTTTTATTTAAAATAAACCACATTGCAGCCTCCCTGGCAAAATAAATAAACCGCCAGGGAGGTTAAGCTTGGAGGATTCAGTAGGTCCTCGTCTACTGTTGCGAATACTTCGTGTTAGCGCTCAGACCTTAGATAGATCCGGTGTGCTTTGATCCGGGAGGAAACCGGGGATTTCACACAGAGATAGGATTTGTTGATAGCCATAATTATAATTGAAATACTGTGTATTATTTGTGTATGACTCTTGCTCGTTCTGACTATTCCTCCGCTCAGTGATTCTGTACTTCTGCCCATCTGATCTCGCTGCAGACTCTGCCTGTTTAAACCTTCTTGCCTTTGCATTCTGATTTTGTACTGTATCTGTCCGTCTGTTGCCAACTCGATGAGTCTGACCTCGCTACTCTCACTAGAGGGCCCTTGTTTCTGGTGAGGGGCTCTGTACTGTTAGTGCCCACCAGCTCCTCTGGTGCGGTATAGCTAAACCTATCAGTACTACTGTTGCACCAAGCACTATACTTGCTATCACATTAGCTGTCTGGTATACTTGTATTATTGGTGATTCTGCAGATCACCATATAATCAGGTATATATCTGTATTATAGGTGATACTGCAGATCACCTAATAATCAGAACTCTATCACTTGCTGACACATATCGTTACAGAACAGCAGACCAAAATGTCTATGGACGCACTGTGTAGCCAAGTTGGGGCCTTGACCACAGCGGTGAACGATTTAACCATGCTGGTCAATACTCAACAGACTCAGATCACCCAGCTGTCTGGAGTGGTACAAACTCTCCAGCCTGCAACCGCTGTCCCCTCCAGTTGTAGAGCTTAAAATGCATCTCCCTGAAAAGTTTTCAGGGCATAAATCTGATTTTCAGAATTTCAGAAATTGTTGCCTTTCTTACTTTGAGATGAGACCTATTTCTTCAGGGACAGAGTCAGAGGGTGACCCTCATTAAAACCCTATTATCAGGGGATTCACAGACATGGGCGTATAGTCTTCCTAGTGAGCATGAAGCATTATCTTCAGTTCAGGAGTTTTTTAAGACCATGGCTATCATATACGATGATCCCGATATTGCAGCTACTGCTGAAAGGAAGCTAAGGACCCTTAAACAGGGACGTAACACGGTGGAAACTTATGCCGCAGAATTTAGAAGGTGGGCTGTGTCAGCTAGATGGGGACAGTTTGCTTTATTAGATTGTTTCTTAATGGGGTTATCTGACCCGGTCTCTGATGTGATGCCAGCTCATCCAGAGCCTAAGATTGTCGATGAAGCAATTGCATTGGCGGTTAAGATTGATCGCCGCATTCGTTATCAAAGGCAGACTCGTGGGAGATACTCTGTGAGGTCTGTTCCTAATGTCTCTCCATCACCTTCTCCTCCTCTGGATGAACCGATGCAAATCGGACATTCAAAATTATCAGAGGTAGAGAAGGACCGAAGACGGTCAGAGACTCTGTTTTTACTGTGCAGAAAAGGGTCATTTAGTACAGAATGGCCCTAAGAAGTCAGGAAACGCTGCCGCCTAGGTGTAGTTAGAGGTACTACCCTAGGCGAGCCAGCATTACCTCTAACAGATAATCGCTTGCTCCTTCCCTGTTCTATCAACTGGGAAGGTCAAGTTTTGTCCACTCAAGCATTTGTGGATTCAGGCTCTGCAGCCAATTTCATCGACTATGATTTTGTTAAGAAATTAGGGATTCCCCTAATCCCATTAGACAGACAGATATTGGTCACAGCAGTGAATGATTCCCCCCTGCAGTGTAAACAGCCCTTTTCTCAGACCCCCGTACTGTTGTGCCATATAGGGGTATTACATAAAGAAATGTTAGTCTTTTGTGCTTCAAATGGCAACCTCCACTGTGATCCTTGGGATGCCGTGGTTGCAAAAGCATTCTCCTCAGATTGACTGGAGTTCCGGCCAGTTGTTAAGCTGGTCATCCTTTTGTCATCATGTAACGATTGAGGAATTCTCTCCGTGATCAGCGCACAAGACGTGCGCTGACACTGCAGAAATCCTCCACAAGCGTGTAATTTGACCGAACCCAGCAAAAGGTGCAATTCACCTGTAGAGGGAAATTCCTGTCGGCAGAGGGAGCTGTGGAGTGCAGAGGAACAGCTCCTCTACCCTGCCACACACGCCAGACAGGAATTGTACGAAGGGAAGAAACGCAGGGCAAGATAGCCCTGAAAGAGAGAGATCAAAGAGACAGAGGGTATGTGTGTCCACCAAACTAGTCGCCACCCTGCGACGATGAACACACAACCATGAAGACAAAGTGAGAAGGCAATCGCCAGAGATGGCGATTGCTAACAGCGACACAAGACCGAATAAGCACAGATGAGGAATGTATGTATGTCCACCAAACTAGCCGCCAACCTGCGACGGTGGACACACAACAGAAGAAACCAAGTGAGAACGCAATCGCAAGAGAAGCGATTGCGGAAGAGAATGAGCACAGGGACAGATTGTATGTGTGTGCACCAAACTAGTTGCCAACCCGCGACGGTGCATACACAACAGCAGATATGAAGCAGGAACGCAATCGCGAGAGAGGCGATTGCCAGAGGTGACACAAGGCTACAGCAAGGCAGAGCACGAGAGTAGCAAAGGCACAGCAAATCATACAATGAGAAGATAAGGAAAATAACAAACGCTAACTAAACGCGAACACCGCACTCATTCGCAACAGTGCACGCGTTTATGCGCGGTCTCCGCGTGTTAAGCACAACAGAGACAAGCACGCCTAACTAACCAACGACAGACAAACATGAAACAGAGGACGCGAGCGCTTGCTTAACGGTTACCTCACCGAGCCTCCAGCAAGCGTTCGTAGGCAGACAAGACAGATACACAAAAACAGGAATAAGTGAGAGATAGGATCCACAGCACTAGCGCAAGAGGCTAGTGCGATCCAGGAAGACAGATTAGATGAGATAGCTGGTAGCAACCGCTGCTCCAGCTATACTCCAAGAACAAAGATCAGAACGACTTCCTGTCGACCACCGCTGGGACAGAACAATCGCAACAGACAAACAAAACAGATATGCAATCCTAACTGCACTAGGGAATCTGCCTAGTGCAGTCCCAGGAATTACTCTAAGCTAATCTTCAAACAATGAGCAAGGCTGATACTCCAGGAGTGTTAGGCCACATACAGACATCAGACCATAGTCTTTGGAAAATGAAAGATCACAGACCAATCTTACCACCCTTCCTGTAGTATAAGAGCCATACTCTACACAGTCTTTTCTATGGAGCTGAACTCCCCATCAGGAAAAAATCTTGGCAAGATGCTGCACACACAGATGCTGTACAGACACAAAAGATCAGTATCTGCAAAAGATCTGTTCCTGCCAAAAATCCATTCCTGCAAATTGCAATGATAGTCTATGAGATCTGCAGATCATCATACACACATGATTTAACTGACATTCATCTGCAGATCAGATCCACCAGGATGGATTTTCAGATCTGCAGATGAATGGGGATGGGGAGTTCAGCTCCATAGAAAAGACTGTGTAGAGTATGGCTCTTATACTACAGGAAGGGTGGTAAGATTGGTCTGTGATCTTTCATTTTCCAAAGACTATGGTCTGATGTCTGTATGTGGCCTTACACAGGAACTAACCCTTATGACCAGCCCAGATCTGTGATATCACATGGTATATATAGAGCAAGCCTACAAAGGATGTGGCTAGGCAATCTGCATGACAAACGTATGCAAATTCCTCAGCAGCAAGCTGCACAACTGACAAAAGGTCTCTCTTCCAGAGACCTGCAGAATGCAGACCTGAACAGTGGTCAAAAGGCTGCCTGCCTGCACAGGCAGCCGAGCGGATCCTCACACATCATCATTGCATGGAGAAAGTTGCTGTTTGCGCCACCAAGGTGCAGGTGGAGGGGGTGCCTATGCAGTATGCAAAATTTGCGGATGTGTTCTGTCCCAAGTCGGCAGACAAACTTCCTCCTCACCGAAGTTTTGACTGCCCCATTATGTTAAGGCAAGGTTGTATGCCCCCTAGAGGTCATTTGTATAACCTTTCTGGTCCTGAAAAACTTGCTATGCAGGATTACATTAAGGAAAACCTGGCCAAAGGGTTTATTCGTGCTTCTAGGTCTCAGGCCGGAGCAGGGTTCTTTTTTGTCCAGAAAAAGGATGGTGGGCTTTGCCCTTGTATTGATTATCGGGGATTGAACAAGATTACCGTAAAAAATCGTTACCCACTCCCTCTCATTGATGATTTATTCTCTCAGGTGACTAATGCAAGTATCTTCTCTAAACTCGATCTGAGGAGCATACAATCTGGTACGCATAAGGGAAGGTGACGAATGGAAGACGGCGTTTAACACACCCGATGGGCACTACGAGTACCTTGTCATGCCCTTCTGGTTGTGTTACGCTCCTGCTGTCTTCCAGGAGTTGATCAATCAAGTGTTCAGAGAAGTATTGGGGAAGTTCGTTCTGGTATATTTTGGATGATATACTGATTTTCTCATCTAACCTTACAGAACACAGGGAACATGTAAAGTTTGTTTTGAAAAAACTTCGGCAGCATTCCTTGTATGCTAAGCTAGAAAAATGTCTCTTTGAAGTGTCTGAAGTTACATTTTTGGGGTGTATCATTTCTACCTTCAGGCTTTCTATGGACCCCGGAAAAGTCTCTGCCGTTCTGGAGTGGCCACAACCCGTGGGGTTGAAGGCACTCCAGAGATTCATAGGCTTCGCCAATTATTATAGAAGATTTATTAAAGGATTCTCTTCTGTAGTGTCACCCCTCACTAAGCTCACCAAGAAAGGGGCGGATACTTATAACTGGTCAGAAGAAGCACACTCCGCTTTTTCATCATTAAAGAAGCTGTTTTGTTCCGCTCCTATCTTGTGGCATGTAGATGTCACTCATCCCTTTATTGTGGAGGTGGATGCATCAGAGATTGGGGTGGGGGCTGTACTGTCACAACATTTTGGTTATCAAGGCAGGTTACACCCCTGTGCATTTTTCTCACGTAAGTTCTCCCCCGCTGAGAGATATTAAGATGTCGGAAACAGGGAGCTTCTGGCCATTTGAGGAATGGCGCCATTGGCTCGAGGGGGCAAAACATGTGATCACGGTCTATACGGACCAATAAGAATTTGGAATACATCGAAGGGGCTAAGAGACTTACTCCCCAACAGGCTCGCTGGTCCCTATTTTTCTCGAGATTCAGATTCGTTATTACCTACAAGCCAGGTAGTAAAAATGTTAAAGCAGATGCCCTGTCTAGATGTTTTGAGCCTGAGACAGTTCAGTCACCAACCCCTGAGAGCATTCTTCCAGAGAAGGTGGTCTTGGCTGCCACTGAGACTTGGGAAGATTGGTCCACCACTCTAGGCCCCTATCAACAAGATGTTCCCGAGGGGAAACCTGAGGGGGTTTTATTTGTACCATTTCCCTTTGGCCTAAAGATCTTGCAGTTATTTCATGCACATAAGAATGCAGGGCACCCTGGGGCTGCACGGACACAGGATCTGCTGACTAGATGTGTTTGGTGGCCATCCTTGGCTCTAGATTGTAAGGAATTTGTGAAGGATTGTTCCATTTGTGCCAGGAACAAACCGTCCCATCAGGTTCCTGTGGGCACTCTGCAATCATTGCCAGTGCCTAAGGAACCATGGACCCATTTGTCAATGGACTTTGTAGGGGAACTACCCAGGTCCGAGGGTAAAACGGTTATCCGGGTGGTAGTCGACAGGTTCAGCAAGATGGCTCATTTCATTCCGCTGGACGGATTCCCCTCTGCCCAAGAACTGGCAGATCTCTTCATTCAGCACATTTTCCGGTTGCATGGCATCCCAGAGAATGTAGTGTCAGATAGGGGAGTTCAGTTCGTGTCCAGATTCTGGAGAGCCTTTTGTCATCATTTGGGGATGGACCTGTCATTTTCCTTCGGCTACCACCCACAAACCAATGGGCAAACTGAAAGGGTTAACCAATCATTAGAGCAGTTCCTTAGATGCTATGTGGCTGATGCGCAATTGGAATGGGCAAAATTCTTGCCATTCGCAGAATTCGCGCACAACAACTTGAAAAGTTCTTCCTCAGGCTTTTTTTCCCTTTCAGGTGGTAACGGGGAGATCGCCCAAATTTTCCCCGTTGTCAGTGGTTTCTTCTCCTTTTCCTGCTTTATAGGATTGGCAGGGAGCATTAAAAGAGATTTGGATTATGGTTAAAAAGAATTTGGAAAAAACCTTCCAAACCCAGAAGAAGCAGGCAGATAAAAAGCGGTCAGTGGAGTGGGAATTTGTACCAGGAGACATGGTGTGGGTTTCAATCCGGCATCTGGCCTTGAAACAGCCATCAGCAAAATTGGGCCCCAGATTTATAGGCCCATACCCTGTTTCTAAAAAGATCAATGAGGTCACTTATGTCATTTCACTGCCACCCAGTATGAGAGGTGTAAGGTCATTCCATGTGTCTCTGTTGAAACTGGCTGTGCATGTTGATTCTTCCCCCCCCCCCCTCCTGTGGTGATTGATGGTGAACCTGAGTATGAGATTGAGCAATTTTTGGATTTCCGTCGGGTGCGTAAGTCGGTACAGTACCTCGTGCATTGGAAGGGGTATGGGTTTGAGGAGAGGTTTTGGGTGCCGACTTATCGCATGCACGCTGAGAAGTTGAGACGGGAGTTTCATAAATTGCATCCGGAGAAGCCATGCAGGACGTGTCCGGAGTCCACGCCTCAAGGGGGGGGGGGGGGTACTGTAATAAATAGTAAGGAGGCAGCTGCAGTGAACCACGCTGCCACCACAGCTGCCTCTATCTCCCTACCGAGCGGTACTCCCGTGCCTCGGGTGTCTAGCACGCCAAGGACAAGTATCTCATCAGCACATAGGGTCGGTGTGACAAGCACGCACCGTCGTGATCTTTATGCAGCAAGGAGGTGCATCAGCTGACCTGCGGGTCGGCTTACGTCACGCCATATGTCCACCGCTGCTGATTGGCTGGGCGTAGGGGGGCGTGCCTCAGGGTCTCCTCGGGCTCTTAAGCTCGGAGGATTCAGTAGGTCCTCGTCTGCTGTTGCGAATACTTCGTGTTAGCGCTCAGACCTTAGATCCGGGAACAAAGCGGGGATTTCACACAGAGATAGGATTTATTGATAGCGATAATTATAATTGAAATGCTGTGTATTATTTGTGTATGACTCTTGCTCGTTCTGACTATTCCTCCGCTCAGTGATTCTGTACTTCTGCCCATCTGATCTCGCTGCCGACTCTGCCTGTTTAAACCTTCTTGCCTTTGCATTCTGATTTTGTACTGTATCTGTCCGTCTGTTGCCAACTCGATGAGTCTGACCTCGCTACTCTCACCAGAGGGCCCTTGTCTCTGGTGAGGGGCTCTGTACTGTTAGTGCCCACCAGCTCCTCTGGTGCGGTATAGCTAAACCTATCAGTACTACTGTTGCACCAAGCACTATACTTGCTGTCACATTACCTGTCTGGTATACTTGTATTATTGGTGATTCTGCAGATCACCAAATAATCAGGCATATATCTGTATTATAGGTGATACTGCAGATCACCTAATAATCAGAACTGTCACTTGCTGACACATATCGTTACAGGTAAGATCCAATATCAGACCTGCTTGGCAATTATCCAAGAAGCACAGATCTATAGTGTCAGGAACCTGTATAGGTTTTGAAACATAATCAAGCAGTCACACTACATGCAGATCAGATTCAAAAGGTCTACTACATACTATCAGTCGTTCAGTATACTTGAGATTAAGCAATCTTCAAAGTAGCCACCTTTTGCTTTGATTACTGCTTTGCCCACTCTTGGTATTCTCTTGATAAGCTTCAAGAGGTAGTCACCTGAAATGGTTTTCACTTCACAGGTGTGCCCTGTCAGGTTTAATAAGTGGGATTTCTTGCCTTATAAATCGGGTTGGGGCCATCACTTGCGTTGTGGAGAAGTCAGGTGGATACACAGCTGATAGTCCTACTGAATAGACTTATAGAAATTGTATTATGGCAAGAAAAAAAGCAGCTAAGTAAAGAAAAATAAGTGCCCATCATTACTTTAAGAAATAAAGGTCAGTCAGTCCGACAAATTGGGAAAACTTTGAAAGTGTCCCCAAGTGCAGTCTCAAAAACTATCAAACGCTACAAAGAAACTGGCTCACATGCGGACCGCCCCAGGAAAGGAAGACCAAGAGTCAGTGGCAGACACAGCCAGCAGTGGGCCCCTGTGCAAAATTTCAATTGTGGGCCACTATGACCTGCGGCGCGCGAAATGCGCTGTGGCAAAAAAATGGGCGTGGCCATAACACAAAAATAGGTGTGGATAGAACCTGCGGCAAATGGGCGTGGCAATGACCAGATGAGGGCGGAGCTAACTGTAATTTAAAGTGATCCCGGGGTGAGAGTGATATGGAGGCTGCCATATTTATTTCCTTTTAAACAATATTAGTTGCCTGGCGGCCCTGCTGATCTATTTGGCTGCAGTAATAAACTGAATTACACCAGCAACAAGCATGCAGCTAATCTTCTCAGTTCTGACAATATTTTCAGAAACTCCTGACCTGCTGCATGCTTGTTCAGGGTCTATGGTTGAAAGAATAAGAGGCAGAGGACCAGCACGGCAGCCAGGCAACTGGTATTGCTTAAAAGGAGAGAAATATGGCAGCCTCAATATTATTCTCAGCTCAGGTTCCCTTGAAAGTTGCAACGCAAAGACAGTGGGCCCAAGTTTTGGTGACCCTTTCCCCAGAAAATACACATAATGTGAGCAGATATGCCCAGAAAATACATTCAATCATGTCGGCAGATATGCCCAGAAAATACATTCAATCATGTCGGCAGATGTGCCCAGAAAATACATTCAATCGTGTCGGCAGATGTGCCCAGAAAATACATTCAATCGTGTCGGCAGATGTGCCCAGAAAATACATTCAATCGTGTCGGCAGATGTGCCCAGAAAATACGTGCAATCCTGTCGGCAGATGTGCCCAGAAAATACGTGCAATCGTGTCGGCAGGTATGCCCAGAAAATACGTGCAATCGTGTCGGCAGATATGCTCAGAAAATACGTGCAATCGTGTCGGCAGATATGCCCAGAAAATACGTGCAATCGTGTCGGCAGATATGCACAGAAAATACGTGCAATCGTGTCGGCAGACCTGCCCAGAAAATACGTGCAATCATGTCGGCAGACTTGCCCAGAAAATCAGTGCAATCATGTCGGCAGACCTGCCCAGAACATACACCTGCTAATATAAGTAAATAAAAAATAACATTTACTCAACTGCAGCAGCAGACCTCCTGTCCCAGCCTCCATCCGGCGCGCAGCTCCCATGGGTGGTTGGGTGGATAGGTAGCCTGGTGGGTGGGTAGGTAGGTAGCCTGGTGGGTGGGTAGGTAGGTAGCCCTTAGCCGGGTGGGTAGGTAGCCTGGTGGATGGGTAGGTAGCCGGGTGGGTAGCTGGGTGGGTAGGTAGCCGGGTGGGTGGGTAGGTAGCCTGGTGGGTGGGTAGGTAGCCAGGTGGGTAGGTAGGTGGGTGGGTAGGTAGCCGGGTGGTTAGGTAGTCTGATGGGTGGGTTGGTAACTAGCCCGGTAGGTAGGTGGGTGGGTGGTTAGCAGTGTTCTCCCCAGAATTTTTATCCAGCTGGGTGGCATTAAAAAGTAGCCGGATGGGGCAAGATGAGAGAATGCAGAGCTGGTGCTTCTCTGCTTACAGTATTGGAGGAGGTGAGCCGATGACAGCCGGGTGCTCACCAAAACTAGCCGGGTGGAGCACCCGGCTAAAAGAGCCTAGGGAGAACACTGGGTTGGGTAGGTACCCGGGTGGGTGGGTGGCTAGGTAGGTAGCCTGGTGGGTGGGTAGGTAGGTAGCCCTTAGCCAGGTGGGTAGGTAGCCTGGTGGGTGGGTAGGTAGCCGGGTGGGTAGCTGGGTGGGTAGGTAGCCTGGTGGGTGGGTAGGTAGCCAGGTGGGTAGGTAGGTGGGTGGGTAGGTAATCTGGTGGGCGGGTTGGTAACTAGCCCGGTAGGTAGGTAGCCGGGTGGGTGGGTGGTTAGGTAGGTAGCCAGGTGGGTGGGTAGCTAGCCTGGTGCGTGGGTGGGTAGGTAGCCTGGTGGGTGGGTAGGTGGCCGGGTGGGTGGGTAGGTAGCCGGGTGGGTAGGTAGGTAATCGGGTGGGTAGGTAGGTAGCCTGGTGGGTCTTTAGGTAAGTAGCCTGGTGTGTGGGTGGGTAGGTAGGTAGCCGGGTGGGTAGGTAGCTGGGTGGGTAGGTAGGTAGCCGGGTGGGTGGGTAGCTATCCGGGTGGGGGGCCCGACGCCTATCCTCCCTCCCTCACCTGGGGGGGGGCCCCTTCCCGGTATGCGCGGTGGGAGAGCGGCAAATACAGGAAGTCTCCGGGGCTTCAGCAGGCGCTAGAGGCTCCCGTGTCTCCAACTTTGTATACTGCTCGCTACTTCCTGGTTTAGTAGCGAGCAGTATACAGAGTTGGAGACGTCGGAGACCAAGCGGCCGCTGAGCCTCTAGCACCTGCCCGGAGCCCCGGAGACTTCCTGTATTTGCCGCTCTCCCACCGCGTGAGGGGGGGAGGATAGGAGTCGGGGGCCCCCCAGGAAAAAAATAATAATAAAAAAAAAACAGCAATACTTAATGGGCCCCTGAAGCAACGGAACTTCAGGGGCCTTCGTGCTGCGGCACGGCCTACACGGCCGTATGTCCGCCACTGCCAAGAGTCACCTCTGCTGCAGAGGATAAGTTAATCCGCATCACCAGCCTCAGAAATCACAGGTTAACAGCAGCTCAGATTAGAGACCAGGTCAATGCCACACAGAGTTCTAGCTGCAGACACTTCTCTAGAACTGTTAAGAGGAGACTCTGTGAATCAGGCCTTCATGGTAGAATATCTGCTAGGAAAGCACCGCTAAGGACAGGCAACAAGCAGAAGAGACTTGTTTGGGCTAAAGGACACAAGGAATGGACATTAGACCAGTGGAAATCTGTGCTTTGGTCTGATGAGTCCAAATTTGAGATCTTTGGTTCCAACCACCGTGTCTTTGTGCGACGCAGAAAAGGTAAACGGATGGACTCTACATGCCTGGTTCCCACCGTGAAGCATGGAGGAGGAGGTGTGATGGTGTGGGGGTGCTTTGCTAGTGACACGGTTGGGGATTTATTCAAAATTGAAGGCATACTGAACCAGCATGGCTACCACAGCATCTTGCAGCGGCATGCTATTCCATCCAGTTTGCGTTTAGTTGGACCATCATTTATTTTTCAACAGGACAATGACCCCAAACACACCTCTAGGCTGTGGCTACATGACCAGGAAGGAGAGTGATGGGGTGCTGCGCCAGATGACATTGCCTCCACAGTCACCAGAACCCAATCGAGATGGTTTGGGGTGAGCTGGACCGCAGAGTGAGTGGTCCGCAGAGTGGACCGCAGAGTGAAGGCATTATTATTATTATTTATTGTATTTATAAAGCGCCAAAATATTACGCAGCGCTGCACAATAGATAAATGGGTTAACATACAGGTAGAACATATGGAAACTCACAACAAAACAAGATCATGCAAATGATTTGATAACAATACAGTGTCATAGGTCAAAATAGAGACTGTTCAAGTCTACAAGAGGGGTGGTTGTGAGTAAGATTGCATAATCAAGCTGGATACATTAGGGAGGAGGGCCCTGCCAGAGGCTTACAATCTAAAGGGTGGGGTGGAGACAATAGGTGCATCTTTTGAGAGGGTGTCTAACAGAACATATTATAGTGCTGGTGTAGGGGGGTATGCGAGTGTGAAGAGGTGAGTCTTGAGAGCTTGTTTGAAGGTATTAAAGGTGGGGGCGAGTCTGACGGCTGGTGGGAGTGAGTTCCAGAGAGCAGGGGCAGCCCTGGTGAAGTCCTGCAATCGTGCATGTGATTGAGTTATGCGTGGTGCGACTAGGCGCTGGTCATTGGAGGATCGGAGGGGGGCGGGCTGGTATGTGCCTGTGGACCAGATCAGAGATGTAGGTCGGGCAGGTCTTGTGCACTGATTTGTAGGCCAAGCACAGGATTTTGAAATTGATCCTAAATCTGATGGGGAGCCAGTGTAGTGCTTTACAGAGCGGAGTTGTAGAGGCGGCGCGGTGAGAAGAATTTGGCTGCCACATTCATTACCAATTGAAGTGGGGCAGTATGGTTAGAGGGGAGGCCAGACAAAAGCGAATTGCAGTAGTCTAGGCGGGAGATGACAAGGGCATGGATAAGGAGTTTAGTGGTGTCAGGGGACAGGTAGAAGCGGATCTTGGAGATGTTGTGGAGGTGGAAGTTGCAGGATCTGGCAATACCTTGGATGTGGGCTGTAAAGGAAAGTTCAGAGTCCAGAGTAACGCCTAGACAGCGGGCTTGGGAGGTAGGGCGGATGGTATTATTTTCGATAGTGACGTGCAGATCTGGGAGGGGTGCAGCTGTGCGAGGTGGGAATATTAGCTCAGTCTTGTCCAAATTAAGCTTCAGGTACCTGGCAGCCATCCAGGAGGAAATGGATGTGAGCCAGGCAGAGACTTTGTCCATGGTAGAGGAGGAGAGATCTGGGGTGTGGAGATATATCTGGGTGTCATCGGCATACAGGTGGTAATTGAAGCCCATGGAGGAGATGATTTTGCCAATTGAGGCAGTATAGAGTGAGAACAGTAGTGGTCCTAGGACGGAACCTTGAGGAACACCAACTGAGAGGGGTGTAGGAGTGGATGAGGAGCCATTGAAAAATGTTGTGAAGGAGCGGTTGGAGAGGTAGGAGGAGATCCAGGCTAAGGCTAGGTCCTGAATGCCCATTAGCTCCAGGGAGTGGAGGAGGAGGGAGTGGGCAACAGTGTCAAATGCCGAGGAGAGGTCCAGGAGGAGCAGGATGGAGTATTTACCTTCGGCTTTGGCAAGGGCAAGGTCGTTTACCACTTT
Organism: Hyperolius riggenbachi; assembly: GCF_040937935.1. Classification (NCBI taxonomy): domain Eukaryota; kingdom Metazoa; phylum Chordata; class Amphibia; order Anura; family Hyperoliidae; genus Hyperolius; species Hyperolius riggenbachi. The sequence goes on from NC_090646.1 coordinate 332,751,472, forward strand.
GGTGAGGGCTGTTTCTGTAGAATGGGCTGTGCGAAAACCAGATTGCAGGGGATAGAGAAGGGAGTTGGAGTTAAAGAAGTTGGTCAGGCGTTGGTGGGCCAGGCGTTCAAGAATTTTTGAGGCAAAAGGGAGGAGAGAGATTGGGCGGTAGTTGGGTGGCAGAAGATTTCTTTAACAGTGGCCTGTTTGAATATGGAGGGGAAGATGCCGGTGGAGAAGGAGAGGTTGAAGAGGTGGGTGAGGACAGGGGCCAGATCAGAAAAATGTGGGCGCAGAGAATCAGATGGGACTGGATCTAGGGGGCAGGAAGTGGCAGGTGAAGTTGCCAGCAGCTGGTTGACTTCCTCCACCGTGACAGGATTGAAGGAGGTAAGGGATGAGAAAGAGGCAGGAGTCAGATGTGGTAGGGAGGCGGGTGCGATAGAGTGGAGGAGAGAAATATCCCTCCGGATGGTTGTAATTTTGTTAATAAAGTAGTTAGATAGGTCAGTGGCTGAGAGAGTGGAGGTTGAGGGGGGAGGTATCGGGTTTAGTAGGGCATTGAAGGTGGCAAAAAGACGACGTGGGTTGGAGGCTTGGGCAGCTATCAAGCGAGTGAAGTATATCTGTTTGCTATCAGCAAGGGCAGTATGGTATGTCTGTAACTTGGTCTTGTATCCCAGGAAATCATTGTTGGCATAAGGGCCAACAAGTGCTAAGCATCTCTGGGAACTCCTTCAAGACTGTTGGAAGACCATTTCAGGTGACTACCTCTTGAAGCTCATCAAGAGAATGCCAAGAGTGTGCAAAGCAGTAATCAAAGCAAAAGGTGGCTACTTTGAAGAACCTAGAATATGACATATTTTCAGTTGTTTCACACTTTTTGGTTATGTACTATACTTCCACATGTGTAAATTCATAGTTTGGATGCCTTCAGTGTGAATCTACAATGTTCGTAGTCATGAAAATAAAGAAAACTCTTTGAATGAAAAGGTGTGTCCAAACTTTTGGTCTGTACTGTGTGTATGTATATATTTAGTTACCTTAGCGACTGAATTTTTTTAATATGTATGTCAAGAGGTTATTGTCACGGAATAGCCGTGAGAAACGCAGGTGAATCTAGAGAATTCACAGTCGCTTTCCTGATCGCTCCCTGTCGGATCTGTGCAGTCATGCAAGCGATCCGAAAACGACATTTTTTGTGTTGTTTTAAATCCAGAGATCTGTTCCCCTGTGAGCCAAAGCAGTCCCCTCACCCCTCATGAATGCATCACCACTCAGGAATCTCGCACCTGGCAGGGTTCCCTGCAGGGCCTAGCTCATTCCCCCTACAGCAGATGTCCCCATGAAAAGGACCAGGAAACTGGCTCCACAGGGGGGGCCATAGAAAGCCAGACGATTCGGCACCGGGCACGGGCCATAAGAAAGCATGGGTGGCAGGATTTCCTGTCAGCATATGAAAACCGTATGTCGCACAGCTATAAAATTCATATCGTCTCGTTCGGTAGAATCTGGCCATCGTGCTGATATGAAATTCATTGGGATAGACTGGCCGATTATCGAGATATGAATCTTCTCAGGAGCCTGACCCGCTGGCTTAGCCGTGTCTGATGTCATATTAATCTGTATTTTCCCACAAGTATGAAGCTGTTACCCTCCTAAATATAACGTGTATGGTTCAGGAGTTACAGCATTTCATAAGTTTAGCCCTAAAAAATCTCTCAGAGGGAATGAACTGTCATTGGTGGGTGACTCAGAGGGGCTGGCATAGCCACACCCCCAAACCAGCTTCATCAAAAGCACCTGGCCAGCAGGCGGGCAAATGATTTCCCCCACTTTCCATCATACCGAAAAGACTGCCACTGCTTGGGGAAATAGCAGTGGCCATCTTGCAGGCGGAGCAACGGCCATGTGGTTCGGCCATATTGCGAACTAACTGCAACAAAGGAACTTTGTCTTTTCCCGAACGGACTTTCCACAGAATCATAAGTATTCGTTCTTTTTATCCCTTTTTCTTTTATGTACTGTGTTATCACTGTCTCTCATCGTTTAATTGTTCACGATTGTCTGTATATATTAATTATTTATATTGTAACAAATAAAGGCTTTTTAAAAGGTCTTTACCTCTCAGTAAAACCTTCTATTCAGTATACACAGACGAGACCTAAACTTCCGAAGGGACGCTACTGTTTTGATAGATAGATAGGAATTGCACAGTTTTAACCGGTTGTTTGTTTCACAGGTCTATAGCCAGTTAGCAGTTTTCTCTGGGCTGATAGAAAACAGAGATGGTGGCAAATCTACCCCTGGGTTGGAGTAAAAGTGTATTTTCGTAACCTCACAGGCTCCCTACTGCGTCGTGACGCTCAAACTCCGCCAATTCTACGCAGATTGCGTCCATAGCTCTCAATCTGTGTGCTAGAATCGGATCGGACGGTTTTGCGTGTTCACGGCCAGTGGGGCTCTTGTGACAGTGGTCGGCAGCGTTTGGGATCTGTGTGTGCTGATAGTATCTCAGGTAGGGCTATCGAATTAGCCCTATCGAGAAACGAACTAATTCGTTGGTAGTGACTGAGTGCAATATATTTTTCATATATACAGAGAGACTGTGTAACCAGTACCCCTCCCCTAAGTTTTCTTTTATTTGGCATGGAAATGTCCGGGAATTACAAGGTCATGGTCCTATCCGACCTGCAGAGTCTGTGCGAGGCGAGAGGCATGGACATCCGCGGCAAGAAACAGCAGGACCTGATAACGGACTTGTACCGATGGGATAGCCAGAATCTACGGACGCTGGAGGTGTCCACTGTGGAGGACACCGGCTCATCTAACGCAAGTCGAGGGGAACCAGAGACTGAAGATCCTGTGCGTACCGAGGTTGAGCAACCCGCGGGCAATGCGGCAACAGATACGCAGGAGGCTGTCAGTGTGATCCCCGACCCCAGAACCCCTGAAAGTACTCGCCTGGAACCGGCCAGTACTGGACTGTCCAGTTATGTTGATCCAGTAATGCAGCAGGCATTGCAAAAGCTGATGGAAACTGATGTGGACAAGTACCTGCAGTACATGGCGGAGCAAAAGCGAGAGGAACGCCAATCTGCAGAGGCGCGGGAGAGACGACAGCATGAGCTGAACATGGCGAAAGTGCAGCAAGCCAGCCGGAGTTCAACGCCCAGCCTCCCTGCTGAAGGGACTGCCGCTCCAGTAAGTGCAAAATTTAAATTTGCTATTATCGAAAAAGACACTGACATTGACTTGTTTTTGAGGTCTTTTGAAAAGGCCTGCCGTCAGTATCGTCTGTCCCAAGACCAGTGGGCCAGACATCTGACACCTTTGCTGCGCTACAAAGCGCTTGATGCCTTCGCAGAATTGCCTGCGGAGAAGGATAATGATTATGCTGCTATAAAAGACGCTATCATTACTAAGTACCAGCTGACGCCAGAAGCCTATCGGAAAAAGTTCAGGGCCTGGCAGAAAAAGCCTTCTGATTCGTACCGAGATGTGGCCAGCAGCTTGCTCACCACACTCCGGCAGTGGACTCTAGGCCTCACCAAAGGGGCTTATGATGTCCTGGAGGACTTGATAGTCCTGGAACAATTTCTGAACATTTGCCCTGCTGATGTACGACAATTTGTGCTAGAACGCAAGCCGGCTTCAGCAACTGTCGCTGCAGACCTTGCTGAGACTTTTGCCACTACCCGGGTGGCTGATACCCGCAGAACCGCCCCATCCAGCTGGAGAGGAGGTCAGCCCAATACCTCGGCAGACCCTCCTGCCCCTGTGAGCCGTCCTCCACAGAGGCCACCCAGCGCAGCTGCTGCACCCAGGCCTGCAGCGCCTGGAGAGGTCATCTGTCACTACTGCCGCCAGCCCGGACACATGAAGTTCGACTGCCCGGAGCGGAGACAGACACCACCAGCATCTGGATCATCTGCATCACCTGCACCTCACCCACAGCAGAGGCAACCCGCCAGTGAACCACAGCCTGCCTCATCAGATTTTGTCCTGTTTGCCCGCGGAAAGGAAATCCGCGACCGAACCGACCAGCAGCAACTGGTTAGAGTGAACGGCAAAGTTGTCACCGGATTCCGAGACACCGGAGCTGACATCACGTTAGTTCACTCACACCTTGTGCCAAAGGAGAGCATCAGCTCCAGCCGATCCCTTGCCCTTACTGGAGTAGAGGGCACCCTTTTTCACATAGCCCACGCCAGAGTGAAGCTGGATTGGGGAGTGGGGGGAGTCCAAGAAAGGGTTGTTGGGGTTATGAAGGATCTCCCCGTCCCTGTGTTGCTAGGGACTGATTTGGGCAAGCTTGTGTCCTACTATGAACCTGCCACGACCGCCTTGTCACTCACGGAAGGAGACGGACTCTCCACCCACCACCAGGTACTTTATACACTTGGGGGAGCACCAGGGGGAGGTGGGTTGAATGTGCCCAGTTCAAGGGTACCAGGTTCAATAGTGCCTGCTTCAAAGGCACCTGAGTTTGAGGTACAGACTGTCTATTGTGATGATGCTGTAACTGTACCTGAGTTTACTGTACAACCTGTCTGTAATGAAAAAATGTCTATACCTGTCAACGTCATTACTGCATGCAATGATGATTTGAGTACTGTCCGTCTGTGCCATTCTGACAGTGTACCTGTGCTAGCCGTACCGCGCAGCTGCACTGCTCAGAACCTGAGCTCAGAACAGGTGGAGGGGGTTCCGGCCTCCTCCCCCTCCTCTGACCGCAGGGATGAGACCTTTCAGCCGCTGGCCTCGTGTGACATGAGCCAGTTGGCTGAAACTGACAGCGCCGTATTCTCGGCCGCACTACAAAGTGACCCAAGCCTGGAGGTGCTCATGCAGCAAGCCGCTGAGCCCCTCGCAGACGGGGCCGCTTTCAAGGTGTACTGGGAAGGTGGGAGACTGTACAGCGAGTCTGTACAGCCCCCTACCGGTAGATCACATGCGAATACCAAATGGCTTGTGGTCCCGAGTGCGTTCAGGGGACATGTGCTGAAATCTGCACATGGTAATCCTCTGACAGGGCACTCAGGTGTCCGCAAGACACTTGCCGGTATTCGGAAACAGTTTTATTGGCCCCGGATGAACAGGGATGTAGCAAACTACTGCAGAGCATGTGCCGTCTGTCAGGAGCTGGGAAGGTCCGGAGATTCCCGCGGGGTTCCCTTAGGTCCACAGCCACTTCGCAGGGAACCCCTGCGTGGGCGGGCTGTTGACCTACCCAAACCACTGCCCATTGTCAGCAGTCCCGGCAGACACCACATCCGACCGCAGTGGCGCCAACGCCCTGTCCAGAACGGTCCATGTCGGGCCAAACCTGAAGGTAGCAGACCGCGACCTGTCCAGTTGAACCAAGCCGCAGGCGCCAAGGGATTTTCCCGCCGTGCCGACAGCTCGAGACCCATCAGCCAGGTTAGCGGCGCCGCCACACATCTTGCGGATATGTGTCTGAGCCGCAGACAAGAGGGAGGGCTGTCACGGAATAGCCGTGAGAAACGCAGGTGAATCTAGAGAATTCACAGTCGCTTTCCTGATCGCTCCCTGTCGGATCTGTGCAGTCATGCAAGCGATCCGAAAACGACATTTTTTGTGTTGTTTTAAATCCAGAGATCTGTTCCCCTGTGAGCCAAAGCAGTCCCCTCACCCCTCATGAATGCATCACCACTCAGGAATCTCGCACCTGGCAGGGTTCCCTGCAGGGCCTAGCTCATTCCCCCTACAGCAGATGTCCCCATGAAAAGGACCAGGAAACTGGCTCCACAGGGGGGGCCATAGAAAGCCAGACGATTCGGCACCGGGCACGGGCCATAAGAAAGCATGGGTGGCAGGATTTCCTGTCAGCATATGAAAACCGTATGTCGCACAGCTATAAAATTCATATCGTCTCGTTCGGTAGAATCTGGCCATCGTGCTGATATGAAATTCATTGGGATAGACTGGCCGATTATCGAGATATGAATCTTCTCAGGAGCCTGACCCGCTGGCTTAGCCGTGTCTGATGTCATATTAATCTGTATTTTCCCACAAGTATGAAGCTGTTACCCTCCTAAATATAACGTGTATGGTTCAGGAGTTACAGCATTTCATAAGTTTAGCCCTAAAAAATCTCTCAGAGGGAATGAACTGTCATTGGTGGGTGACTCAGAGGGGCTGGCATAGCCACACCCCCAAACCAGCTTCATCAAAAGCACCTGGCCAGCAGGCGGGCAAATGATTTCCCCCACTTTCCATCATACCGAAAAGACTGCCACTGCTTGGGGAAATAGCAGTGGCCATCTTGCAGGCGGAGCAACGGCCATGTGGTTCGGCCATATTGCGAACTAACTGCAACAAAGGAACTTTGTCTTTTCCCGAACGGACTTTCCACAGAATCATAAGTATTCGTTCTTTTTATCCCTTTTTCTTTTATGTACTGTGTTATCACTGTCTCTCATCGTTTAATTGTTCACGATTGTCTGTATATATTAATTATTTATATTGTAACAAATAAAGGCTTTTTAAAAGGTCTTTACCTCTCAGTAAAACCTTCTATTCAGTATACACAGACGAGACCTAAACTTCCGAAGGGACGCTACTGTTTTGATAGATAGATAGGAATTGCACAGTTTTAACCGGTTGTTTGTTTCACAGGTCTATAGCCAGTTAGCAGTTTTCTCTGGGCTGATAGAAAACAGAGATGGTGGCAAATCTACCCCTGGGTTGGAGTAAAAGTGTATTTTCGTAACCTCACAGGCTCCCTACTGCGTCGTGACGCTCAAACTCCGCCAATTCTACGCAGATTGCGTCCATAGCTCTCAATCTGTGTGCTAGAATCGGATCGGACGGTTTTGCGTGTTCACGGCCAGTGGGGCTCTTGTGACAGTTATATAACTGTTACTTTTTAAATTATGGGCTTGTAATAAATGATGGACGCAAAACAGAAAAAATGCACCTTTATTTCCAAATACAATATTGGCACCATACATTGTACTAGGAAAAAATGTTAAATGTTGCAGTAACTGGGACAAATGGGCAAATAAAATGTGTACGTTTTAATTTTGGCATCATGTATTATTTTAAAACTTTGCTGAAAACTGAGAAATTCATTTTTTCAATTATTTTTCGTGTTAAAATGCAGTTAGGATAAAATAATTCTTAGCAAAATGTACCTCCCAAAGAAAGCCTGAGGCCAGAAACCCACTAGGAGTGATTTCTAATCGCTAGCCATTTGAAAAAGCTTTTATAACCACTCTGTGAATGCCTAACGCCGATCGGCGGCTGCAGAGTGGCTCCCAGATTAGCGGGGATCACGCGCATCCCTGCTTGAGTGACAGAGTGGCGCTCGTCGCTAGTAGACTGTATAGAAAAGAAATGCCGTTTGCTTTCATTGTACAGCGCTGCGGTCTACCGCAGCACTGTACTGGGGACAGCCCTGCCACTTGGCTGCCCCCTGGAGCGGCTCACTAGGCAATACCCTCTCATAGGCTGATGCCTATGAGAGAGGATTGCACTGATTGGACCTCGGGGAGAAGGGAAAAAAATACACATTGTTATTTAAAATAAAAGAATATATGTATTAATAAAAAAAATACTAAATCTGCATCAGCGATCAGAGCCCACCAGCAGAAAGCCTGTTGGTGGGCAGAAAAGAGGGGGAGATTAATTTGGGTGCTAAGATGTATGGCTTTGCAGTGAGCTGTTACAGCTGCAGAGCACTGAATTGTAAAAAATGACCTGGTCACTAGGGGGGTGTAAGCCTGTGGTCCTTAAGTGGTTAAATGCCCATGTGGAAAATAAGACCAGGCTCTATGAGCATAACCGCGCAATCTGTAATTGCACAGCTGATGCCTCCCCCCAGTGCATGCTTTCTTCAGGACAATACTGAAGCCAGAAAGATGATCAGGACAGCCTAGAAATTAGCATTGTTTAAAAGGAAGCATAGGACTCCCATTGACACATTTGGCTGGAGCAGAATTACATTTTTTACTGAAAGCCTGAATAAGTTTAAAGATCAGGATGCGCAGACACAAGCAAAGCATGGTGGAGGTTACTTACAGGATTTGGGGCTGTAATCATGCACACATGAAGTTGGGGATTCGGTCAAAGTTACTGGTCTCCTCAATGCTAATGAGTACATGCACATACTGTATTTCTATATTATGCAGTACAGTAAGGGAGGCATCAGACTTGTCCAGATTCATTTTGCTTAAAGTGATCCTCCGGACTAAAAATCTACTCAGCAGAACTGAAAAGGCTTTGTGTTTCTTTAACAGTTTCACAGCATCAGAACGTTGTTTTTCTTACCAAAGCATCATTTTTTGCTGTATTTTTATCTAAGCTCCACCCATCAAAGAAAAAAAGCCCGGGCTTTTTCCCCTGGTGCTGTGCAGAGCATGATGGGATTTCCTATGTTGTTATTCACGTTGCTTAGCAACTGGGAGGGGTGACCAGGACACAGGACAGTTGGAACTGTGTATCATACTCCCTGTCGCCTCATTACAACCAAAAAGATGGCTGCCATCATGAAATCAAACATTTGCCTGTTCTTTTAAAACAGGGTGGGAAAGAGATTATATTACCTATCTATTTTAATTAACATAAGTAATGTAACTTAATGAAAGTATGTGTAACGATTGGTGTAGCAGCACAGATGTCTGATTATGTGTGATCTGCAGAATCACCAATAATACAGACGTTATACCTGATTATGTGGTGATGTGCAGTATCACCAATAATACAAGTATAGCTGGCAACCAACGTGGTATGTAGTGCTTGGTGCAACAGTAACTGAATAGTTTAGCTAGACCTCACCAGAGGAGCTGGTGGGTACTATAGAACACAGCAACTGATTAGTTTGGCTTAACCTCACCAGAGGAGCTGGTGGGTACAATCAGAACACAATAACTGATAGTTTGGCTATACCTCACCAGAGGAGCTGGTGGGTACTATCAGCAGAGCACCTCACCAGTGACAAGGGCTCACTGGTGAGTAGAGAGGTCAGACAGGCTATGATCAGTAACGAGCGAGCAGGCACAGTACAGAATCGACAGGCAAGAGATTAGTAAGATATCAAGCAGGGTTCAGCAACAGAATCAGATGGGCAGATGTACAGGAACGATTAGCAAGAGCGGAGTCAGAGGGTAGCAAGAGTCATACACAGAATATCAATAACAGTATACAATTATCCTAGTCTTGTGTGAAATCCCTTGTTTCCTCCCAGATCAAAGCACACCGGATACTATCTAAGGTCTGAGCGCTAGCACATAAGTATTCGCAACAGCAGACAAGTTGCGAGTGAACAGAGCAGGCTTATCAAGCAGAGGAGACCCCACGGCCGCGCCCACAACAATCAGCCAATCCGGAGGGCCGTGTGTCTCCTGTGACGTCAGCCGACCGGCCGGTCAACTGACGCGCCTCCTCCCCGCATAAAGGTCCCGTCTCCGCGCGCGTCCGCGCCATACGGCAACTCCATGCGCAAATGACAAACCCGTCCTCGGCATACTAGACGCCAGAGGCACGGGCAAAGTCCCTGAGCGGAAAGGCAAGGCGGCTGCAGAGACACCCTGCGTGCCCGCAGCCGCCATTTCTACGGATGTTACAGTATGTTTGTTTAGGCTGAAGTTCCTCTTTAAGGCTGGTGAACCAAAACTTACAGCCAAAATATGTTTTTTATGGATGCAGGAAGAAATTCACACAAACACAGGGAGAACATGCAAACTGTCCTGGTTGGATTTGTACAAGAGACCCCAAAAATGCAATGCGAGAGTGTGATAAAGAAGACCAAGGAGTGTGTAATGGGCTAAAAAGGACCAAAAAAGCCACCTTACTAAAAAATGCCTACTTAAAACTGAAGGTATTTGCGATTATTCAGGTTGGAGTGGGCACATGAGGTTTTCTACAATGCATCACTGCGGAGCGCCCGCTATGCAATGACACAATGTAGTTATCCGTAATCCATTTTTTTCTGCAAGCCTGTTCACAAAAAAATGTCTCCAGGCACCCAAATTTACCTTCATAGCCACATATCACTGCTTTGCGGAGGGGGGGGAGGAGGATAGCTAAAGGAGGGGGATTTAGGGTTAGGCGCCACCAGAGTTGGGTTTTAGGGATGGGCACCACTGGGGGGGGAGCTTTAGGGTTCTTCACCACAGAGGGGGTGATTCTTAGGGTTAGGCACCAATGGGGGTGGCATTAGGGCTAGGCACCACTGAGGAGGAGGTCTTAGGGTTAAGCATCGGTAGAGGGAGGGTTCTATGTGAGAGTAGGGTTAGGTTTATCCATAGTAAAATATCAGTAAATATTACCAATTCCGTAGTAGAATATTGATAGTTTTAGCGAGATTCTACTAGCAGCAAACAGGGCTGTGGAGTCAGAGTCAGGACAATTTTGAGTACCTGGAGTTGGAGTTGGTGGTTTCATAAACTTTGGCAGCAAACCCTGTACCATTTTTTTCCAGGCTCTTCTTTAATGTAAGCCCTTTATATATTTGCATATGTTATTATGACTAGCAAATGTATTGACACCATTTATTACCTATGTATTTCCTCAATAAACTTTGTATACTGAGTCCGAAATGGCAGCGATGCTTCTTGGAGCATGGAAATCCAGCAGTAATGTAAGAGAGTGGTTCACATCCAGGCATTGGTGAACCTATCTGTATTGACTGTATCATAGAGAAGGTGTCTGTTTCCTATAGTTTTTCTTTATAACCAGAATGTACTTTATTTAGGGCTATTGTTGGGGCTTCGTAATGAAAGAATGTAAGATTGAGATTTGGATTAGGGTACCCGGGTCAGTAAGGGTTGTGGTTAGGGGAAGGCATAAGGTTAGTGTTAGGCTTGCTTGGGTCGTTGGGCTAGACAGAGGTTACTGTTTTGATGACACTGATATCCTTTGCCAGGAGACTGTGCTGCGCTGCTACGACATATGCATATGAATTTTTCATTGACAGAGATTGAGGGACATTGACATTGCACCAACTAAACACAGTCCACAGAGATAACCGTGAGATTTAGCCAAAGCCCCAGTCAAACCAAAAGGAATTGACACAGCAGGAAAAAGTCGCTTAGTGGTATAAATGTTTAACAACACATTTAGGGGCTACTTACACAATCTAAAATGTCTAATTTTAAATGGTAAGCTTTCACATGTTCTAACTGTACTGAACTATTTTCAGTTTTAGGTTTGCTTTATGTTGCTTCTAATCTTCCCAAGCTGAGAAAAAACGGCTTTTGTAATTTCATGTGTTGAGTTATGAAGAATCATGATAATAGTCCTTTTGAGACACTTTAATACCATCTCAGTTTAGTGTCTATTGCTGGTGTTGAAAGTAGTCTTCTTACTTATTTTAAGCCAACCTAAATAGAACAAAATTATTCATGATATAATTTTTTTTTTACTAAGGACATTTTGGCTGCACACATTGAATATTAAACTTGTAAGAATTTCTGCCATGGCAGAACAAGTTATTACTATTGTTTTGTCTTTGTTTATTCGTGCTGTTATTCCCCTATAAATCAGTTTACTAAGCTAACTCTGGAAAGCCTCCTCTGGAAAGTTTGATCGTTTACCATTACTCAAGTGGAAAGAGTAGGCCACAAACGCCTGCAGTGCGTGTCGTTATTTATAATATCTGCCATTGGAAAAAACCTCAGCTACTTTTTACTGTTTTCTTCTTCTATTATTAAAATGTCAGAATCTGGTGTTAGTGAAAACACAAACCATATATCTTCAGGGTGTTAACCTCTTCCACTCTGGAAAGGCTTATATGAAGCACACACGGGTGTAATTAGGCACAAGACTGGTTTTGTGGGGGAAATCTAACACTTTTCTCCAGAGAGAATATCAAACTTGAAGGCAGTGATAACCATCAAGGGTGAAAGTCTGTCAGAGGGGGATTAATTGGCTTCTACCACATCTCCTTATTAGAGATAGATTGCTTGCCATAGTGTAGATATATGTATACAGAAAAGCTGGAGTTGTGGGCCAAATCATGACTTACAGTAATTGTTTGCCAATTGATCCTTCTTTTTCTACTTGGCTTAAGATTTAACTACTATTATGCTGGGAATACACGTTTCGTTTTTGCCTTCGTTTTAGCCTTCGATTCGTTCAGTAAACGAATCGAGTGTTGAAAACGTATGTGAAAATAGTCATAATCTCATTATAGTTTCGATTAATAGACCCCAAAAACGAACGACTAGTGATCGAACATGTTTGATATTATCTCTCTTTATCCATCTAATCGAGCCATTGGTAGGCTTGATGGCTGTTCAGATCGATTATATGTTCGCTTATGTTAGTCCGTCCCTGTAAAAAGGGATTTTCGTTTCGTTTCTTTGCAGCCTTCGATTATTGGAAAATCGAAACCATCAGAATCGGAAAAAAAAACGAAACCGTGGGTGGTGATATTAACCGTACGTTCGATTATTTCGGGAACGAAAAGGACAAAAGACACAATCGAAACGAAGGCTAAAACGAAGGCAAAAACGAAACGTGTATTCCCAGCATAATGCACTAGTCCGTGCATGGTTTTTACTATCTTCAACAGTAGAGGTATACTTTTTAGTTCTCACTACATGTGCTACTATTATGGATATCACAGATAATAGTGACCATGTTTACAGTGTGTACAAAAAGCTGAAACATGGCTCTAAAGAAATTGTTTTAATAACATATTCTATATGAGTCCAAGTAAACCATAACCTCTCAAAAACAGCAAACAAATATGCAGACTAACTAGCAAGCTATATACAAAATATACCATATCTAAATAATCAGACAACACCGCACAGAATCAAAATAATGAACATGGGTCAAAAGCTAGCAGAAGTATCAGGGAAACACACCAGCAACAGAAGCCAAACTAACTGAAGTCTGGCACAGTACGGGTGTGGCATGGCCTGACTAACCACTGCTACGCCGATGACACACAGCTATACCTGTCCTTCAAACCTGGTGGAACAGACCCTACTCCAAAAATAAATTCTTGCTTAGCTGAGCTACAGGCGTGGATGAATGATATAAAAATTCAACACCCTAATGCTGCGCTCATGTGCAGAACATAAACAATTTTATGTGCGTGTTAGTGCAGGCAAACCACAGCAAATACTTAATAGAGTCCTGCAATTAATGTCAGTGGGAGCGCTTCTCCTGGATGTGTGCACCATCAAATACAGTTCAAGTTATAATTTGGATATGCGCTCTGCGATGCTTGCACTTTTAAAGGTATCAATAGCTGAAGTAAAAAAGCCCCCCCTTCGGGGAATGACTCACCGGACTTTGCGGCCTACTGGGTCCGCTTTCACCTCCGAGGTATAGGTCACCCCGCAGCCTCTCTGGCACTCCGCTGTACAGTGTTCCCAGTCTGCATAAGCAAAAAAGGCGATCCACATATTGTAAAAGTGTACTTCTTTATTGGTCAATAAAACGTTTTGATAAAAAATGTATCCAAGGTATAAAAATTCCACACAGCCTCCCCTCTACAGATGCTCACCGCTAAACAGCGGTCTAGGGGATATAGGGATCGTGCTGCACTTAGCCTGCGCTATGGCACAGATAGACTGTCACCCAGCGCACCCTCCTGCTGCTGATCCCTGGCTGTAAATAGGCAAAAAACTCCCGAGCCTCCGCACATCCAAACCAGCCGCGTCCGGCTAGGCGCTGTGCGTAATGACGTCACTCCGTGGCTCCGCCCAATGTTTCGTTGCCTTAGCAACTCATCAGGGGCTAGAGAGCCACAGAGAGCGACGTCTTTTATCTGCTGGCATTAGCGCAATTCGCCTGCGTGCCCCAATTCTCATAGGCTGATCCACCGATAGGTGCACCAGCACGGGAACTGTTTCAAATACTGACGTACTGATTACAACCAATGAGCCTATATCCTACTTCCACCATTGGCCACAATAACTAGCGCTTACACAGATGGATGGCTAGGACCTTCTCAGCCTAACGTAGGCCAGCTAAAATAAGTAAAAGTAACTAAAAATTGTAAATGTATATATATAAATTAAATATGTACGCTACTCCCATTACTATTTTCACTAGTCGCTTCATGCAGTGATCCATATATTCCCTGTGCAAGACAGGCAATCAATCAAGTTCATGGTTGGTACATATTAACAGTAGTAATACAAATACACAATGATCAGGTACACAATAATCAATACCAAGCAATACATGCAATATATACCCACCCCCTTCCTAACTCATATCATACTCCCCTATAACACATCACATATCCCCTCAGATCACCCACATTTCCCTACATGCCCCTCCTTATCCGTTAAAAATAAAGCCGTTCAGGTCTATATCAACATTATGCCCATTTGGGACCACCGTATTCATTTTATATATCCATTCTGTCTCTTTTTGTGAGACACTCCTCTCTATTACTATCCCTCCAATTGGGGGCTAACTTCTCAATCCCACAGATTCTAAGGGTTTTGATGTTACAATTATGTTTCTCTCCCACATGTTTGGACAGGTTATGTTTATTTACAATTTTTAGTTACTTTTACTTATTTTAGCTGGCCTACGTTAGGCTGAGAAGGTCCTAGCCATCCATCTGTGTAAGCGCTAGTTATTGTGGCCAATGGTGGAAGTAGGATATAGGCGCATTGGTTGTAATCAGTACGTCAGTATTTGAAACAGTTCCCATGCTGGTGCACCTATCGGTGGATCAGCCTATGAGAATTGGGGCATGCAGGCGCATTGCGCTAATGCCAGCAGATAAAAGACGTCGCTTTCCGTGGCTCTCTAGCCCCTGATGAGTTGCTAAGGCAACGAAACATTGGGCGGAGCCACGGAGTGACGTCATTACGCACAGTGCCTAGCCGGACGCGGCTGGTTTGGATGTGCGGAGGCTCAGGAGTTTTTTGCCTATTTACAGCCAGGGATCAGCAGCAGGAGGGTGCGCTGGGTGACAGTCTATCTGTGCCATAGCGCAGGCTAAGTGCAGCACAATCCTTATATCCCCTAGACCACTGTTTAGCGGTGAGCATCTGTAGAGGGGAGGCTGTGTGGAATTTTTATACCTTGGATACATTTTTTATCAAAACGTTTTATTGACCAATAAAGAAGTACGCTTTTACGCTATGTGGATTGCCTTTTTTGCTTATGCAGACTGGGAACACTGTACAGCGGAGTGCCAGAGAGGCTGCGGGGTGGCCTATACCTCGGAGGTGAAAGCGGGCCCAGTAGGCCGCGAAGTCCGGTGAGTCATTCCCCGAAGGGGGGGCTTTTTTACTTCAGCTATTGATACCTTTAAAAGTGCAAGCATCGCAGAGCGCATATCCAAATTATAACTTGAACTGTATTTGGTGGATGAATGATAACTGGTTGAAACTGAATGCTGACAAAACTGAAGTCCTTTTTGTCCAAAGCCAGTGCTTGCCATCAAAACAGCTCTATCCTAAATCAATACCAATCAGGACTGGGAATTCAGACATAAACCGCTCCAACCTTGTGCGCAACCTTGGTGTGCTAATCAATGGGGAATTGAGTTTCAGAAACCAAATTTCATCCGTAGTCAAATCTTCCTACTTTCATCTGAAGAACATTGCAAAAATTAAACATCTGATTCCCCCAGAGAATCTTCCAACCTTAGTTCACACATTCATCACATCACGGCTGGACTACTGCACTGCCCTTTATGCAGGCCTTCCCAAAAAGGACCTGCTCCGCCTGCAATTAGTGCAGAATGGTGCGGCCAGATTGCTAACAAACCAGCCTCGCCACTGTCACATTACACCGATCCTTCACTCACTGCACTGGCTATAAGTAGAATGGAGAATACTCTTCACGATTGGACTGCTGACATTCAAATCACTGCACAACTTGGGCCCTGGATACATGAAGGACTTGCTGAAGCTGCACCACACCCCTCACAACCTGAGATCAACAGGATCCATAAACGTGGTCACCCCCAGAGTGCACCTCAAAACCTCTGGAGACAGAGCTTTCTGTCATGCTGCCCCTACTCTTTGGAACTCCCTACCACACCTAGTAAAGACGGCCTCATCCCTGGAGTTATTCAAATCCAGACTGAAAAGCCACCTGTTCAGACTGGCTTTTCCGGATTTATAGAATTCTTCCTCTGTACCACGATTTACCAATCAGCCAATAATTGGTCTGAGCCGTGCTTATGCGCTTTGAGTCCTATGGGAGAAAAGCGCTTTACAAATGTTATTTGTTGTTGTAGTGTTCCAGATAATTGAACTTCTGGTGAAATGTAAAAGCCCAGATTAACGCCACCCTCTGGTGAAATGTAGAACTGCTGTTGCTGCAGTCCACTGAAGCAACCTGCTAGTAAATAGTTGTATTACACAATAGGCAGTCCAGTAACACCATCAGGAGAGGTGGTGCAGGGTCCAACAGCATTTCTTACAGCTGCTAGGCATGTTGCACTCATATGGACTCAATGAAGGATGCTCTCACCAGCCTATGGATCGGCCAAACATGCACTTCTGTCAATCAGATGCATTTAAAAATGGTGCAGATGCAGCAGCACGGTGGAAGCCTGCATGCTGCCGGACAGGCCAAAGCTATATTTTATTTTTTGTGAAAAAAAAAAAAGTTTACTGGCTTGTGGCATTTCTGATACATATACTTGTTTTCAAAAATGACACTTATGAATCAGAATCAAGTTTATTTTGCCAAGCATGACTAGGTCATGCCCGGAATTGGGTTCGGCACAAAACAGAGAACTCAGCGGCAGAAAAAGGCAACAACAAAGACATTAAAAACAACCATGACAACTTACAACAAAAACAGTAGGTAGATGTACGCTAAAAAGGTGTAGCTTTACAGAAGTAAGGCACTAATAAAGACAGGGGTGGCAGGAAAACAAAAAAGACACAGCCAGTGGATGACCTATCACTCGCTGTGTGTCTTTTTTGTTTTCCTGCCACCCCTGTCTTTATTAGTGCCTTACTTCTGTAAAGCTACACCTTTTTAGCGTACATCTATCTACTGTTTTTGTTGTAAGTTGTCATGGTTGTTTTTAATGTCTTTGTTGTTGCCTTTTTCTGCCGCTGAGTTCTCTGTTTTGTGCCGAACAGGGGCGTAGGGCCTGTGGTCGCAACGGTCGCCACGGCGACCGGGCCCGGCTCCTGAAGAGGCGGGGGAGGGGCCCGGGGGGGCCCATGTCTTTTTGTAGTGCCCGTGCGGCCTGTGCGCACTATTGGGAGGGGGAAGCCGCGGCAAGGGCAGCCCGACCTCTCCCTCCCTTCCTCTCCCCGGGCCCCCCCCCTTCAAATGCAGAGTGCGTGGTGCATGGAAGCGCTGTAGCAGGCAGAACTCACCTCCGTCCCTGCGCCGCTGATCTCCTCCCGCTGTATAGATGCTGATACACACTGCTTCCGGCTAAACAGGAAGCAGTGTGTAACAACATCTATACAGAGCGGGAGGAGATCAGCGGCGCAGGGACGGAGGTGAGTTCTGCCTGCTACAGCGCTTCCGTGCGCCGCGCACTCTGCATTTGAAGGGGGGGGACCCCGGGGAGAGGAAGGGAGGGAGAGGTCGGGCTGCCCTCCCCACAGCTGCGGCTCCCCCCTTCATTATGGGGGGGCACCTACCTACCTACTTAATCCTGGGGGGCAGCTACCCACCTAACCTATCCTGGGGGGGCAGCTACCTAATCTAACCTATCCTGGGGGGCAGCTACCTAATCTAATCTATCCTGATGGGGGCAGCTACCTACCTAACCTATCCTGGGGGGGGGGGGGGGCAGCTACCTACCTAACCTATCCTGGGGGGGGGGGCAGCTACCTACCTAACCTATCCTGGGGGGCAGCTACCTTATCTATCCTGGGGGGGCAGCTACCTACCTAACCTATCCTGGGGGGGCAGCTACCTACCTAACCTATCCTGGGGGGCAGCTACCTACCTAATCTATCCTGGGGGGGCAGCTACCTACCTAACCTATCCTGGGGGGCAGCTACCCACCTAACCTATCCTGGGGGGGCAGCTACCTACCTAACCTATCCTGGGGGGGGGGGGCAGCTACCTAATCTAACCTATCCTGGGGGGCAGCTACCTAATCTAACCTATCCTGCGGGGCAGCTACCTAATCTATCCTGGGGGGCAGCTACCTAATCTATCCTGGGGGGCAGCTACCTAATCTATCCTGGGGGGCAGCTACCTAACCTATCCTGGGGGCAGCTACCTACTCTAACCTATCCTGAGGGGCAGCTACCTACTCTAACCTATCCCGGGGGGCAGCTACCTACTCTAACCTATTCTGGGGGGCAGCTACCTACTCTAACCTATCCTGGGGGCAGCTACCTACTCTAACCTATCCTGGGGGCAGCTACCTACTCTAACCTATCCTGGGGCAGCTACCTAATCTATCCTGGGGGGCAGCTACCTAACATATACTGGGGGGCACCTACCTCATCTAACCTATACTGGGGGGCAGCTACCTAATCTAACCTATACTGGGGGGCACCTACCTATCTAACCTGGGGGCACTTACTTGTCTAACCTGAATTCGGGGCACCTAGCTAGCCTATACAGGTGGCAACTATACTGGCTACCTATATTGGAGGCACCTACCTAACTAACCTATACTGGGGGCACCTACCTATCTAACCTATGCTGGGGGCAACTATTCTGGCTACCTATATTAGAGGCACCCACCTAGCTAACCTGTACTGGGGGCACCTATCTATCTAACCTATACCGGCGGCGCCTGCCTATCTAACCTATACTGGGGGCAACTATACTGGCTACCTATGCTGGAGGCACCTACCTGGCTAACCTATACCGGGGGCAACTATACTGGCTTACCTATGCCTGGCTACCTATACTGGGGGGACCTATAGCTGGCTATAGGGATTTGGATATGTGTGTGCGTCGGGTGTTGCCGGGGGAGGGGGGCTGTTGTTGCCGTGGGGGGGGGGCCCACATCCAGATTCCGCATCGGGGCCCAGAGGTTTGTAGCTACGCCACTGGTGCCGAACCCAATTCCGGGCATGACCCAGTCATACTTGGCGAAATAAACTTGATTCTGATTCATAAGTGTCATTTTTGAAAACAAGTATATGTATCAGAAATGCCACAAGCCGGTAAGAATATTAACAGTACAAAATATAGCTTCATCTTTAACCCTTAATAAATCAAGGATGTCCTCCAGAGAAAACCCTGATCCACTACAAGTTTGTGCTCTAAAAAAATAACACCCTTTGACACAGTTATTCTTACAGATTATTCAGATATGGCACTAGACATCTTTCAAGAGCTCCTCTTGTTATAAAAGGCCTTTAAAGTGCCACTGAAGCGGAAAAAAAATTATTATGATATAATGAATTGGCTGTGTAGTATGGATAATTACTAGAACATCAGTAGCAAAGAAAATATTCTCATTTTTATTTTCAGTTATATAGTTTTTTTGTATAACATTGCATCATTCTCTAATATTTGCAGTTTACACATTACACTCAGCATTCTAAATAATTTCACAGAGCAGGCTAGTGAACTTTTGAACTTTCCTCTGCAGAAAAACAAAATACAGTGACAGACAGTTGAGATGATAATCAGTGGCTCTTTTGCATAGATAACTGGAGTTTTTTAACTCTTCCTGTACTGGAAACAATATTAGACTTATGTCTCTGCTCCTAATGTTTTATTTCTTAGCTGTACTACACATTCAAATCATTATATCATAAATTTATTTTCACTTCAGATTCCCTTTACGTGTACCTTGGAGATCCTATTTCTGAGCATTTAGTAGACCAGTCCTCCTGGAAATAAAAACCTTATTCTGATTAATTGAAACTGTTGGCTGACTTCATAGAAGAAGCAGGCATACATGGGTGTTCTGCAATTGTTATTTTCACTTACCAGAAAATGAGCTCTTTGTCTGAAATAGTTTTTCAGCGGATTCTGTGCCTAGAAGTAATTGATGTAAGGTCCCATTTCATGGAAACGCCTTATTTCAGGGCTGTCCAACTGTAGTCCTCGAGGGCCATATCAATGCCAGGATTTGTGATGGACGGAGAAATGAGTTCTACTTGATGAACCATGCCTTGTATGTTTTTCTTCACCTTCCTCTGGATCAACAGGCATATGTGAGTGTGCAGGCTAGTGTTGTACCATATTTTCTAGTTGAACTCAATGGAGGAATGTTTTTTTTCAACCCAAACAACTATGTAACTATGTATGTAACCAGGGCCGGATTTGTACTTTCTACCACCCAAGGCCACTGTCACCAGCCACCCCCCTTCAGTATGGGTAGGGAGATGACCCCTCCCCCCTTCCCTCCAGTATAGGTAGTCGGATGTCCCCTCCACCCCCTTCCCCGCCAGTATAGGTAGCTAGATGACTCCCTTAATCGCTCACCCCCCCCCCCCTTCAGTATAGGTAGCCAGCTCGCCTGCACACCACAGCAGCCATCAGCTCATCTCCAGTGTAGAAGCTTCCTCTTTCTTTCCCTCTTCAATGCTGCCCAAGCCACAATGCGAACATGCACAGAGAGCAAGGTGGCTGTTGCACAGGCGGCTAGCAGCAGAGTACCGCGATTAAGCGTTTGCCTGATCTCCCTGCATTACAGCATTTGCAAGCTTGCAAATGCTGCACCAGTTTAGCCTGCTCCTTTGGTGCCCTTGCTCCTGTGGTGCCCTAGGCCATGGCCTAGGCGGCCTTGGCCTAAATCCGGCCCTGTATGTAACCACACCTTTCCTAATTAAGTCTCATCAATTCCTTTGAGCTGTGCAAAAAATGTGTGAGGACCTCAGCCCTCGAAGAATGAAGCTGGAAAGCCCTGCCTTCTTTGGTCCAGAGCGAGTCAATGCAGTATCAGAGGTCAGAAAATGTAGTCCAAATTCTCCACAACAGAACACATGTGAGGCAAATATTTTCACTGAAGAAGAAAATGAAAAAAGTGAAGGTGACAGAATTGATTGTTTTTTTCATACTAATGATCATTTCACTTCAAGGTTCAAAGGGCACACATTATTCTGAACGTAGTTTAGTGACTATACCCCTTTGTTACTTACGTTCTTGGATACAGAACTGGAACACTTGCTGGTTGTGTGTAAGCAGGCACAACTCCCAGCTCAGTACTAGGTGCATGTTCTACCAGCTGCTGTCCAACCAACGTCTTGTCAAATCAGAATTCATGTAGTATGTGCCACATTTATGGTAAAGGCTTCTTTTTAACCACTTCAGCCAGTGGGTGTTTTCACCTTGAAGGTCAACTAGTGAGCGGAATATGGAGGCTGCCATATTTATTTCCCTTTAAATAATACCAGTTACCTGGCTGTCCTGCTGATCTATTTGGCTGCAGTAGTATCTGAATCGCACCAGAAACAAGCATGCAGCTAATCTTGTCAGATTAGACAATGTCAAACACCTGATCTGCTTCATGCTTGTTCAGGGTCTATGGCTAAAAGTATTAGAGGCAGAGGATCTGCAGGACTGCCTGGAAACTGGTATTGCTTAACCTCCCTGGCAGTAACCCCGACCTAAGCTTGGGGTAGGAAAAATTAGCTGTGAGCGGTAAGCCCAAACTAAAGTTGGGGTAGGGAATTACATTGGTCTGACACTGTGTTGGAGTCCCACGCACGCTCGATTGGCGCTGCGCAGCGGGTCCCCAGCCTCTGGCCGCCGGGATCCCCATATCCCTGCTCTTGTTTCAGCGACCCGGCAGCCAATTGGTGGGGCGGTTGCCGTGGATGACGGTATGACGTCGGTGGGGGGCGGGACAAACTATATATATATATATATATATATATATATATATATATATATATATATATATATATACACATACTGTATGTGTATATATATATATATATATATACACATACTGTATATATATATATATATATATATATATATATATATACAGTATGTGTGTATATATATATATATATATATATATATACACACACATACAGTATGTGTATATATATATATATATATATATAGTTTGTCCCGCCCCCCACCGACGTCATACCGTCATCCACGGCAACCGCCCCACCAATTGACTGCCGGGTCGCTGAAACAAGAGCAGGGATATGGGGATCCCGGCGGCCAGAGGCTGGGGACCCACTGCGCAGCGCCAATCGTGCGTGCGTGGGACTCCAACACAGTGTCAGACCAATGTAATTCCCTACCCCAACTTACTAGGGGATTTCAACAGTGCTAACCTTTCCAAAGAACTCCCCAAATACAGGCAACACGTCACAAGCGCAACTAGAGAAGGTAAGACACTTGATCACTGCTACACTACGACTAAGGACTCGTATCACTCTGTCAGCAGGGCAGCTTTGGGGATTTCTAATCATGCTTTTATACAGCTTATCCCAACATACATCCAAAGACTAAAAACTGCCAAACCTGTAGTGACCACAGTTAAGAAATGGAAGTGAAGCTGTAGAAAAACTGCAGAGCTGCTTTGATTTAACAAACTGGAATATATTTAAAGAATCCACCAGTGACCTAATTGAATACACTGACACTGTGACATCATATATTACCTTTTGTGAAGAGTCCTGCATCCCCACAAAAAAGTGCACCAGGTACAATAACGATAAACCCTTGAGAAACAATGTTCAAACGCTGACTCATTCACAATATGGAAATCTCTGCATGAAATTACCAGCTACAGGAAGAAATCTCCGCCCTCACTACACAATCTGCAGCTTGCAAATGAACTGAATACATTTTATTGCAGGTTTGACACTAGCAACAAAAGCCAAACACACCAAGTCAATTCGCATAATTTCCATCTCTGCAGCAGGCAAACTGAACACTCTTGCTGCCAGCCAACGTCTCCACCCCCTGCGGTGCCTCAGCATCTACACAACACAGGAGGCCAGACACAATCTATTGACCTGTCCCCAGATGCGCATGCTCTAACAATATGCCAATCAGATGTAAGCAGACTCTTCAAAAGACAAAACACTAGGAAAGCAATGGGGCCAGACTCTATCTCTGCGAAATGCCTGAAACTCTGTGCCGATCAATTAGCTCCTGTATTCACAGACATATTCAAAGCATCTTTCGAACTCTCAATTGTTCCGGCCTGTTTTAAATGCTCAACTATTGTACCAATCCCAAAAAATTCAAAACCTACATGTTTAAAGAGACACTGAAGCAAAAAAAAATGATGATATTATGATTTGTATGTGTAGCACAGCTAAGAAATAAAACATTAAGATCAGATACATCAGTGTAATTGTTTCCAGTACAGGAAGAGTTGAGAAACTCCAGTTGTTATCTCTATGCAAACAAGCCATTAAGCTCTCCGACTAAGTTAGTCGTGGAGAGGGCTGTTCTCTGACTTTTATTATCTCAACTGTTCCTGGACTATTTACTTTTTCTTCTGCTAGAGGAGAGGTCATTACTTCACAGACTGCTCTGAAAGACTCATTTTGAATGCTGAGTGTTGTGTAATGTGCACATATTATAGAATGATGCAATGTTAGAAAAAACACTATATACCTGAAAATAAAAGTATGAGAATATTTTCTTTGCTGCTAATCTTCTAGTAATTATTCATAATACACAACCAATTCACTATATCATATTTTTTTTTTTCGCTTCAGTGTCTCTTTAACCTCCTGAGCGATAATCCCGAGCTGAGCTCGGGGTATATCGTGCAGGAGGATTTCTCAGGCCCTGGTCGGCCGATTTGCATAATTTTTTTTTTGTTACACGCAGCTAGCACTTTGCTAGCTGCATGTAACTTCCGATCGCCGCCGATCCGCCGCTACCCGCCGTGCAGCCCCCCCAGACCCCTTGCGCAGCCTGGCCAATCAGTGCCAGGCGGCGCTGAGGGGTGGATTGTGACTCCCTCTGACGTCACGACGTCCATGACGTCGGTGACGTCATCCCGCCCCGACCGGGGAAGCCCAGCAGGAAATCTCGTTCTGAACGTGATTTCCTGCTTACTCTGATCGCCGAAGGGTGGGGGGATGCCGCTGCGCAGCGGCTATCATGTAGCGAGCCCAGGGCTCGCTACATGATTTAAAAAAGAAAACATTTTAAAAAAAGTGCTGCGCTCCCTCCTGGGCGATGCAATTGTATCGCCCAGAGGGTTAAATGATTACAGGCCTGTTGCCCTGACATCATTGGTCATGAAAACATTCGAAAAACTGTTAATGGCTTATCTGAAATCTTTCACAGATCCCCTGCTGGACTCTCTGCAATTTGCCTACAGGCCTAATAGATCCGCAGATGATGCCGTGAACATGTGTATGCATTATGTACTACAGCATCTAGACACCCCAGGAACCTACACCAGGCTTTTATTTATAGATTACAGCTCTGCATTTAATACCATAATGCCATCTCTGCTACACAGCAAGCTCTCCCAGCTACACATACCTGAATCCATCTGCAAATGGATAACCGATTTCCTAACCGATAGGAGACAGCGTGTTAGACTTGGTAAACACACATCAAGCTCTCTGACCGTCAGTACTGGTGCACCCTAGGGCTGTGTGCTTTCCCCACTGCTCTACTCACTGTACACCAATGACTGCATCTCCACAGATCCATCTGTTAAGGTTCTGAAGTTTGCAGATGACACAACAGTAGTTGGTCTCATACAAACGGGGATGAATCTGCATACAGGAATGTGGTCGGACAGCTTTCCTCCTGGTGCAGCAGCAACAACTTGGAACTAAACGCTCTCAAAACCATGGAGATGATAATAGACTTTAGGAGATCTCCCCCCCCCCCCCCCCCCAGCACCTCCCCTTAACCATAAATGGATCCACAATAACCCAGGTAGAGTCATTCAAGTTTCTTGGGTCCACGATCTCACACAACCTAAAATGGGATAACAATACGGTCACTATTATCAAGAAAGCGCAACAGAGGATGTACCATTCACGGCAAAAAGTTTGGCCTACCTCAAAATTTAATGGTGCAGTTCTACACTGCAATTATTGAATCCACCATAACATCATCTATGACTGTATGGTTCAGCTCCTGCTCAGCATTAGAAAAGGGGAGTCTGCAGCGCATCATCCGAACAGCGGAAAGGATAATTGGCTGTAGCTTACCTTCCCTGCTTGATCTTTACGCTAGCAGGTGCAGAAAAAGAGCAACCAAAATTGCCTCTGACCCCTCTCACCCAGCTCACTCCATCTTCCAGCGCATGCCTTCAGGAGTAAGATTCCGGTCAATTGCTACCAAAACCTCCAGACACAGGAACAGCTTTTTTCCTCAAGCGGTAGCCATACTTAATGCGGAACCACGTTAGAGCTGCTAGGACTTGATAGTAATCAGCACAGAACGGTAAATGAACAATTCTTACACTGCTTACTGCCACTATACTTATAATGTCCTTGACTTGTAATATACACACTGTCTGCCCTTGTATTGTTTTTGTTTGTGTTTGTTAAGCAACTGCCAAGACAAATTCCTTGTAGGTGCAAACTTACTTGGCGAAATAAAATTGATTCTGATTCTGATTCTGAATCTGATTCTGATTAACACTTGCCGACCGCCTTAAAGGGAAGGTTCAGGGTGGCTGTTAAAAAAATAAAAATGCCCATCCACTTACCTGGGGCTTCCTCCAGCCCGTGGCAGCCAGGACGTGCCCTCGGCGCCGCTCCGCAGGCTCCCGGTCCCCTCCGGTGGCCGACCTGGCCAGGCCGGCTGCCAGGTCGGGCTCTTCTGCGTTTCAAAATGCGCCTCACAAGGGCACGCTGACGTCATTGGACGTCCTCCGGGCTGTACTGCGCAGTACAGCCCGGAGGACGTCCGATGACGTCAGCGCGCCCCGTGAGGCGCATTTTGAAACGCAGAAGAGCCCGACCTGGCAGCCGGCCTGGCCAGGTCGGGTCGGCCACCGGAGGGGACCGGGAGCCTGCGGAGCGGCGCCGAGGGCACGTCCTGGCTGCCACGGGCTGGAGGAAGCCCCAGGTAAGTGGATGGGCATTTTTATTTTTTTAACAGCCGCCGTGAACCTTCCCTTTAAGCTGATGGGCGGCGGCAAGGGCTGGGCCCAAACGACCGCAATACACCCATCGGCGGTGGCGGCGGCGGGCGTGGTTATGCGGCGATCGCGTCATTCGTGACGCGATCAGCCGCCGGTGACTGGCTCCGCCCCTCCCTCCCCCGCGCTGTAACCCGCCGGCTGTTCGGAAGCGCCGGCGGGTTACTAGCACCCGGATCGCCACATACAAAGTGTATAATACACCCACTAATCACCCATCAATCACTCCCTGTCACTATCTAAAAACGCTATTTTTTTTTTTAACCCTAAACTGCCCCCTGCTCCCTCCTGATCACCCCACCACCCCTCAGATTCTCCCCAGACCCCCCCCCCCCTTGTGTACTGTATGCATCTATCCCCCCGATCACCTGCCAATCACCTGTCAATCACCCCCTGTCACTGCCACCCATCAATCAGCCCCTAACCTGCCCCTTGCGGGCAATCTGATCACCCACCCACACCAGTAGATCGCCCGCAGATCCGACATCAGATCACCTCCCAAGTGCAGTGTTTACATCTGTTCTCTCCTCTAAACACCCACTAATTACCCATCAATCACCCATCAATCACCCCCTATCACCACCTGTCACTTTTACCCATCAGATCAGACCCTAATCTGCCCCTTGCGGGCACCCAATCACCCGCCTACACGCTCAGATTGCCCTCAGACCCCCTCTTATCAATTCGCCAGTGCAATATTTACATCTCTTCTTCCCTGTAATAACCCACTGATCACCTGTAAATCACCTATCAATCACCGATCAATCACCCCCTGTCACTGCCACCCATCAATCACCCCCTGTCACTGCCACCCATCAATCAGCCCCTAACCTGCCCCTTGCGGGCAATCTGATCACCCACCCACACCAATAGATCGCCCGCAGATCCGATGTCAGATCACCTCCCAAGTGCAGTGTTTACATCTGTTCTCTCCTCTAAACACCCACTAATTACCCATCAATCACCCCCTATCACCACCTGTCACTGTTACCCTTCAGAATAGACCATAATCTGCCCCTTGCGGGCACCCAATCACTCGCCCCACACGCTCAGATTGCCCTCAGACCCCCCCTTATCAATTCGCCAGTGCAATATTTACATCTCTTCTTCCCTGTAATAACCCACTGATCACCTGTAAATCACCTATCAATCACCGATCAATCACCCCCTGTCACTGCCACCCATCAATCACCCCCTGTCACTGCCACCCATCAATCAGCCCCTAACCTGCCCCTTGCGGGCAATCTGATCACCCACCCACACCAATAGATCGCCCGCAGATCCGATGTCAGATCACCTCCCAAGTGCAGTGTTTACATCTGTTCTCTACCCTAAACACCCACTAATTACCCTTCAATCACCCCCTGTCACTGATACCCATCAGATTAGACCCTAATCTGCCCCTAGGGCACCCAATCACCCGCCCACACCCTCAGAATGCCCTTAGACCCCAGCCCTGATCACCTCGCCAGGGCATTGCTTGCATCTATTTCCCCCCTCTAATCACACCTTGAGACACCCATCAATCACCTCCTGTCACCACCTGTCACCCCCTAGCACACCTACCCATCAGATCAGGCCCTAATTTGCCCCGTGTGGGCTCTTGATCACTCGGCCAAACCCTCAGACCCCCTTCCGATCACCTCCCCAGTGCATTGATTGTATCTATTTTCCCCTCTAACCACCCCCTGAGACACCCATCAATCACCTCCTGTCACCCCCCTAGCACTCCTATCCATCAGATCAGGCCCAATACAACCTGTCATCTAAGAGGCCACCCTGCTTATGACCGGTTCCACAAAATTTGCCCCCTCATAGACCACCTGTCATCAAAATTTGCAGATGCTTAAACCCCTGAACAGTCATTTTGAGAAATTTGGTTTCCCGACTACTCACGGTTTTGGGCCCGTAAAATGCCAGGGCAGTATAGGAAGCCCACAAGTGACCCCATTTTAGAAAAAAGACACCCCAAGGTATTCTGTTAGGTGTATGACGAGTTCATAGAAGATTTTATTTTTTGTCAACAGTTAGCGGAAATTGATTTTTATTGTTTTTCTCACAAAGTGTCATTTTTCACTAACTTGTGACAAAAAAATAAAATCTTCTATGAACTCACCATACACCTAACGGATTACCTTGGGGTGTCTTCTTTCTAAAATGGGGTCACTTGTGGGGTTCCTAAACTGCCCTGGCATTTTAGGGGCCCTAAACCGTGAGGAGTAGTCTAGAAAACAAATGCCTCAAAATGACCTGTGTATAGGACGTTGGGCCCCTTAGCGCACCTAGGCTGCAAAAAAGTGTCACATATGTGGTATCGCCGTATTCAGGAGAAGTAGTATAATGTATTTCGTGGTGTATTTTTACACATACCCATGCTGGGTGGGAGAAATCTCTCTGTAATGGACAATTGTGTTTAAAAAAAATCAAAAATGTGTCATTTACAGAGATATTTCTCCCACCCAGCATGGTTATATGTAAAAATACACCACAAAACACATTATACTACTTCTCCTGAGTACGGCGGTACCACATGTGTGGCATTTTTTGCACCCTAAGTGCGCTAAGGGGCCCAAAGTCCAATGAGTACCTTTAGGATTTCACAGGTCATTTTGCGACATTTGGGTTCAAGACTACTCCTCACGGTTTAGGGCCCCTAAAATGCCAGGGCAGTATAGAACCCCACAAATGACCCCATTTTAGAAAGAGGACACCCCAAGGTATTTCATTAGGAGTATGGTGAGTTCATAGAAGATTTTTTTTTTGTCACAAGTTAGCGGAAAATGACACTTTGTGAAAAAACACAATTAAAATCAATTTCCGCTAACTTGTGACAAAAAAAAAATCTTCTATGAACTCACCATACTCCTAACGGAATACCTTGTGGTGTCTTCTTTCTAAAATGGGGTCATTTGTGGGGTTCCTATACTGCCCTGGCATTTTAGGGGCCCTAAACCGTGAGGAGTAGTCTTGAAACCAAATGTCGCAAAATGACCTGTGAAATCCTAAAGGTACTCATTGGACTTTGGGCCCCTTAGCGCAGTTAGGGTGCAAAAAAGTGCCACACATGTGGTATCGCCGTACTCAGGAGAAGTAGTATAATGTGTTTTGGGGTGTATTTTTACACATACCCATGCTGGGTGGGAAAAATCTCTCTGTAAATGGACAATTGTGTGTAAAAAAAATCAAAAAATTGTCAGTTACGGAGATATTTCTCCCACCCAGCATGGGTATGTGTAAAAATACACCCCAAAACACATTATACTACTTCTCCTGAGTACGGCAATACCACATGTGTGGCACTTTTTTGCAGCCTAACTGCGCTAAGGGGCCCAAAGTCCAATGAGCATCTTTAGGCTTTACATGGGTGCTTACAATTAGGCACCCCCCAAAATGCCAGGACAGTGAACACACCCCACAAATGACCCCATTTTGGAAAGTAGACACTTCAAGGTATTCAGAGAGGAGCATAGTGAGTCTGAGGCAGATTTCATTTTTTTTTTGTCGCAAGTTAGAAGAAATGGAAACTTTTTTTTTTTTTTTGTCACAAAGTGTCATTTTCCGCTAACTTGTGACAAAAAATAAAATCTTCTATGAACTCACCATACCTCTCACTGAATACTTTGGGATGTCTTCTTTCCAAAATGGGGTCATTTGGGGGGTATTTATACTATC
This sequence comes from Hyperolius riggenbachi, assembly GCF_040937935.1. Classification (NCBI taxonomy): domain Eukaryota; kingdom Metazoa; phylum Chordata; class Amphibia; order Anura; family Hyperoliidae; genus Hyperolius; species Hyperolius riggenbachi. Next base: position 332,781,068 of record NC_090646.1, read on the forward strand.
CTGGAATTTTAGCACCTCATGAAACATGACAGGGGGTCAGAATAGTCAGAGATGCTTGAAAATAGGAAAATTCACTTTTGGCACCATAGTTTGTAAACGCTATAACTTTTACCCAATCCAATAAATATACACTGAATGTTTTTTTTTTTTTATCAAAGACATGTAGCAGAATAACTTTCGCGCTCAAATGTATAGGAAATTTTACTTTATTTGAAAAATGTCAGCACAGAAAGTTAAAAAAGTCATTTTTTTGACAAAATTCATGTCTTTTTTGATGAATATAATAAAAACTAAAACTCGCAGCAGCAATCAAATAGCACTAAAAGAAAGCTGTATTAGTGACAAGAAAAGGAGGTAAAATTCATTTAGGTGGTAGGTTGTATGACCGAGCAATAAACCGTGAAAGCTGCAGTGTTCTGAATGGAAAAAAAGGCTCTGGTCCTTAAGGGGAGAAAAGACTGTGGTCCTCAAGTGGTTAAGCTCTACAACTTTGAAAGTCGTGGAGAGGGCTGTCTTCTGACTTTTATTATCTCAAGTGTTCCTGAACTATTTACTTTTTCTCTGCCAGAGGAGAGGTCATTAGTTCACAGACTGCTCTGAAAGAATCATTTTGAATGCTGAGTGTTGTGTAATCTGCACATATTATAAAATGATGCAATGTTAGAAAAACACTGTATACCTGAAAATTAAAATATGAGAATATTTTCTTTGCTGCTAATCTTCTAGTAAGTATTCATAGTACACAACCAATTCATTATATCATATATTTTTTTTCGCTTCGGTGTCTCTTTAAGAACGGAAGCCTTTTTCCCCTGTCATCGCTCCTCCCATACATTCGCCAATAACTTTATTTCTACTTTTCACACCTAAACGATTTATATCTTGGGGGGGGGGGGTTGCCACCAATTAGGCTTTTTGGAGGTGATACTTGTTTTCAGAAATTACTTTACTTTCTATGTATTTTATAGGGAAAAACAAGGAACAAATGTAAAAATACACCATTTCTCTAATTACATTCCCGATAGTTTTAAAATATACAATGCTACTGTATAGATAAAACCCATATATTTTATTTGCCCATTTGTTTTGGCTATAAAAACATTTAAATTAGGTGTCTGGTACAATGTATGGTGACAATATATTATTTGGAATAAAGGTGCATTTTTTCTATATTGTGATTTCTGTTTTCATGTTGTAGCCTAGCAATAATTTCAAGCCCTTACTAATAAGAGTAATACATCCTCATGGCATACATATTTAAAAAGATGTGTCCCTAAGGTTTTTTTTTTTTTTTTTTTTTACTAGTGTTATATTTTGGTACAGAGTACCGTATATGAAAATAACAATTTTATTTGCTTTTGATTCAGTTTGCCACAAAAAAAATTCACATGACATGGGCCTCAACCTAATACAGCCCAAATTCTATTCTATCGCTTGTCACGGTTAAAATGATACACCATAATCAGATAGCTGTTTTGGCACACAGTAGACTGTTAACCACAAGTAGCACCTATGGCTTTTTCAATGCCACTTTTTGCAGTAATGTTGTCATTTTTTTCTTAGCAAATCTTCTAGAGCATCTGAACAATCATGAAAAACCATAAATGTCACCATTCTGAAAACTAGAGACCCAGGGCTACTCAGATGTTGCAATTTTGTAACATTTTGCACTTATGCTGTTAATGCTTAATTTTGAACATAACTTGGAAAATGGTATTTTTTTTTTACTATTTTTTTTTTCACTTCGTCACAAAAGAAAATCCATGCAACATAGGCCTCAGCTCTCAAACACCCCAAATATTCTCTCGCTTGTCACGGTGAAAATGATACACCATAAGCATAATCAGCTTTTTAGGCACACAGTAGACTGTTAACCACAATTAGCACCAATGGCTTTTTCAAGGCCATTTTTTTCTCCACAAGTAATATAGTCATTCTTAGCAGAGACCCTGGATCATCTGAAAATTGAAGAAGAGCCATAAATGTCACCATTCTGAAAACTAGAGACCAAGGCCTACTCAAATGTTAGTATTTTATATGTGGACTTACGCAGTTTTGCTCAATTTTGAGCATGACTTTGAAAATTGTAAAAAAAAATTCACGTTGTTACACATGACACAGTCCTCAGGTTTCAAACACCCCAAATTCTATTCTCTCACTTGTCACAGTAAAAATGGTACATCGTATACATTATCCAGTAGCTTTTGGGGCAAACAGCAGGCTATTAACCACAAGTAGCACCAATGGCGTTTTCACCAAAAGCGATACAGTCATTCTTTCTTAGTAAAGTACCTGGAGCATCTGATCATTAACCTCCTGAGCGGTATGGACGAGCTCAGCTCGTCCATCACCGCCGGAGGCTGCCGCTCAGGCCCTGCTGGGCCGATTTTTATCAAATAAAGTGCAGCACACGCAGCCGGCACTTTGCCAGCCGCGTGTGCTGCCTGATCGCCGCCGCTCTGCGGCGATTCGCCGCGAGCAGCGGCGAAAGAGGGCCCCCCTAGCCGCCTGAGCCCTGCGCAGCCGGAACAAAAAGTTCCGGCCAGCGCTAAGGGCTGGATCGGAGGCGGCTGACGTCAGGACGTCGGCTGACGTCCATGACGTCACTCCGCTCGTCGCCATGGCGACGATCTAAGCAAAACAAGGAAGGCCGCTCATTGCGGCCTTCCTTGTTTATTATGGGCGCCGGAGGCGATCGGAAGAACGCCTCCGGAGCGCCCTCTAGTGGGCTTTCATGCAGCCAACTTTCAGTTGGCTGCATGAAATAGTTTTTTTTTAATTAAAAAAAAACCCTCCCGCAGCCTCCCTGGCGATCTCAATAGAACGCCGAGGAGGTTAAAGAAGAGCCATATATGTCACCATTCTAAAAACTAGAGACCCAGGCCTACTGAAATATTGTGGGTGCTGTTCCCCTCCTTTCTTGTATTGCCCGAGTAAATATTGTTGATGTATTGTGGGCACCCAGCTGGCTGTAATAAGCGGTCTTTGCCTAAATAAATGTTGAAGGCGTATGTATAGGTGTATGTCGCATACTTTGTACATTTTTACCCCACATCTTGCCCGCTTGCTTGGGATGTACTGTTTTATCCCAAGTCCCCATGGAAGGGTACCAGGGATTCATCTACAGCAATGTTACGCTCTGGGGTGTAAATGTCTCTAAATGCTGCTGTGAGGTGGATCAACAGGGGTCTCAGCTTTAAAAGCCTGTCATGGGCAGGGTCAGTTCTTGGAAGACTGTTGGTATTGTCATTAAAATGTATAGTTTTAACTGCAATTCAAACCTCTGCCTGTTTATTGTAGCCGTATAGAGGACTGCATTGTGAAATATGTTTTAGGCCAAGAAAAGTTTTCATTTCAGGCATAGTGGTGGGCTGCCAGTGAGTGGGGTTTACATATAAAAACTGTTGCGCATATAAGTTAGTCTGCTTGACTATATGCTGCAACAATTCCTCTGTGGGGAATAACTGGTAAAAGTCAACTGGTGCCAAATTGTCAGTAGATGCCAACACACCAGTAGTGGCTGTAAACAGTGGGATATTGAGTGCAATAAGAATAGGGGGTGACCAGATGCCACTTAAAATATGATCCAGTCCCTCCTGCTTGCAAGGCATCGGCAGCCACCCACCCTTCTGCTCCTGGTTCCGCTCTGCTCACTGCTGCTAGTTGCTGCGGTGTTCCGCACTGAGCCCCCTGCTATGGCCTCTGACGGTTGTGATGGTTTCTCATCAGCTGACCCAACATCCTTTCTCAAGCAGCGAGATGGCGGCCGTGCGGACTCTTCGTTTTTAGATCCTTCATCAGAGTTGGTCACAGGGAACAATTCGCTACCTGATCCATCCCCACTGCTGCTCTGCTGGAGGATGGCGGACAGCCTCCCCGCCATATTACACAAAGGGACAGTGTTTTGTTTTGTTTGTTTTTTTGAGCAAAGAAAGAAAATAGAAGATAGAAAAAGAGAAATAACCGTAGGTAGAGACTGTAGAGAGGGGGAAAAGTACCAAAGGGTAGTAAGAGGGGGGATCAGGAAGGCTAAATGGCTAAGGAGATGGAGCATCAGGGTTCATTGGCAATTATGGGGTTAAAATATAGTAGAAAAAAGTGGTATTCCACTCAGAACCTCAGTCCAACCAATAGTACAGGAACCGGGTTAAAATATAGGGGTGGGTGGGGGGGGGGCAAACGTTATTGAAAATGTAAAAAAGTCCTACCATTTTCTTGTGTCAGTCTCTCTCCAAGCACCTGTCAGCACAAATCAGTGATCTGTGCTGATAGATGAGCTGTGCGAGAGACAAACAGTGTATTTATAAACATTTCTAAGAATGCATATTGTTACTGGTTGTATCTATGTGTATTCTTAATCAAAGGGCTCTGACTGGCTAAAGGAGCATTAGTTCACTATCACCAATCTTCCCTCCATGCAGCCGATGTAAATGAGCGGCGGGTATACGCACCTGGCGCAAATCAGCTGGACGCGTATATCCGTCCAGATTGCCGCTAAGCGGCTTCTCCTGGATCTAAACATCCATCGTCCACTTAGCACTAAGGGGTTAAACATTTTCTTATGGAACCTTTTAACTAATATGTACCCTGTTTGTTATATGTGTTACAGCCAGAACCCGAAGTTTGGCCACTTCGCGTTGTAGCTGGCCACTTCAGGTTCTGGCCGGTCAATGTGCGGCGCTGCGGCCAATGTCCGAAATGAGCCGAATCCTGGCGGCTCAGAACATTTTCCCCGGGGATGGCTCCGCCCCTTGCCTCCCTGCTATCAGCTTCTGACAGCCGGGGGACACATGCGTCCCCCCCCCCCCCAGAGTCGTTCGTGGCTGCGGGAAGGCAGAGGCAGGAAAGCAGAGGCAGGAAAGCAGGAATTAATTCATCCCTGCAGAGCGGGTGCTGACAGAAGCAATGTCTGCATCGCTCCCAGCTCTGTTTTCCTACAGCCATGAACGACTCGGTGCAGGGCGGGACTCGTGTCTCCAGCTGACTGAAAGCCGATAGCAGGGAGGCGGGGGCGGAGCCAGCGCCGGGGAAAATGATCGGAGCTGGCAGGATTCGGCTCATTTCGGAAATTGGCCGCAGCGCTGCGGCCACTTCACACATTGACCAGCCAGAACCCAAAGTGGCCAGCCACAACGCGAAGTGGCCAAACTTCGGGTTCTGGCCGTAACATATGCACAATTTATAATTTTTCCACATCAACTTTCTTTTTTAAGAAGTCTAATGGCAGCAGAGGGTTTACAGAAGCTAGTGTTGGCTGGATGTAATTACTGCTTTGGGTTTAAAGTTTGGGAGATGATTTTCAAGGAAAAAAAAGCATTAAATCTGATATTTTAAGCCATATTTTCAATTTTTCAACCCTGGTGCAGAGAGGTTTGACATTGCAAAGTTATTGTCTTCTAGTCCCAAGTGAAAGGAGATTAAGAGTTTATAATTTATGCTGACAAATTTTTAAACTCTCTTGACCAAAGATCTCTTACTCCTTAAAGGATTTTGCAGTAAATGTAACTGTTTCTTAACCAGAAAAAGCAAAAGCAGCACTGTATATGGTCAATTTATAGTAGACAAGAGTTTTTGTTCATTATGAACAACTGAATATGTCTTAAACACTACTTTAATCTGAATTTAACCACTTAAGCACACCCCCCCCCCCCCCTTTCAGTGACCAGGCTGTTTTTTACAATTCAGTGCTCTGCAGCTTTAAAAGCTTGCTACAGAGCATTGCAGCTTAGCACACAAATAATTCCCCCTCCCTTTTCTGCCCACCAACAGAGCTTTCTATTGGTGGGCTCTCATTGCTGCTGCAGGCTTTTTTATTATTATTAATTTATTTATCTTTTTTTTTTTTTATAAAAATGTATATTTTTTGTTTATTTATCCCTCCCTCCCCCGACAGCCTATGAGAGCCAATCGCTCTGTGCAGAGGCGGGACAAGGTCCTCCAGCACCCAAGGCTGAGACACCAAAGTGCGCCCCCCATCCCTCCCACCCCAGCCGTCACACGCTGATTGCTATTAGACTAAGAGGTGCCACAGGGCCCACAACCTCCCCAACACCTTAATATCTAGTTATCTGGCTTGCAGTCACTGCTATGTATCCCCTTTTCTTATTTCTTTCTGCTTAAAACACAATTAGGAATGACAGCTGAATGAATTGTGCGCCCCCTCCTACACTGCGCCCTGAGGCTGGAGCCTCTCCAGCCTATGCCTCGGCTCGGCCCTGGCTCTGTGACCCTCTCTAGGGGACAGCTGAGTGTCACGGCTGTTCCCAGTACAGCGCTGCTATAGATCACAGTGCTGCACAATGTAAATAGACGTCAATTTTGCCGTCTAAGAGTCTGATAGTGGATCGCCGCTGGGGAACTGTTGGCGGAGTTCCGCTCCATCACGTTAGCAGCGATGCGCGCGCTGTCCCCTGCAATCTCCGGCCCCAGGGGGGAGCCACTTTGCGGCCGCCGATCGTCGTTAGGCCGTCGTAAGGTGGGTAAACTGACTTCAAAAGATTCAAAGAATAAGGCTAGTTTCACACTAGGGCATATTGTGTTGCACATCCTGTAAAGACAGGATTGCAACGGAAGAGAAAAGTCACATTGTGCATTGTACGTGCGATGTAATGCATAAGGTGCATGAAAAGTGTCCTTCAACACAACTGTAAACGGACACATTGGCCTCAATTCACTTAGCAATTTAGGCTAGTCTACTGTGATGGTTTTTAGTCTACTGATTGATGGTTTGGTCAGTTGCATCAAAGTGGAATTCACTATTACCAAATGTTTTAGACCTGTTTTTAAACCTGGTCTAAAACATTTGGTAATTAGGTTGGTAAAGCAGGGGAAATGATCAAAAAAGATGCAATTCATAAATGAGTAGCTATGATGAATGACATCCGTCTCCTTTGATGAGCTTTCCTCTGCATACAATTAAACTCCTGCATAATTAATTCAAAGGGTTCCATCCTCACATCTAAAATACCTCGCAGAATTACTTTACCTACAGAAATCAGCTGGTCTAATCTCTGTCAGAAAAAAGTGGGCGTGGTTACTCCTTGTTTCCCTTTGTGAATCGTGTAATTACTGGATGTTAGACCAGGTCTAAAAACAGGTCTAAAACATTACACCAAACCATCAGGAGATTAAAAACCATCTGTAGACTAGTCTAAACTGCTTAGTGAATTGAGGCCATTGTCTGGCATGCATCGTGCTATTCTGTTAATGCGCTGATGTGATCATCTCTTTACAAAATAAGCTAAGAGGGTTCTAATAATTGATGTATATGTATATGTATATATATATATATATATATATATATATATATATATATATATATATATATATATGCAGCAGTGACGGTCTTAAAGGAAAGCTGTAGCAAGAGGGATCTGATGGCTGCCATATTTATTTCCTTTTAAGTAATGCCATGCTATATTGCTGATCCTTTGCTTCTTATACTTTTAGCCATAGCCCCTGAACAAGCATATGCAGATTATGAGTTTCTGACATTATTGTCAGATCTGACTGGATTCGATGCATGCTTGTTTCTGGTTTGATTCAGACATTACTGCAGCCAAATAGATCAGCAGGCCTGCCAGGCAACTGGTATTGTTTAAAAGGAAATAAATATGGCAGCCTCCATATTCTGCTCACTACAGTTGTCCTTTAAGGGCATTTAACCACTTTAGGATCCTTGGTACGCATATCTACGCCCCTTTAAACTTCACGTGCGGATCAGGGGGGTAGATATGCGTACTGCTGCCTTACCGTTGCGTTCGCGATCCCCGCGTTGTTTTCCGTCGATCCACCGTCGCTGCCCCCTCCATCTGTGATCAGGATGTGAGAATCTTAATTCTCAATCCTGATCACCATTCCCGTGTCTTCTGATAGCTTGCAAACATCACGCAAGCTCTAAAACCCAACACTTCCGTTTTCGGCTGTGTTCTATTAATAGAAACACGGTCTCAGTATCACCATCTTGTGGCCAAAAAGTAAAATACACCTATTTATACTAGTATACTGTTTTACATCCAAAGTTTATTTTTTTTTTTATTATTTAATTACTTTTAACCCCTTCCAACCCTACCCCACAGTTACAGAAATAAAACAGTTGTTAATTTTTTTTTTTTTTTTAATTACATCATTTAATTTTTTTTACATAAATCGTTACCTTAGGGACTTTTCTAATATGGATGTCATGCAAATATATCACTGTTAATTTTGCAAAAAAAAAGTCTTGTAATAAGTGAAAAAGTATTAAAAATCCCTAAATGGAAAAATGCTCCTTTATTTCCAGATAAAATATTATCACCATACATTGTACTAGGGACACAATTTAAACGTTGTAATAACCGGGACAAATGGGCAATTAAAACGTGTGGGTTTTTTGTATCAAAGCACGATTTATTTTAAAACTATAATGGCTGAAAACTGAGAAATAATCTTTTTTTTTCTTTTTTTCCTTATTATTCCCTTTACAATGCATATAAAATAAAATAATTCATAGCAAAAACTACCACCCAAAGAAAGCCTAATTTGTGGTGAAAAAAACAATATATAGATCATTTCAGTGTGATAAGTAACAATAAAGTTATCGCTGAATGAATGGGAGGAGCGCTGAAATGTGAAAGTTGTTTTGGTTTTCAAGGGAAAAAAACCTGTGATCCTGAAGTGGTTAAATTATGTTTTAATTTGACAATATAGTGTACCTGCCATTTTTGTAATAATGAATGATCATATCGTTTTATACAATTGAGTGGTGCTTTTTGTATGAGACGAGCTCTCTCTTTCCTTTTTGTGCTTCTACATATATTAGGCTTGATTCACAAAGCGGTGCTAACAGTTAGCACGCTGGTGAAAAGCCCTTTATCACGCCTAAACTGAGTTTAGGCGTAATAAGAAGAAACTCTCGCGAAAAGCAATCGCGCGGTGCGCGCGCAGCACCCATTAAACCCTAAGGGCGTTGCGTGCGCAATTACGCTATTGCGTGCGATCAGCAGCACAAAGCGGTGCTAACTCATCTGGTGCAAAGGTTAGCACGCCTAAAAGTTTTTAGGCGTGCTAACTGGGTTAGCACCGCTTTGTGAATCAAGCCTATTGTCTCAGCATTATGGTAGGTGTGGATCTATTTTCCTTGGAGGAAGTTGTATGAGCCTGATCCTCAAAATGTCAACACGGTACAGTTGTCTATTGCTTCTGAACCTAAGCAATTAGTCCAATAAGGTAAGTTAAAATACACAATCAATGTAAGGAAAATGTTAACATCTATTTATGATATCAACATGACTTATTGATAAGAGGAGAGTGATATGGAGGCTGCCATATTTATTTCCTTTTATACAATACCAGTTGCCTGGCAGCCTGATCCTGCTGATCCTGTGTCTCTACGTGTAGCCATAAACCCTGAACAAGCATATGCAGATCAGGTGCTCTGACTCAAGTATGACTAGATTAGCCACATTCCCCTCCCTTGCGAATTTATATATGGGATGGTGGGAGGGTTTGGGGGGTTAGGGCCGCCTCGTGGAGTCGGTTGCCTGGTACAGGAGATGCATCGACGACCTGCTGGTGATCTGGCAGGGTGAGGCTGGAGATATACAGGGTTTCATGGACTATCTGAACCATAATAATTTAAACTTGCAGTTCACTTTTAGTTCAGACCTAAGTTCGATCAGTTATTTGGATGTTACCCTGTTGGGTGATCCTATGCAGGGTAAAATACGCTGTAGGACCTACAGGTAGCTGGTCAGTGGCAACACCACCCTCTGGGCAAATAGATGGATTTGCTTGTGATCTTTTTTTTTTTTTTTTTTGCATTACATGACAGGTGCACATTTGTAATACCCATCACTGCATATAGTCTAAATAGTATGGGTGCAATGGTGCCTTGCAGACTGATTAGTTAATAACCCTATAAAGATAAAGGGTGGGGCCGACCTCAACACAGTAGATCCATTAAACATATAGGGCCACCATAATTATACCACATTTTGGTATAATGGTGGCCCTATGACCTGTTTGCATATGTTTAATCCATCACTGCATATACCTACCTGTTGTGTTCAGTGCACCCACCTACCTAAGTGAGTGCACGCAGTGTGATATACCACTCCGTGCATACCTGTTAACTGCACCTGTGTGACTGCACATTGTATTAGTCAAGTCAGTGCATACCTGTGTTCCCAATAGAGGAAATGAATAGGGGGACAGTCCAGAGATGGAGTTAGAGAGGAGTAGGAGGAGACTACTTCCTGAAAGAAGCAGGGAGAGCTTGTTGTTCGAAACAGCTGATGGCAGTGTCAGGCGCCATGTATCGCCACCTATGGACAGCCAGCCAACATGCCCTTCAACGTCAGCTGCTGATGCCACCATAATGCCATCACCCCAGGGGGGCTCAGCTGTTTGGAAATTTTATAATGTGTCTGCCTCAGATCAGAGAAAAGCCATCTGTTCTCTCTGCCTCCAAAAATTGAACCGTGGAAAGGCCAACACCCACGTAGGGACAACTGCCTTACGAAGGCACATGCAGAAAAGGCACAAACTGCAATGACAAGACCACCAGAGCAAAAGCAGCACACAAAAGAAAAGCCACTCTCCTTCTCCTCTTCCTCCTCCAGGTGCAGCATCTTTAGCCGACCCTCCTCCACTCCGCCTTTGACCTTAAACGGTTCCTGCTCCTCTGCCCACAGCAGCCAGGTGTCTGTGAAGGAAATCTTTGAGCGGAAGAAGCCAATTTCTGCCAGCCACCCCCTTGCCCGGTGTCTGACAGCTGGCTTGGCGGAACTGTAAGCTCGCCAGCTGTTACCATACCACCTGGTGGACTCTGAGGCCTTCCGTAAATTTGTGGCCATTGGGACACCGCAGTGGAAGATACCAGGACTCAATTATTTCTCTAAAAAGGCGATACCCAAACTGTACCGTGAAGTTGAGAGGCAAGTGGTGTCATCTCTGGCACACAGCGTTGGGTCAAGGGTCCACCTGACCACGGATGCCTGGTCTGCCAAGCACAGTCAGGGCAGGTACATTACTTACACAGCCCATTGGGTCAACCTGGTGACCGATGGCAAGCAGGGAGTACGTGGCTGTGCAGCGGACCAACTTGTGACACCTCCACGGCTTGCAGGCAGGCCTCCTGCTACCTCCTCTCCTCCTGCTACATCCTCTTCGCTGTCGTCATCCTCCTCCCCTTTGGCTGAGTGGCAGTTCAACTCTACTGGTGCTGCGATCTCCTCTCCAGCGACACAGCCCCAGCTCCCCAGGGCCTATGCTGCATGCCAGGTACAACGGTGTCACGCCATCTTAGACATGACTTGCCTCAAAGCAGAGAGTCACACTGGAGCAGCTCTCCTGGCTGCTCTCAACAAACAGGTGGATCAATGGCTGACCCCGCACCAGCTGGAGATCGGCAACCTGGTGTGTGACAACGGCAGCAATCTCATTTCCGCTTTGAATTTGGGAAAGCTGACTCATGTACCCTGCATGGCACATGTGCTGAATCTAGTCATTCAAAGATTTGTGTCAAAGTACCCAGGCTTAGAGGATGTCCTGAAGCAGTCCAGGAAGTTGTGTGGGCATTTCAGGCGGTCTTACATGGCCATGGCACGCTTTGCCGAAATTCAGCGGAGAAACAAGTTGCCGGTGAGAGGCCTGATTTGCAATAGCCCGACTTGCTGGAATTCGACCCTCCTTATGTTCTCTCGCCTGCTAGAACAGGAGAAAGTCATCACCCAGTACCTCTACAACTACAGTAGAAGGACACACTCTGGGGAGATGGGGATGTTCTGGCCCAACAACTGGACACTCATTGAAAATGCATGCAGGCTCATGCAGCCGTTTGAGGAGGGGACCAACCTGGTGAGTGGCAGTGAAGGCACCATCAGCGACTTGATCCCGTACGCTTACTTCCTGGAGCGTGCCGTGCGTAGAGTGATGGATCAAGCTGTGGAGGAGCGTGAACAGGAACAGTTACAGGAGGAAGCGTTGTGGGATCAATTCTCATCAGAACCAGATGTTTCCTCAACACCTGCGGCAGCGCAGAGGGGGGAGGAGGAGGAGGAAGAGTCGTGTGGGGAAGAGGAGTCAGACTCGGATGATGAGGAAGGTGTTTCTTTGGTGGAGGAGGAGGAGGCGGCAGCAGAAGAACAACCGCAGCAGGCGTCGCAGGGGGCCTGTGCTACTCATCGTTCCCGTGGTATTGTTCGTGGCTGGGGGGAGGAGGAGGACTTACCTGACATCACTGAGGAAGAGCAAGAGGAGATGGATAGTAAGCCTGCATCCAACTTTGTGCAGATGGCGTCTTTCATGCTGTCCAGCCTGTTGAGGGACCCCTGTATAAAAAAACTCAAGGGGAATGACAATTATTGGGTGGTCACGCTACTAGACCCTCGGTGTAGGCACAAAGTGGCGGAGATGTTTCCAAATCAACAGAAGGCAGAAAGGATGCAGCACTTGCAGAACAAGCTGGCAACTATGCTTTACAATGCGTTTAAGGATGATGTGACAGCACAATGCAATAAAGGTACCACTGCCAGTAATCCTTCTCCCATCTCCACGCAGGCAAGGACAGGACGCTCCAACGATCTCATGGTGAAGTCAGACATACGGACATTCTTTAGTCCAACGCCTCGCCTTAGCCCTTCCGGATCCACCCTCCACCAACGCCTGGACTGGCAGGTAGCCGACTACCTGGCCTTAAGTGTGGATGTAGACACTGTGAGCAGCAATAAACCCTTGGACTACTGGGTGCGCAGGCTTGACCTGTGGCCAGAGCTGTTACAATTTGCCATCCAACATCTGTCTTGCCCTACCTCAAGCCTCCTGTCAGAAAGGACCTTCAGCGCAGCTGGAGGCATTGTCACTGAGAAGAGAAGTCGCCTAAGTCACAAAAGTGTTCAGTACCTGACCTTTATCAAAATGAATGAGGCATGGATCCCGGAAGGCTACTGCCCGTCCGAAGACTAAGTCAATTCCCACACACAGCATCTCTGCCTGCACGCTATGTGACTGCCTGCCCCAAGACTAAGTCGCTCCTCACACAACATCTCTGCCCGCTGCCTTCTCCGCCACCACCAACTGGGTCCAGGACTCCAGGTGGATTCCTGAATTTTTAAAACACCCAGGATGATAAGGTCGTTGCTTCATTGTGGACAGACCAAATTTGATCAGCTGGACAGTCACTGTTGTTCTATCATTGAGCTACCACAGCCCGGTGACCATATGGCCTGGCCTGCACTCTCGCCATGGTGCGCACCAGTCCAGCACGGCCGTCACTACACAAACAGCTGTTTGCGGTGCATTACACAGTGAGTTTGGTGTGTCATTGTGAAGCAGTACTCTAATTACACTCCCTGATTGATTTATACACATGCAAGATGTTTTTAAGCACTTTAGGCCTGCAATTTAGCATTCAATGTGATTTCTGCCCTTTAAACACTGCTTTGTGTCAAATCCAGATTTTTCCCCAGGACTTTTGGCGTCTATCCCACTCATCCATGCAAAAATTCAGATGTTAGACCCCTTGAAACATCTTTTCCATAACCTTTGTGGCCAGCATAAGTGTTTCTAGTTTTCAAATTTCGCCTCCCCATTGAAGTCTATTGTGGTTCGCGCAAACCAAACTTTTGCGGAAGTTCGTGTTCGCGGTCCGCGAATCGAAAATCGGAGGTTCGGGCCATCTCTATTGACAACTTGACACTGAATGCTATGGGATATTTGCTTTGCATAAACCTGAGATCAAATGCTGCAAGCCATATTTTTCAAATCTGGGAAACATTTTAGTTTGAAAATATTTTATTAGACACAAAGTGACAATTTTTTTTCAGCAAATACAAAATATGCAGTGGTTCTGCATAGACCCAACATGGGCTGCATGGATCATATAAAGTATAGCATACAAAATGATAAAGGAACCAAATAAAGAAAAGGAAAATAGTTCTCCTACATTGAGGTACAGTAACTAGCAAAGCAATATGAAATCAGCTCAGCTCAATAAGAGGCGCCTGGGGCATCCCTGACATACAACTGTTGTATGCTCTCCCCCTTTTTTATTGCCTGAAGAAGCAGGACTATACCTGTGAAACGCATCTCAGCACTTCGTGGAGTATAATGCCAATAAATTTATGTTTGTTGAAATTGACAGTTTTTGTGTCTGCTTATAGGAGGAAAGTCCACCACTGCCTTCCAAGCATTTTTAACTTTTTTTTTTTTTTTTTAGCTGATTTTATACTTCTGGTGCCTCTGTATACAACGTTGAACAGCTCAATAAATGTACATGAGGGGGCGGAGCCAGCACTCGATGCAGCTAGATGCGTTCTAACTGAGCTCCTGCATTGCCGCTTAATCCGGTGCTAACATCCTCTACCACAGCACCTCTTTTTACAGCAGACCCCTCGGATCCAGCAGAGAGACACCCCTGAAATATCCTTACCGTGATGCCGAAGGAAAAAAAACAGCAAACAACGGCGGAGAAGCTTGCCCACTTCCAACGGCCAGATCCTCAAGATGGTGGCGGGGCCTGCAGTCATGAGGCAACTACAGCCGAGACGCATGATGACAGCTCATCCAGTGATACGGAACCCCCGGCACTGGTTCCGATCCCGGAGGCAGAAGAACCTACTCTTGCTGTCATATACGCTAATCTCCTGGCAGCTATAGCCGAATCTAAGACCTGCCTCACGTCTAAGATTGAAGAAATGCGGGTGGAGGTAGGCCTCCTAAGACAAGATTTAAGGAATCTGCGTCAGCGAACAACGGATGCAGAAGCCAGAATCTCTACACTAGAAGATCAAATGAAGCCGGACCCAGGACAAATTCAACGTCTCCAAACATCAGGTACTGCTACTTGGGAAAAAATAGACGATATGGAGAATCGCTTAAGGCGTAATAATGTCCGCTTGATCGGGTTACCAGAAAGGGAGGAGGGCACAAACCCTGAAGCTTTTATGGAACAATGGGTGAAGAATGCACTCGGCACAAAGTGCCTTTCTAACGCATTTGTAGTAGAACGTGCCCACAGGATCCCAGGCCGTGCGCCACAACCTGGCGCCCCAGCAAGGCCATTTATTGCACGCTTCCTTAATTTTAGAGACCGAGACACTGTTTTGAAACTAGCACGGTAGAAAGGAGATATCATCCATGGCAATACTAAAATTCAAGTCTTTCCAGACTTTTCGCTTGCACTGCAAAAACGGAGAGCTACATTTTTTTTATATCAAAAAGAAGCTTCGGGACAAAGGAATCTTTTATTCTATGATTTATCCAGCCAGACTGAGAATCATCCATGAAGGCACGACTCATTTTTTTGATAATCCTAAAGGTGCACTACAATTTTTTGAACAGAACTTCAGGGACCGTTAAGCTTTCTTGCTCTTTTTTTTTCCTGCCCCATCTCCTCCTGCTAGGACAGCTTAAACAGTATCTGTACGAGCAGGCGTAGTCTGGTATTGTATGCTGGTCTAAGATATGTCAAAGCATTTCTACTGTCCACCTATCTCCCTCATTGATATTTATGCAACATATGCTTATATTATGCTGATTCAATATGCAATCTGCTAAAACATGATAGTGGCAGCTACTAATCTGACCTCTCTCTTTACAGGGTTAACAAATGTAAAAATGGGGGCGTGGCTTGACGCACAATGGAGATGGCTGCTTAAACCCGGAGCTCCCGCTAACCCTCCGCTCTAGCTAGCTTCTCCGCTCTTCCCGGCCGACACACGATGAGTGCTCGCTCCACCAGAAAGCAACAAAGCTCTACACCCAATCTGGGGACCACTCCTGCCCTCCAAGGCAAAACCGTTCCAGAGATCTTTCGATCTCAAAAGAAGAACCAGGCCTCCAAGATGGCGCCGACAGGAGACGGGCCTACTTCACAGCCTTCCTCCCCGGAATCCACCGCCAGCGTGAGTAATAAGAAAGCTGATCAATCGCGCAAATCCCCTACACTTGCTGATATGCATGCTATGGCAGATGACATAAAACGTACATTTCAAGACGCTATTGCTGCAGTGCGCACTGACATGGCGACATATAACACGAGACTCAAGGTGGTGGAGGTGGAAGGGAAAAAGAGGGACGCACGCTTGGATAAACTACACCGGGCTACCGACCAGCATGATGTCCGACTGTCTGACCACGTGAGACAGCTGGAAGATTTAGACAACCGGGGAAGACGTTGTAACATCCGTATCAAAGGCGTACCTGAAACAGTTGGGATGGACCAGATCCCACAGGCCCTGGAAGCCATATTTAACAACCTACTGCAACGTCAGGCAGACTCTCAGATCCCATTTGTGCGGGCACACAGAGCCCTTAAACCGCGTGGCAGTGATTTGGAAACCCCAAGAGACATCATATGTTGCCTAGAATCATTCCAACTAAAAGAAAATATTATACGCGCTGCACGGACCCAGGATGAAATCTTATTTAATGACAAACCGGTGCAGTTATTCCAAGATCTGTCGATTATTACCCTTAATAAACGCAGGATTCTTAAACCTCTGCTGAAAGCTCTCAAAGAGAAAGGACTATCTTACAGATGGCGCTTTCCATTCGCATTGACTGTGCTACATAATGGCAAACTATTTGCTCTACGCTCCCCAGCAGATGTGCCTGACTTCTGTGAGGACTTAGGCCTGGGGAAAATCGACATCCCCAACTGGGAGACCACACCACTATATCCTAGAATGGAGACCACTGCTTCTAAAGGTGCTCATCATTCGTCCAGGAGCCCCAACCGTACCAGACGTAGATCCACGAGCAGTAACGAGAAAGAATTTAATAAGAGACCCACTCGTACCCAGCAAGACCATGAATCTTCAGAGGAAGACTGAGGGTGATGTATGCAGAACTCTGTCTCTGTACCAGCCCGGTCTCAATATCACTAATATTCTCTGTAATAGTGTATTTGCTTAACGGTAGCATAGTAGCATGATATCCCAGCATATTTCATAAGTTAACTGTAAAGGCCCAATGCTACCATATATGAGACCAAACGAGATCCACACAACCTGAGACCTGTCTCATGGGAACTCCCAGGCAGACTGTGACTCCTCGGTACAGATACTTATTATCAGTAAAATTCCACAGAACAGTATGTGCTTTTGGGTAAACGCTGCCTTTTAGTCTACCCTAATAAGTCAGGAATATGATGTTATGTTTTTCACGTTAAATGTCTATTTGATGTTATGTTCAGAATGTTTGAGATATCCTACTAATTTTACGGTCTTGTGGACAGGTAAACTACTAGAAGCTCTAACAGTAAACCATATTTTCTAAAATGAGAAGGGGGGGGGGGGGAATGCAACCAGAATACTTACAATACTTACCAAATAGTCGATCTCACAACTTATCCAAAAGCCCTGTTCCACAATTTCTTATTTACCTGCTATACAGTCTTATATATATACACAGGGATCACATATTCTTCATTATGTTTAATATCAGTTATCTAAATACCAACAAAGCTATTAGATTTGGTTTGAACGCTAGACGAGCATACTGACGCCTCTCTATAATATAAACAGAAATGGTAATCACCACAGTGACCATCAACTACTACCCCTCCCACACTCCTCCTTATTCCCCATACGGACTCCGTCACTTCTGTATCTGGTCTTACAATTAGTGATGATACCGCCCGTCTATGAGATATATAATCCATGTACAGGATATAGGCAAAATAACTCAACAGCTACTGAACTGACACCTGGGCCAACTTCTGGATGGGGAGACACCCCAGAGACAGGCCACTTTAACACTCTACTCAGCACATTTCAGATCCTAGTGGAGTGACCCTCAGGGGAAATTACCCCTAGTCAATTCCCCCAGATACTTGTATACTCTGATCCACGTCTGGCTACCATTGAGCAAGCCAAATGTTGCTTTCCTTAAGCATATTATAACGTCGTGTATGCTGGTTTACTATTCAACATAATCACAATAGCGGAGGGTGCGGTATTCCGCATACCCACTTCTTATCCAAACTACCCTACTTAACTAGTAATAACTTCTTGAGCTGTGTTCAATTAATATCAATATTGAGTGCCTTCTACGCCCCCACACAGTGTATGTGTGACTTATATATACACTGAACTATTTTCCCACTGTTAAAGTAAGTGTTGATTTGTGGAATCACACTTACGTAGGGACTATTTTCTAGCTAATACAAAAAACTCCTTTCTTCCCTTTTACTACTGTCTAGACTTCCCACGTATAATACCACTGATTAAGTCCATGCAGTCTCGGACTACCATACTCTGGGTACTTCTCTCTCCTTTGTTTTTCATCTCTTCTACTCTTTACTCTTATCTCATTCCCTATTCACACTATCTATCTGCCCCCCCACAGTACATAAACAAAATGGCAGGGGCCACATCGACTTCCCAGTCGCAGGTATTATGGAAATTTCTATCACTTAATGTCAATGGCCTAAATATACCCCCTAAAAGAACAATGGTCTTTGACTTTCTCAGAAAAGAAAAAGCTCACTTCGCCTTCCTTCAGGAAACACACCTGAGAACCAACCACATACCCTCCAGGTTTGACACTTACTTCCCGACAGCTTACCATTCCACATCTTCCTCTTCTAAATCCAAGGGAGTATCAATTTTCATCCATAAAAATACCCCTTTCACAATGGAAGAGATGGAAAAAGATCCAGAGGGGAGGTACTTATTTGTCAAGGGAAACTTAAACAACCGAACCTTCACGCTAGCTACAATCTACGCTCCTAATAGACAACAACCCTCCTTTCTTGCTACAACGCTTGCCAAGCTATCTACTTTCTCCTCTGGCATCCTAATTCTGGGGGGAGACTGTAATGTGCCCCTTCACCCTCTGACTGATTGCTCCAATGGCTCTTCCATATTATCTTACAGAGCACTGAGGTATATTAGAACTAGCTTACAGAAGTTGACATTGATGGACCCTTGGCGAATATCTCACCCCAACGAGAAGGATTACACTTTCTTCTCCACACTTCACCAAAAATATTCTCGTATTGACTACTTTTTCATATCCCAAAGAGACTTGACATATGTCCGCAATACCTCAATTGGAACTAAAACCATATCAGACCACTCTCCCATCTCTCTGACATTGAGCTTCCCTGAAAAAATAAGCAAATCATGGTGTTGGAGGTTAAACCCACAACTCCTAGCTGACAAAGCTAGAGTAGCCAACCTAACAAGCATGATAGATAACTATTTTCAGGATCACACCAACACAGAGACTTCATCCCTAACAATATGGGAGGCACACAAGGCAGTTGTTAGAGGGCGTTTTATTCAGATGGGGGCTAAACTCAAACGTGAAAAAGAGGAAGATATAGCCAAGCTATCAGAAGAGGTGAGCAACCTAGAGAAACTCCACAAATCTTCTCTTGCAACACAAACCCTTGAAACTCTCACGGATCGCAGGGCCAGACTAAACAAATTATTATCTATTGATGCCAAACAGAAATTACTAGCAGGAAGAAAGATTTTTTATGAATTAGGCAACAAAAGTGGCAAATACCTGGCAAAAGCCTTACGCCAGAAAATGCAACAAACTCACATCCCCACAATTATCGACTCTCAATTAACCAAATTGGCCAAATCAGAAGATATAGTTGAAGAGTTTCGCAGATTTTATAAAACTCTATATAACCTGCAAGATACACACCCAGAAAAAAGACCCCACCAAACGAGGCTTAATAGAATTAATGAATATCTGAACAAACACTCCACCCCCCTAAAAATTTCCCAAGAGGAATTTAAAGACCTTGAGGCCCCTATCACCACAGATGAATTCATGATAGCTGTTAAAAGTTTAAAATCTGGTAAAGCACCGGGACCAGATGGTTACAGTTCTCAATACTATAGAGCTTTTGCCAAGTCATTGGCCCCTGCTTTTACCTCTGCATTCAACTCAATCTCCTCAACAACCACACCTTCCCCTCAGTTTCTCGAGGCCCACATAACTGTGATTCCCAAGCCGGGAAGGGACACCAAATCTTGCTCCAACTATAGGCCCATATCTCTCCTTAACCTAGACGCCAAAATATTCGCAAAAATCTTAGCAAATCGAATAATCCCATACATTCCAGACCACATTGGACCAGATCAATCTGGCTTTGTCCCTGGAAGGGAAGCCAGGGATAATGTTATGAGGACAGTGGGGGTCATTGCTTTGACAAAAAAATTAAAGACCAAAGCTTTCCTCTTATCAACTGATGCCGAAAAGGCGTTTGACAGGGTGGCCTGGGACTTTTCTCATGCTGCCCTGGCACGTCTAGGATTAGGCCCTAACCTATTAAATTGGATTAATCTACTCTACACAAATCCCTCAGCCAGAGTACAGGCTAATGGCCTGCTCTCAGACAATTTCACCATCACAAATGGCACACGACAGGGGTGTCCTCTATCTCCCCTGTTATACGTGCTCACTCTAGAACCCTTCCTCAATGCGGTAAGATCTGACCCCTCTATCAAAGGAATACAAACTCAAACCTCAAATCACATTGTCTCCGCCTTTGCGGATGACCTCCTATTCTATTTACAGGATCCAATAACATCTATTCCTAATCTAATGAAACGATTCAGAGAATTTGGTGCACTCTCTAATCTTAAAATAAATTTCCATAAATCTAGAGCTCTAAATATCTCCTTAGACATTAAAACAGTAGAACATTGTCAATCCCTCTTCTCCTTTTCATGGTCAAAAGAATCCCTACACTATCTAGGGATAGATATTCCCCACAATTTAAACAACATATTCGAGAATAACTTTATTTCACTAGGCAAAAAGCTTAAAACAGATCTTGCATCATGGGGTACACAGAAAAAGCTATCCTGGTTTGGCAGAATAGCTTCTGTCAAGATGACACTGCTTCCAAGATTTCTATACGTAAGCCAATGTTTCCCAATCTCCCTGCCCACATCTTACATCAAAGACCTCCAAGCTGCCATAAATAAATTTATCTGGGGGAATAAACCCCCCAGGATTAAACAATCAATCTTAATCCTCCCCAAAGAATTAGGGGGTATGGGGTTACCGGATCTCCACTCATATCACCTTGCTTCCCAGCTAAGTCGTGCAGTAGAATGGTCAAACTTTTCAGCCCCAAAACAATGGGTTCAAGTCGAGGGAGAAAACGCTGACACCTCAACACTGAGCCTAGGATGGGCAGATTTCTCTAATGAGAAAAGGAAAAGCTGGGGAAATCCTTTAATTGAAGCTACAATTAAAAGTATGCGTAAAGTTTTACATTTAAAGGGTTTGGCTTCTTTCCCAGGAAAACTTACCCCTCTATGTAACAACCAATCCTTCCTTCCAGCGCAAGACATACCATACCTACAAAATTGGCCCAGGGAAGACTGCCCTAGAATCATAGATTTCATCAAGGATGGCAAAATACAATCTATGGCTGAACTTAATACATTAAGAGAAGAATTCCAACTATCACAATGGCAATACTTTCAAATTCGCCACTATATCCAATCGATTATTCATAAAATTAACAGATCCGCCGCCTTATCTCCATTTGAAAGACTGATACGTAGTGAGGGCCCCTATAGACACCTTATATCCCAGCTATATCAGCTACTCCTGTCAAACCCTCAACCTGATAAGTCTAGGTTTCAGAGAGATTGGGAGAGGGACCTAGGCATTCAGTTTGACTCTGATCATTGGCAAAAAATCCTATCCCTAAACCATAAGGGTTCCATAAATGTCAATATTCAAGAGCTTGGATACAAAATTATCTCCAGGTGGTACAAAACACCCAAACTTTTACATAGAATCTTTCCAACAGTAACCAATTTGTGTTGGAGATGCAATCAGTCAGAGGGTTCGCTTCTTCACATTTTCTGGTCCTGTCCAAGCATACAAGGTTATTGGACTCAGATCCACAACCTAATTGAAAGCATAACTACAGAAAAATGTGACTTTACACCTGAGTCACTCTTGCTCCATGATACCGCAGACTCAACCAAATCCTACAAGAGATCCCTCACAATCCATATGATAAATGCAGCCAGAGCCCTTATACCGGTATTCTGGAAAAAAACAGAAGTACCAACGATTAAAAACTGGATTGGAAGGCTGGAGTCTGTGGAATCTATGGAAAGAATGATTGCCTGTGCAAAAGACAAATTAGACAACTACAACACTACATGGGCACTCTGGAACGAGTTCCTATGCTCTGAACAGTATACACTCCTCACGACCTAAGGGCAACCCGGAACACATACTTCCCTCCACACAAGAATCTACGCGTAAAATGCATATACTGGCCCATCCCTGACACAAAACTATTCTAAAACTCAATCATCATAGCCTACTCTTATGTCTTAAAACTTTACTCTTTTCCCCTTTCTACTTTCATATACTCTCTATATACTCTCAGAATTTTTTCTCGGTACCCAGAGAAATTAACTAGAAATTAGCTAACTGCAACATGTTCTAACTTACTACACATCAGTGGTATGTGACAAAACACACACTTCAACCATAATCTGAAAGCCAACCATATATATTCCCTGTTTTGTTTCTCTTATTTTACTCAGGCTTTATAAAGAAAGAATATACCCGTGTATACAAAATCAAACATGTGAAGTGTTAAATTTCCATATACTCTGGTTCAGTATTCTACCTGTATCGCTATAATTATTGGAAAGATTACCTGTTTTCTGCATTTTGACTCTATATGCTAACGCATGTAGAGAATTGTTAAGTTGTTTACTTATCACGTGTTTAATAAACATTAATAGTAAAAAAAAAAAAAAAACAAATGTAAAAATGGCCTGCTGTTTTATATACTGCTTTTATATGTGTAATATATAACATATATACAATACACTTCTTTTAGTGGCTACTTATACGCGTATGCGGCTTACCAGTGAGCCATGCTGCATACCCCTACTAGTGGAGTAATCCACAAATCAATCAGTGAGATAGTTGCAGGCAAGCAACCTCACTTCAGGAGTTGTGTTTTTTATGTTTATATTTGTTGTTTGCAAGTGCTATGTTTACTGCA
Organism: Hyperolius riggenbachi; assembly: GCF_040937935.1. Lineage (NCBI taxonomy): Eukaryota > Metazoa > Chordata > Amphibia > Anura > Hyperoliidae > Hyperolius > Hyperolius riggenbachi. Next base: position 332,804,067 of record NC_090646.1, read on the forward strand.
CTTACACCTCTCTGATTTTGTACTAATCAATATCCTTTCATTCAGGTGGAAAATGTTCGTCATAGTTAGGTTTATTAGGTATACATTAGTTTTGGTGGATGGGAGAGAAAGAGCAATATGGAGATGGATATATTATATATGCTGGTGGGATCAATTGAGCCGTGACTCCGAGACTTGCCAAATCATTTTTATTCAATTACCAAATGGGTAAGAACCTAAAAATTTTATCATGAAATGTGCGGGGGCTGGGTACCACAATGAAGCGGAATTTAGTCTTTACCTATGCCATAAAGTACGACCCAGATATTCTTCTTCTCCAGGAAACCCATTTAACCCTGGAAACCATATCTAGGATTTGAAGACTAAGGGTGGGTTGGTCTCAACATTCTGTATTTACCTCTAATTCAAGAGGCGTTTAGATTTTAGTGCATAAACAATTAAAATGGGAACCTCTATCCTTTAAAATAGACCTAGGGGGGAGATGCGTATATGTTCATGCAAGAATAGATTCCCTTTCTTTGAAACTGCTCGCAGTATATATACCCCCGTCTGCTTCATTGGAGGTGCTCCGTCCAATTATTTCATTAATATTAAATGATGGTGGAACTTACAGTATGTGGTATGTATAGGCGATTTTAATTGCACAATAAATGATGAGATGGACAGATTTCCATGCACTGCTGGCAGACGAACTCACAGGCCTGCACCACTAGCTGAGTGGTCGAGGTCTCTTGACTGGTCTGATGGATGGCAAGTTCTTCATCCAAATTCTTGTGTATTTTCCTGCTATGCGCCTGCTCAGAAATCATTATCTCGTATTGACCTGGCACTGGTTAACACTGAAGCACTTTGTCTGCTAAGAACTATTGGATACTTAAATAGAGGAATTTCAGATCATTCCCCTTCATTGATATCTTTATCTATGTCACAAGAAAATGTGCGACCAACATGGAAACTAAATCCCTTTTGGTTAAGTCTTTTTCCGCAACCAGATCGTACAATAGAACAAATCACTAATTACTTTTCTGTAAATACCAGTACCAGTGCTGGGCCAATAGTGTGGGATGCATTCAAGTGTTATCTGAGGGGATGCATACATTCTACAATCTCTTACATTAAGAGGGAAACCAGTGCAAAAGAGAATGATTTATCCCAAAAATGTTCTGAATTGGAACAGGCTTATATTAATAACCCGTCGGATCAGTCTAGAAGAACCTGGTTGCTAGCACAGCGTGAATTAAATATTCTTTTGAATCACAAGTCTAAACAGAAAATATTTTTCACAAGGCAGAACTACTTTGAGAATGGGAATTTTACTGGTCGTCTGCTAGCTCAAATGGCTCATGGCCATAGAGATTCTGCAACGATCACTAATATTCAAAAACAAGATGGGTGCCTGGTCCGCACCACTCCAGACATTTTGGAAGCCTTTACTCAATTTTACAAAAATGTATATACCTCACAGATAAATACATCTATTGAGGATATTAAAACATATTTAGCTGACTGCCAATTCCCCTGTCTATCTGAGGAACAAATTAGAGCTCTAGATGCTCCCTTCACTTTAGATGAGATAGATATAGCTATTACTTCCCTGCAATCAAATAAGGCCCCAGGCCCTGACGGATTCCCAGTAGATTTATATAAAAGATATAGAGAACATTTAACATCAGAACTTCTTAATCTATTCTCTTCAATTAGCTCGTCCTGGGAAATACCAGATAGTTGGAATGAGGCTACCATAATAGTTTTATTGAAACCAGGTAAAGATTCACTTCAATGTGGGTCATACAGACCGATATCATTATTAAATTCAGACTATAAGACTTTTACAAAACTTCTTACAAATAGGCTACATAAATGTACCCTAGATATCGTTCATCCAGACCAAACTGGATTCATGCCAGGAAAAAGCACCTCGATAAATATAAGACGCACCCTGGTTTACTCTCAAATCCTACATAATGTTACAGGGGACAGGGCCTTGGCGTCATTAGACACTATGAAAGCATTCGATTCCATAGAGTGGGATTTCCTATTTGTATGTCTGGAGAGGTTCGGATTCGGCCCCAAATTTATGGGCTGGGTGAGGACTCTATATAGGATCCCAAAGGCTAGGATCAGTATCAATGGACAGGTATCAAAATATTCTACTCTACAACGCGGAACTCGCCAAGGGTGTCCCCTTTCCCCGTGTTTGTTCTCCCTGGCTATTGAAGCTCTAGCAATAAAAGTAAGGATGTGCCGGTTGCTGCGTGGTCTAACACTATACAGATATCATTGGCCTATATGCTGATGATGTCATATTATATTTGGAGGACACATGTTCTTCCTTACGTGGAGCTATGTCCCTTATTAATACCTTTAACTTATACTCTGGACTACGTACCAATTGGGACAAGTCAAGCATTATGCCCTTAGATAAAGAAACTATCAGTCTCTCACCTAATGAATGTCCTTTGCAAGTTGTGAACCAGTTTAGATACCTTGGAATTATTATCATTAAATCAGCTTCTGAATTCTTCAAGGCCAACATACTTCCATTAATACAGGAATTATCTGATACATGTAAAATATGGGGAAAATTACCTCTAGCAGTAATAGGCCGAGTAAATATCCTTAAAATGAGATCCCTTCCAAAAATTTCATATATTATGCAACATTCAGCGATTCCGATCAAAAAGTCCTTTTTTACCAAATTAAATAGTATAATATCCACATTTATTTGGGGAGGTAAGAGAGCTAAAATAAGGTTACAATTACTCATGAGACCCATAGATGAGGGAGGGTTGGGTCTCCCAGATTTCTATCTTTACTATATAGCAGGTCAACTTAGATATTTACAAACATGGATGCCAGATCAGACCCCTATCCCATCAGAAGCTTTTCTGGCAGAATATGCTCCAAATAAAAATCTATTTACATTGCTAGAATCAGGTTCAAAAGGGACTACTCACCCTTTTACTCCTTTACATAAACTTGCTCTACAGATATGGAGAGGCAGTAAGAGAATATATAAATATAAGGAATTCCTCCAGAAACTTCACTTTGGTCTAATCCTTCACTTCCACACTTATTATCTCTCCCTGATTCTACTTTTTGGAAAACCAGGGGTGTATCCACCATGGCTCATGTGATCTCTAGTAATCAAAATCAAATCAAAATCAAAATATATTATCCATGACAGAAATTACCCAAATTTATCAGGTACCCAGTTCTGCAATGCTTAGAACTTTTCAACTTAGACATGCTCTTAGAGCACAATTTGGTAAACTACCCATACCGATCTCAGACTACCCACTAATAGGTGTCCTTAGGACACAAGGTGCCCAGGGAATACTTTCTTACCTTTATACTCACCTTTTAAATGCTAAATCAGACTGCCAAACAACTTCAGGGGTAGCCAAGTGGGAATTAGGTGGTATAGCAGTTGAGGAGGAAGAATGGGATGATTTTTTTCTATCGGTCAGATTGTCCTCTTCAGCTGCTCACAACCGACTGATTCAACTTTATATATTACATCAAGCCTATTGGTCTCCTGTTTCAATGTTAAATAAAAAACTCAGGGATAATGATAACTGTCCGAAATGTGGTAACACTAATGCAGATTTTGTTCATTTAATCTGGTCGTGCCCAGTAATAGTGGACTTTTGGAACCAAGTTATTGGTATTTTGTCCTCTTTTTGTGATGTCCCACTTACAATATCTCCTAAGCTTTGTCTATTTGGTTTGATGGATGAAATAGAAGGTCAACATCACCATCGGATATTTATCCGAGAGTCTTTATTTCTTGCAAGGAAAACAATAGTCTTAAAATGGCTTGCCCCTGAATTCCCACAAATATCACATTGGAAGTCTTTCATTCTAGAAACCATCCAATTTGAAAAGGTGCTATATTCACATTGAAAATGCCCTAATAAGTTTGAAAAGGTGTGGAATAACTGGCTGGAGTCTCGGAGCACGGTTTAATTACAGATACAGGATAACAGTTCCGTTCCTACATCTATTCTGAAATACTACCCCAAGGTACCAAAACTGGAATATATACTCTCTACACCATACCTCCATGTTTTGTTTTGTTAAGGTTAATTCGTTGCTCTCATTTGATGCTAAGCTTTCTTTAGTTATGAGGTTTTATCAGAGATGGACTGAATCAGTCTACAGAAGATTATTATATATTTTTATTCTGCAATGTATATCTGAGTTAAACATGCAATTAGCAGTGACACACAATACTGTATGTCCTATATAAGGGACGGATATGACTATTCTATACTCAGTTGATTCGTTATTTGTATATTTTCTAATAACTGTCTTAATATTTCACTGATATTGTGTATTATGTGTTCACTGCAATATATATGCTGTATATGTTTTCTTCAATAAAATTAATTAAAAAAAATGTACATGATGAGAGGGGAAACATTTTATGCAAGGTGGCAACAATAGTGTAGCAGTTTCTATGCTTCTGCTCTTTTAGCTACTTGGGATTTTTTTTAATATGGCTTTTACATATTAATACAGTTTTGCTGTAAAACAGGATTGCAGATATGTTATTTATCAGACAGAGTCTTTCTGGAAAGCTTTTCGATAAAAATTTAGTAAAAGTAAGCTTATACTGAAAACATTTTTATATGACTTTTACATTGGTAAATGTGTGTTGTTTTATACTTCTGTTGTCGATTACATAAATGTTTGGATTAGTCACTACAGAGACATCTCTATTTCACTGTAATCACCATTGACTAAAACAGCTGTGACATCAAAAGCCCCAACCACCCCTGCCCCTCCCTAACTTCTATAGATTGGAAGCATTACATCAGTATTTACTTACAACTGGCAGCAAGCACTTGGGTGAACTAGGCTGCAGTGGCTGATCTCCTTATCAAGCCACATCAGTGACTAATGGTGAAGAGAACAGTGAAGTGAAGCAGTAGTTTTCAGACGTCTGATCTTGTGCAGAAATGTGAAGATATAGGGATTTCTCTTCATGTGATGATGGCTGTTTGGAATGGAAGCTTGCAATGAGCTGATTAAATTTATTTACTGTTCACTGCACTCCCTCCCTCTATACCCATGCTTTGAAAGAGCTTTTTAGCTTTTTAAAAAAGCCAGGGCAGTTTTTTCCTTGCTAGCTTTAACTTTTGTCGCTTATAAGCCCTCATGTTCTAGTAAGAGAGGGTCATGAAGTATGATGTTGAGGTTTGCGATGGGAACACAGAAAGTGCAAAAAAATAAAAATGATTTTAAAAAATGAGGAGGGGTTAAAATCTCCAAGGTTTTATTATTATTATTATAGATTTCCATCTCACTTCCTGTCCTAGCAGCAAGGGGCCATAAGAAATTAAGGAAATTGGTAGGAAATAACAACTTTAAAATTGTTCAGAACCTTTCTCAATCTATTCCAGTCTAAAAAAAAAAAAAATCATGTATTTGGCCCACAACCCAAACTTTATTTGTAGAGCAGTAGCACTAACATTTGCTACCTAATTATGGCAGTAGCACTAACATTTTCTACCTAAATTATGTATACACATCCAAGTCCATGGGCGAATGCATTGCATATACAGTGCTGCTCATAATTATTCATACCCCTGGAAAATTTTGACTTAAAGCTACTTTTATTCAACAAGCAAGTAATTTTTTTATGTGACATATGTGTCTCCCAAAAGATAATAAGACAATGCACAAGAGGCATTATTGTGGAAAAAAAAACAATTCTCAGCTTTTATTTACATTTGAGCAAAAAGTGTCCAGTCCAAAATTATTCCTACCCTTCACAAACTGTCACAGTCTGTGGGAAAATCAAAAGTTCTATACTATTCCAGATAGTCCAAGCTGTTCTAAAGCATCCTGATTATCCTGATTAATTGGGAACAGCTGTTTTAATCAACTCAACAGGTGTAAAACAGCAGCTCTCTGCAGTTAGTTTGTGGACAGTCATGGCTAAGACAAAGGAGCTCAGTGAGGACCTGCGGCTGCGCATTGTGGCTGCTCATAACATTAACATTTTGGAGTGGCCCAGCCAGAGTCCTGACTTGAATCCAATTGAGAATCTGTGGAGGGAGGTAAAGATCAGGGTGATGGCAAGAAGACCCACCAACCTGAAAGATTTGGAGCCCATTGCTAAAGATGAATGGGCAAAAATATCTGTGGAGACATGCAAAAAGCTGGTCTGCAATTATAGGAAGCGTTTGATTGCTGTAATAGCCAATAAAGGCCTTTCTATAGATTATTGAGAAGGGTAGGAATAATTTTGGACTGGACACTTTTTGCTCAAATGTAAATAAAAGCTGAGAAATGTTTTCTATTTCCACAATAATGCCTCTTGCACATAGTCTTATTATCTTTTGAGAGACACCTATGTCATTTCCTGTCAAATAATTACTTGCTGGTTGAATTAAAATAACTAGAACAAAACAGGAGGAGCGCTCCATGGTGTGATACCTTTTAATCAATAAAAAACTGCGCAAATAACAATTGCACTTACTAGATATATAAAAAGACAGGCATTCAATGAGGCTTATAGCCTAAAAAAAAATCATCCCCTCATAAGAGTAAACCTGGGGCTGCAGTGGCCAGTGGCAGCAAGGGTCCAGATGGTGGATGGACATCAGGTCGCTCCCTGGGGTGACTGTGTGCAGGTATCGTCCACGCCTTCGTCAGTTAACGAACCTGCATGCACACTGTGCTCGTATTTATACCAGGAAGGTTGAAACAACTTCCTGGGGTTAACAAGGTTGAAAGGGCTGGGGGCAGGATAAAACCCACAAAGGTATGAGTGATAATCTCTCAGCCTCCCAATAGACTTAGTACCTTAAGTGGATGATGTGGTTATACTAATTTGATTGTTGAGATCCAGATCGGAACTCCTGCCTAATTTGCCTGTTACAGCAGGGGGAACAAAATAGTACTGGCTGTATACACAATCCTTTACGCTGGAGTCTGTCCTATGACGACTGGGAGGGCAGGGAACAGCCTGCTGTACCATGTGAGGGGGCGTGGTCCACCGCTCTCACAACAGAGGGGTGTGGCTAAAGACCTCAACCTCTCGGTCGTCAAGATAACCCGACCGAGAGGGAGATGGGAGGATAGGATAGAAGGCATACAGTGCTCTGGCTATAGCGAGCACCAGGGGCTTATAAGTTGCCCCCATGGAGGTGACGACTGCGGGGCAACAGCCCGAAGTTGGTCCTCCAGTGGATCAAGGCAGGGACTTGACCTGCTGTGACGCAAACGGGGCATAGCCAGCCCACAGCACAAGGGCATGGTGAAGCCGTGCCCGTAAGACAAAGGGGGCGTGGTCAGCCGCGCTTACAACACGAGGGAGCCGAGGACAAAGGAAGGGAAAAAGGGTTGGGAAGGGTGGGAAGAAGAAAAAAAGGGGGGGGAGAGAGACATGGAGGGCCCAGTTGTTGATGCCGACAGGGCCATAAATCCTGATGCAAAATGTATTTTCAGGACCTGTGGGATGAACCAATTGTAGCTGACAGAGGTGTTACCATAAGAGTGAAGCCAAAAGGAGCCTAGGAATGGTCATATGAAATTAGCTGTCTCAACCTCCTCATTTAGCCCCGCAGGGCACAGGGTATTTGATTTAAAGATCCAGTAGGCCTCTTTTTCGCATAATTTCTTGTATCTTAGGCCCATAGGGAGATCTGATGTTATGGCTTCCAGGCCCATTACTGTAAAATGCTCAGTGGACTGATCATGATTTTCAAGAAAGTGCCGTGGGACACTATGGTTCTGTAATCTGTCCTCAATCCCTCGCCTATGCTCACCAAAACGTTCCCGTAGCGGGCGCGTTGTCCGTCCGATATAGTATTTTGGGCAGTCACAGGATAGTAGATATACTACGTAGGGAGTAGCACAATTGATGAACTGTTTGACCTGAGTGGTGTGTTCACTTATTATGTTCTTCTCACGATGTCGTATATAGGGGCAACACTTGCATCTGGATTTTCCACACCTATAGTTGCCTGTCAGACCAAACGGATTCTGACAAGCATTCCTTGATTTAGAACTAATGTTGCTTTTTGCTACCTTATTTTTAAGGCATTTAGCCTTCCGGAAGATGGTGTTAGGTTTCATGGGTAGATGACGACTCAGGATGGGGTCCCGTAAGAGTAGGGGCCAGTTCGTACGGATGATATGATTAATTTTGCCTGCTCTATTGTTATATGTTGTTACAAACTGCGGACCTTTTTCAAGGTTTCCTTCCCATTCTCTCTTTTTTCTTGGGGCGTTCGTCGGTCCCTAAATTCTGATCTTGCTCTTTCTATAATGGCCTTACTGTGGCCTTTATCCAGGAATTTCTGTGTCAGATAATCACCTTGTTTCTCATAGTCTTCCTTCTTGGTACAGTTTCTGCGAAGACGACAAAACTGGCTCCTTGGCACATTGTTGATCCACCTGGGATGATGGCAACTATCTTTGTGTAAAAAAGAATTCCCAGCGGTGGGCTTGAAGTGAGTCCGTGATGTAATGTGGCCTTGATCATCATGGCCCAATTCCAGATCTAAAAACACTATGTTATTTCTGTCAGAAACTGACGTGAACTGTAGCCCGAAAACATCATCATTGCAGTATTTGACAAACTCTTCAAATGAGTCATCCGGACCTTCCCATATGACAAGAATGTCATCAATGTATCTAAGATATAGGGCGAGGTTTGCCCCGAAGGGGGAATTTGACCAGATGTACTGATCCTCCGAATAAGCCATGTACAGATTGTCGAAGCTCGGGGCAAACCCCGCCCCCATCGCCGTCCCACATGTCTGTAGGTAGAAATCACCGGCAAATGTAAAATAATTGTGAGTGAGCGAGAACTCCAATAAGTCCAGAACAAATTGGGCTTGGGTATGATGTATAGACCCATCAGAAATCAAGAAATAGCTTACAGCGTCAAGGCCTTTCCCATGTGGAATACATGTATAGAGCGAGCTGACATCCAGTGAAGCCCATCTATATTCCTTGTTCCATTGAAAATTCTGAAGGATATCTAGTACGTAGCTTGAATCCCTTGTGTAAGCTTTTGTGTTTACCACTATAGGCTGCAAAAAGTTATCCACATATTCCAATAGGGGAGCCAGGATCCCATCCATCCCCGCCACTATTGGTCTTCCCGGGGGGCTATGTTCATCTTTATGGATCTTGGGTATATGATAGAAGTATGGTATGAGGGGGTGCTCCTTGACAAGGAAGCGGGATTCGTCCTTACAGATTATTCCAGTCGCCAGTGCTTGTTTAACTAGGGTTTTAAGTTCTATAAAATAGTTTGCTGTGGGATCTTTTTTGAGTTTCTGATACGTTGAGATGTCACCCAGCAATCGATGCCCTTCTCTGAGGTAGTTCTCATGGTCCACAACCACTATACTTCCTCCCTAATTGTTATTTTCAATTAGTTGATGGAGAGCATCCCTTTCTTGTTTATTCAGATTATTGGTTTGATGATTCTTACTTCGGCTGGCACACAGTGTTTTGAACTGACACCATACCGCTTGATAGAAATTGTTGATATGAGGGCCTTTGGCATAGGTGGGATTGAAAATAGATCTAGGCCTAAATCCACAATGCTTTATCTCTGGATTAGGCCATAAATCTAGCCAGTTCTCCATATCACCCGGCCCCTCTTGTTCATATAATAGATCCTGAAGATCCCTCAATATTTCTGGCTCATCTCTCCTAGGGCTGTCAATGTTTGAGCTAATGTTCGTGATAGGTGTTATTTGCGGTGGTTGCCCACTATTTATGTCTTTCAGACCATAGAACCTTTTCAGAGTCAGGTTCCTGGTGAATTTGTGGTGAATTTGTTTAGATCCTTAAATAAAAATAACTTCAAGTCAAAATTTGCCAGGGGTATGAATAATTATGGGCAGCACTGTACATATAATTATAATATGGAATATCCCAGTCACCATTAATAACGCTAAAAAGGGACTAGTGCCTTGTTGGTTTGATTTTATAATGGAAGATAGGTAATGATAAATTATAAATAAAACAGCTCAAAAGAATTTGTGTATCTGTGTAACGTTTGAGGAATAGTTTTTGCGGTCAGCGCACAAGATGCGCACTGACACAGCGAAAACCCTCCACAAGCGTATAATTAGGTGAACCCAGGCTAGGTGCAATGCACCAGCAGAGGGCAATTCCCACTGGCAGATGGCGCTGTGGAGTGCAGACGAGCGCAGCCTCTGCACGGCCACAGATGCCAGGTGGGAATTGTACAGATCTAAGACAATGCAGGGCTGAACAGCTCTTAAAGAGAAAGAGCACAGATACAGGATGAATGTGTGTCCACCAATCTAGTCGCCACCCAGCGACGGTGAACACACATCAGCAGAAACAAAAGCAAGAACGCAATCACAGAGAATGGCGATTGCCAAGAGACACCAGACAGAAAAGGACAGAGCACGAGAGGAGCAAAGGCACAGCAAACAACAATGAGAAATAACGAAAACAACAAACGCTAGCTAAACGCGAACACCGCACTCATTCGCAGCAGCGAACGCGTTTACGGCGCGGTCTCCGCACGAAAAGCGCAACAGAGACAAGCACGCCACCCTGACTAACCAATAACAGACAAACACGAAAAAGAGAGAACGTGAACGCTTGCTAAACGGTTACCTCACCGAGCCTACAGCAAGCGTTCGTATCAGACAAGACAGACAAACGGGAAACAGGAATACGAGAGATACGATCCACCGCTCTTCCGCCAGAGCGAGTGCAATCCGGGTTCAGGGACAGGATAGGAAAGATCCACTGCTCTTTCCGCCAGAGCGAATGCGATCCGGGTTCAGGAAAAGGATAGGAAAGATCCACTGCTCTTTCCGCCAGAGCGAGTGCGATCCGGGTTCAGGAACAGGATAGGAAAGATCCACTGCTCTCTTTCGCAGCAGAGAGGCAACACAGACAAAACAGATAAGCAAGCTAACTGCACTAGAGAAGCTGCCCAGTGCAGTCCCAAGAATTATTCTAAGATAACTTTAACAAAGCAACAGGGAAGGCTGACACTCAAGGAGTGTTTCTCAGTAACAAACCATGAAAGGATGACCAGCAAAGGATTCTGGGAAAACATGGCTTTTATACTGCCAGCCTTCAAAGGAGGCAGCTAGGTGATTTGCATAACAAATGTATGCAAATTCCTCAGCAGCAGAGCAGGTCAGAAACTTGCAAAGGAAAGACAGGTCTCTCTTCCAGAGACCTGCAGCCCACAGACTAGAGGAATGGTCAAACAGCTGTCTGCCTGTGCAGCCAGCTGAGCGGATCATTACAATCTGTAAAAAAAAGTGTGTGTGTGTGTGGGGGGGGGGGGGAGGGGATGGGGGGAAGGGGGTGTTATAGGTGGTTAATGTATTAAGTGTGACAGGATTGTCTATCTGTCACCATTGAAATGCAAACGGATCTAAGCCTGGAGTGAAATCCGGATTGTGTAATATTTTGAGCAGAGAGAACTTCTACGAACCGCAATAGACTTCAATGGGGAGGCGAAGTTTAAAAACTAGAAACATTTATGCTGGCCACAAAAGTGGTGGAAAAGATGTTTCAAGGGGTCTAACATCTGAGTTTTTGTATGGATGAGTGGGATACACGCCAAAAGTCCCATGGAAAAATCTGGATTTGACTCAGAGCAGCGTTTTAAGGGCAGAAATCATACTGCATGCTAAATTGGAGTCCAAAAGTGCTTTAAAACATCTTGCATGTGTATACATCAATCAAAGAGTATAATTAGAGTACTGAATCACACTGACAGACCAAACTCACTGTGTAACGCACCGCAAACAGCTGTTTGTGTAGTGATGGCCGTGCTGGACTGGTGCGCACCATGGCGAGAGTGCAGGCCGTGGCGGTTTTCAAGCCCATATGGTCGCCAGGCTGAGGTAGCTCAATGACAGAACAACAGTGACTGTCCAGCTGATTGAATTTGGTCTGTCCACAATGAAGCAACGACCTTATTATATTTGGTGTGCCACACCCCGAGACACTCATATAGCCGTCGGTCATTGCTTCATTGCGATACACAAGCACCTTCACCACAGAACGTTAACGATCACGAAGGGGAATTGACACATGTACATGCCTTTTGTTGTTGCAGCTGCAGTGCAGCCAGAAAAATTAGGCAGGCATGTACACGCACCAGAAAAATTATTATAGCGGCGGGCCTTAAAAATTCAGGAATCCGCCTGGAGTCCTGGTGGACCCTGTTGGTGGTGGCGGAGAAGGCAGTCAAGCGGCCTGCAGGCAGAGATGCTGTGTGGGGAGTGACTTAGTCATGGGGCAGGCAGTCACACGGCGTGTAGGCAGAGATGCTGTGTGCGGGGACTGACTTAGTCTTCGGGCGGGCAGTAGCCCTCCAGGATCCATGCCTCATTCATTTTGATAAAGGTGAGGTACTCAACACTTTTTTGACTTAGGTGACTTCTCTTCTCAGTGACAATGCCTCCAGCTGCGCTGAAGGTCCTTTCTGACAGGACGCTTGAGCAGGGCAAGACAGAAGTTGGATGCCAAATTGGGACAGCTCTGGCCAAAGGTCAAGCCTGCGCACCCCGTAGTCCAAGGGTTCATCGCTGCTCACAGTGTCTACATCCACACTTAAGGCCAGGTAGTCGGCTACCTGCCGGTCCAGGAGTTGGTGGAGGGTGAATTTGGAAGCGCTAAGGCGAGGCATTGCACTAAAGAATGTCCGCATGTCCAACATCACCATGAGATCGCTGGAGCATCCTGTCCTTGCCTGCTGGGACATTGGAGAAAGATTACTGGCATTGGTACCTTTATTGCGTTGTGCTGTGACATCACCCTTAAACGCATTGTAAAGCATAGTTGCCAGCTTGTTCAGCAAGTGCTGCATCCTTTCTGCCTTCAGGTGATTTGGAAACATCTCCGCCACTTTGTGCCTATACCGAGGGTCTAGTAGCGTGGCCACCCAGTACAGCTCATTCCCCTTGAGTTTTTTTATACGGTGGTCCCTCAAAGGGCTGGACAGAATGAAAGACGCCATCTGCACAAAGTTGGATGCAGACGTACTGTCCATTTCCTCTTGCTCTTCCTCAGTGATGTCAGCTAAGTTCTCCTCCTCCCCCCAGCCACGAGCAATACCATGGGAAAGTTGAGCAGCACAAGCCCCCTGCGACACCTGATGCGGTTGTTCTTCCGCCTCCTCCTCCTCCTCCAAAATAACACCTTCCTCATCATCTGACTCCTCTTCCCCAAACGACTCTTCCTCCTCCTCCCTCTGTGCTGCTGCAGGTGTTGAGGAATCATCTGCTTCTGCTGAGAATTGATCCCACAACTCTTCCTCCCATTCCTGTTCCTGTTCACGCTCCTCCACAGCTTAATCCACCACTCTACGCACGGCACGCTCCAGGAAGAAGGCATATGTGATCAAGTCGCTGATGGCACCTTCACTGCGACTCACCAGGTTTGTCACCTCCTCAAACGGCCACATGAGCCTGCAGGCATTTTGCATCAGTGTCCAGTACTTCGGACTGAACATCCCCATCTCCCCAGACTGTGTCCTTTGACTGTAGTTGTAGAGATACTTTTTGACGGCTTTCTCCTGCTGTAGCAGGCGGTCGAACATCAGGAGGGTCGAATTCCAGCTAGTCGGGCTATCGCAAATCAAGCATCTCACCAGCAAGTTGTTGCTCTGCTGAATAACGGCAAAGTGTGCTATGGCCGTGTAAGACAGCCTGAAATGCCCACACACCTTCCTGGACTGCTTTAGGATGTCCTGTAAGCCTGGGTACTTAGACACAACTCTCTGAATTACGATACTGAGCACGTGCCATGCAGGGTACATGTGTCAACTTTCCCAAATTAAAAGCCGAAATGAGATTGCTGCCGTTGTCACACACCACGTTGCCAATCTCCAGTTGGTGCGAGGTTAGCCACTAATCCACCTGTTTGTTAAGCCAGGAAAGCTGCTCCAGTGTGACTCTCCGCTTTGAGGCAAGACATGTCTAATATGGCGTGACACCGTCGTACCTGGCATGCAGCATAGGCCCTGGGGAGCTGGGGCTTTGTAGCTGAAGAGGAGATCGCAGCACCAGTAGAGTTGAACTGCCACTTAGCCAAGGGGGAGGAGGAGGACTACAGCAAAGAGGATGTAGCAGGAGGAGAGGAGGTGGCAGCAGGCCTGCCTGCAAGCTGTGGAGGTGTCACAAGTTTCGCTGCACAGCCACGTACTCCCTGCTTACCATCGGTCACCAGGTTGACCCAATGGGCTGTGTAAGTAATGTATCTGCCCTGACCATGTTTGGCAGACCAGGCATCTGTGGTCAGGTGGACCCTTGACCCAACGCTGTGTGCCACAGATGACACCACTTGCCTCTCAACTTCATGGAACAGTTTGAGTATCACCTTTTTTGAGAAATAATTGCGGCCTGGTATCTTCCACTGCGGTGTCCCAATGGCCACATATTTTTGAAAGGCCTCAGAGTCCACCAGCTTGTATGGTATCAGCTGGCGAGATAACAGTTCTGCCAAGCCAGCTGTCAAAAGCCCAGGCAAGGGGGTGACTGGCACACATTGACGTCTTCCGCTCAAAGATTTCCCTCACGGACACCTGGCTGCTGCTGTGGGCAGAGGAGCAGGAACTGCTCAAAGTGAGAGGCGGAGTGGAGCAGGGTGGCTGTGATTGTGAAGGTGCAAGGGAGAAAGCGGCTGAAGATGATGCACCTAGAGGAGAAGGAGGGTGGCTTTTCTTTTGTGTGCTGCTTTTCCTCAGGTGGTCTTCCCATTGCAGTTTGTGCCTTTTTAGCATGCGCCTTTGTAAGGCAGTTGTCCCTACGTGGGTGTTGACTTTTCCACGGCTCAATTTTTGGAGGCAGAGAGAACAGATGGCATTGCTCTGATCAACGGCAGACACACTAAAAAATTTCTAAACCACTGAGCCCCCCTGGGGTGTGGGCACTATGGTGGCCACAGCAGCTGACGTTGAAGGGCATGTTGGCTGGCTGTCCATAGGTGGCAATACATGGCGCCGGACACTGCCACCAGCTGTTTCTGACGACGAGCTTTTTCCTCTCTGACTCCCCCTCTGAACTGTCCCCTTGTTCATCTCCTCTATTGGGTACCCACGTGGCATCCATATCATCATAATCATCCTCCCGAGCTTCGCTTGCCTCAGACACCTCATAAACTGCACCAACAGCATGTACTTCATCATCCTCCTCCTCACACGTTATGTCCATAGTGTCGCCTAACTCAGACATAGAAGGTGGTATAACGTGCTGTTACGGTTGCGGGATAATCTCCACAGTCAGCGTGCAACGCGCACGCTGACGCAGAGGAGATCGTGCGCAAGTGCTGTACGAGTGATAGGGATTTCCCCAAATATAGTGGAGGAGCGGAAACAGACACAAGGGGGAGTTGTGGAGCACAGAGCAACCGTGCCTCTGTGCGACCCACAAATCCCAATGAACAATGGCTGCGCGATGCAAATGGCTGCGCGGTGCAAACACAGCGCAGCGCGTAACCTGCACAATTCAGAAAAGAGAAAGGACAGACTGGATGAATGTCCGCCAATCTAGTCGCCACCCAGCGACAGCGGACATTCAAGAGCAGGGCAGATAGAACGAGAGAGCTAATCGCAAGAACCACAATAGCAGACAGATAAACAGAACAGGGTGAAACAGCAAGAAAGGAATAAAGGAACACACAGTAAAATAAACAACGTAAGGAAAATAACAAACACTAGCTAAACGCGAACTCCGCACTCATTCACAACAGAGAACGCATTTAAGACACGGTCACCGCGCGTTAGGCGCCCAGTGACAAGCGTGCCACCCTAACTAACAACAAGTAATACAAATGAACACAAATAGACTGAGACAGACAGAATAAACGCTTGCGGCAGCAAGCGATCAACACAGACAAACAGATTGCGTAGACGCTTGCTAAACGGTTGCCTCACACCAGGCAACAGCAGGCGTAAACACAGGACAAGACAGACAGATGAGTGCAGCCAGTAGCCACCACGGCTATGGTCTACACTCCAGGAACTCAGGCAAAGAGGATCCACTGCCGCTACCGCTAGGGCGAATGCGATCCACAAGGAACAAGACTGGAGGACCCACCGTCAGCCACCGTTGGAGACAATGCGGTCGCAAGATACAAGACAGGACAAGACAAAGCACGGCAGTACAAATGATACTGATCTATGCTAGAAGGAGCGCGCTAATCGCCACTCCAATAATAACTAGACTACGACAACCACCGATCAAGGCAACCAGGGAATATCGTTTACTGGAACAGGGGCTCGTAGCACCAGCCGTAGCTTTAGCTATGCAGAGCAATGAAGTGAACAGGAAGCAGACTTTTAACCTGGTAGCATTCACTGAATGGAGATATGCAAATCCTGGCACAACTGAATGGTAATGAGACTGATCAGGAGCTGCAGGCAGACTGACATAAGTAGGTCTTAGATCCATGGCCAACAAAATAAAACTTGCAAGAATAGAATTACAACTGAGCAGAACAGCTTGATCGCAGAAACATCGCGGCCAGCAGGTCACAAACATGATCATGACAGGACATAATTCTGACACTTGCTTAGCGCCTTCATCTGGTTGTAACAAGAATGGCTGTGCATCAGTGATTTCCCCACCAAATAACTCCTGCAAAGTGTCAAATGCAGCAAATGTGGTGCTAGTAGTAGTGCTGGTGGCTGCGGAAGATGAGGTGTTCTGTCTTAAATAGTCAACCACGTCCTGACAATCTTGGGAGTTGATGGGACGTGCCTTCTTCTGAGCACTGTACTTTGCTCCAGGGCCTGCACGAAATCACGTCAGCATGACCTCGAACAGACCTGCCGGTGGCCTGCCTCTGGGTCTGCCCCTGCCTCTGCCTCTACCTGTTTTGTCCATATTGGGGGGGAGGAAGTGAAAGGTATGCACTGACTTGACTAATACAATTTGCAGTCACAAACATTGGTCCGCACAACACCACCATGCGATACCTAGAGGGAGGTGTGGGCCAGTCCTGGACCTCTCACCTCCAGGGAACTCACCCCCACCACCTCTAAACTGAATGCTAACTGCAAACAAACACAATTGCTAACTCCCAGCTAAAGCAATCTCCTGCCTATATCTGGTCAGCAGATGCTAGTCAGCCAATCAGGTGTACTGTTATACACCCTTTGCCTGCTGTACCAAATCTATCAACCGCATCCTGGACGCTGCAAAAAAATAAATTACAATCACAAACATTGGTCCGCATGACAGCTGGGGGCCCCAGGTCTCTCTCACTAGCTGGGGCCCCCAAACCACCATGCGATACCTAGAGGGAGGTGTGGGCAAGTCCTGGACCTCTCACCTTCAGGGAACTCACCCCCACCACCTCTAAACTGACTAGATTGCATCCTTTTACAGGGACGCCCCGAGTAGGCACATCTCCCACACGTTCCCCTCCCTAACCACTCACCTGTCAACCGCATCCTGGAAGCTGCAAAAAAGAAATTTAAAATCACAAACATTGGTCCGCACGACAGCTGGGGGCCTCAGGTCTCTCTCACTAGCTGGGGCCCCCAAACCACCATGTGATACCTAGAGGGAGGTGTGGGTAAGTCCTGGACCTCTCACCTCCAGGGAACTCACCCCCGGCTGTCGTGCGGACCAATGTTTGTGATTTTAAATTTCTTTTTTTGCAGCTTTCAGGATGCGGTTGACAGGTGAGTGGTTAGGAAGGGGGCCGTGTGGGAGATGTGCCTACACGGGGCGTTCCTGTAAAACTATGCAATCTACGATTGCATCCAACCGAAGCCTCCCACCTGAAAGCTAATTTATGCAAGTCCTGCTAGATTTGGTACAGCAGGCAAAGGGTGTATAACAGTACACCTGATTGGCTGACTAGCGTTTGCTGACCAGATATAGGCAGGAGATTGCTTTAGCTGGGAGTTAGCAATTGTTTGTTTACAATGTGCAGTCACAAAAGTGCAGTGAAAGGTATGCAGTGACTGGTATTACAATACAATGTGCAGCTGTCACACAGGTGCAGTTAACAGGTATGCAGTGACTGGTATTACAATACAATGTGCAGCTGTCACACAGGTGCAGTTAACTGGTATGCTCGGAGGGGTATATTACACAGCATGTGGTCACACAGGCACTGTGAACAATTATGCAATGACTGGTATAACAAATGTGCACCTGTCACACACACACACAGGTACCGGACAGGCACAGTGACACTGCATGCGCTCACGTAGGTAGGTGGGTGCTCTGAAGTGAACAACAGGTAGGTATATTTTGCAAAAAGGGTGTGTGCTTCAAACACCAAGTGAACGCTTATATACCCGGCTTTGCAGATAAGGCCTAATTAGCTTATTCAGGAGACATTGCTTAAGCAAATTTGCATTCGCTTTCACATGTCAGGATATACAGGGTTTTGCTAACTAACTCACCGCAAAATTTCTTGCTCTGCGGGGGGTTAGTTCGCGCAGCATTTAGCACTTATCCAGGATCACCATGTGGAGGACAGAGCACTCCAAGCACACTCACTGCTCAGATACTCTGTAGCCACCCCCTGGGGGGGAGGCTAAGAAGTACGGGCGGCCCCCCCAACGCTGCCCCCGCCAGAGATAGCCGCCCACACCCACCTCCCAAAGGACAGGACCTACCTTATTTCGTATTGCATCCAAGTGCATTATTATGCCAGGCCAAATGTGCGCTACTTGGGGGCACTACGAAAGGGGGGGGGAGTGAAACATAAGTCACCCCAAGCCTGGTAAAGCTCAAGGGTGACTCTACAGCTCCACACCCCAATGGGGAAACAGGCTGCAGACAGCCCATGTAGAGAGGGTCATCCACCACTTGCTTCCAGAAGAAAGGAACTAAACACATTTTGCAAAAAGGGTGTGTGCATCAAACACCAAGTGAACCCTTATATACCTGGCTTTGCAGATAAGGCCTAATTAGCTTATTCATGAGACATTGCTTAAGCAAATCTGCATTCGCTTTTGCATGTCAGGATATACAGGGTTTTGCCAACTAACTCACCGCAAAATTTTATGCCCTGCGGGGGGTTCGTTCGCGCAGCATTTAGCACTTATCCAGGATCGCCACGTGGAGGCCCCCCCAGGATCCAAGGAAAAGGGGGGCCAACAGAGCACTCCAAGCACACTCACTGCTCAGATAATCTGCAGCCACCTCCCTGGGGGGGGGGAGGCTAAGAAGTGCGGGCGGCCCCCCAAGTGCTGCCACCGCCAGAGAGAGCCGCCCACACCCACCTCCCAAAGGATGGGACCTACCCTATTTCGTATTGCATCCAAGTGCATTATTATGCCAGGCCAAATGTGCGCAACTTGGGAGCACTACGAAAGGGGGGGAGTGTCCGGATGGCAGCTGTCCGGGTTTCTCCCGAATCCGGATTTGGGCAGCACTGCTCGTGAATAAGCTAATTAGGCCTTATCTGCAAAGCCAGGTATATAAGGGTTCACTTGGTGTTTGATGCACACACCCTTTTTGCAAAACAGGTAGGTATATGCAGTGATGGGTATTACAATGTGCACCTGTCACACACACACACAGGTACCGGACAGGCACAGTGACACTGCGTGCGCTCACGTAGGTAGGTGGGTGCACTGTGAACAACAGGTAGGTATATGCAGTGATGGGTATTATAATGTGCACCTGTCACAGTAGTAATTATACCACCAAGGGGCCAAAGGCCAGCTGCGACTGACTGATAGGGCTGTATATAATGCCACAAAAAAAAATAGATCACAAGAACAACATTAGCTCTCAAAAGAGCTGTTGAGGGGTGCTTTTTTAGCAATAAGAATCAGCAAGCAGCAAGCTAGCAAGCCTACAAGAGCCTAACTAAGCTTTCCCTATGTTAGTCTGCAGCAGCTCTCCCTTCTCTAATTACTGCAGGCACACGAGTGAGTGAAAAGCCTGACGCTGCCTGCCTTTTATAAGGGGGGTTGTGCTCCAGAAGGGAGTGTAGCCTGATTGGCTACAATGTGCCTGCTGACTGACTGTGATGTAGAGGGTCAAAGTTGAACCTCATGATGTACTATGGGGGCGAATCGAACCTCTGGAAAAGTTTGCGTTTCTCCGCGAATGCGAACCCCGGAAGTTTGCTGGTTCTCGTTCGCCGGCGAACAGTTCGGGCTATCTCTACTGATGACCAGAGTAGGCCTTTGGAGAGGGGGCTATAATCTGTATGTGCTAGTTGAGAGGCGTTATTGTATTTTATCAGATTTGGCACCGATAGGCATTCAAGCTTCTTTCGCCAATACATCACAGGTCTGGGAATGTGTAGTTTCCTAGCTATCCATATGAATTTTTTTTGTACAATGTCTTAGTCTTTCTCGGTCACATTAATAGGAATATAGAGACTGTAGAAGATGAGGGAAAAAAACACAGGGATACCGGGAACCTTCTCTGGTGCATTGTCAAAGGATATTTGGCTAGAGTAAGTATATTATACTCACAATTGTTGGTTGCTTGAAGAGGCAACCACTCATCTAGGCATGTGGGGAAATCCCGTCCCCACTCGGTCTTTCAATGATCGGTCGCTGC
This sequence comes from Hyperolius riggenbachi, assembly GCF_040937935.1. Classification (NCBI taxonomy): domain Eukaryota; kingdom Metazoa; phylum Chordata; class Amphibia; order Anura; family Hyperoliidae; genus Hyperolius; species Hyperolius riggenbachi. The sequence goes on from NC_090646.1 coordinate 332,824,589, forward strand.
TTCTTGAAAAAGACTTCACTCCACCAGGGTGTAGTGAAAACCCCACCATGTGGGGTGATAAAACAGGATATAGTGGGATAGGAGGCGCCCTTAGTAGTAGATGTAAATATGTTTGACCAATATGACCATTCAATAAAGAAAAAACATCTTCCCTACCTTAACCATCCCAGGGCCGCCTTACGCCAATGGGCGCCTAACGCTGATTGGCGTCAAGTCCTGGGGCTGCAGTTTGCAGGAGATCGCGTGCAGGTTGCACGCACATCTCCTGCTTGGGGGGCGGAGCTCCGCCCCGCCTTTAGTCTCCGAGCGGCAATTGCGAAACCGCCGTCTAATTAACATGTACAGTGATGTGATCGGCAGCAGCGCTGTACTAGGGACAGCCATGTGATGTGACACGGCTGTCCCCTCCTGAGGCTGGGCAGTGATCGGCTGAAGCCTATGACAGCTGATTAGGATGATTGGCTGGTGGGGGGAGGGGGGGAGCAGGGGAGACATTTAAAAACAAAAGTCATTTTTATAAAAAAAAACAAAAAACACAAATATTGATAAAAAACAACAACAACACAGGGGGGGGGGGGGGGGCGATCAGACCCCCGCCAACAGATAGCTCTGTTGGTGGGGAGAAAAGGGGGGGGGGAATCACTAGTGTGCTATGTTGTGCGGCCCTGCAGCTTGGCCTTAAAGCAGCAGTGGCCAATTTAACTAAAAATAGACTGGTCTTTTGGGGGGTTTAGCACTGTGGTCCTGAAGTGGTTAAAAAAGGAGACATCTGTATAATAAAAGAATTTCGGTATTTATTATCAATCAGCACTTCAGACAACGCGTTTCGCGGCTCAAACCGCTTCCTCGGGCCAATTAGGGTGCTTAAAAACAAACAAATATGGACACTCATGAGACCAATACACACATGTACATTGTGGTACGTATACCATTAAATTAGTTTAGACAACTATATAAAACAATCGTATATGTACAGGTCTTAATGTAATTAGTATTCCCATCATGACAATAACCTTTACAAAAACAATTATTGGGGGTTAAAAAGAGGTAAGTGGAATGGTCCAAAATGCCTTCAACCAGAATCCAGACTCTCATTGGAATCTACGGGAAGTGTTTAGAGGCTGTAATTTCTGCAAAAGGAGGATATACTAAATATTGATTTCATTTCTTTTTTGTGGTGCCCAAATTTATGCACCTGCCTAATTTTGTTTAAACAATTATTGCACATTTTCTGTAAATCCAATAAACTTAATTTTATTTCTCAAATATCACTGTGTGTGTCTCCTATATGATATATTTAATTGACTTTTTTAACGTAACAGCCAACGATTTATACAGGAAAATCATGACGATTAACAAGGTTGCCCAAACTTTTGCATCCCACTGTAATTATGGTAAGAAAAGTAATATTGAAATGAAGTTAATCGGGAACAACTTATTTTGAGTGATTATTTTGCTTGTAAATGTGATGAAAGGTTATTTTTATTAATCAGGAAAAAAAATAAGCCATTTATGAGACGTTTTGTGAATTGACTCCAATATGCTCAAAATCTGTTGACTCTTGTACTACATGGTGGTGGCAAAATTGGTCAATGATTGATCAATCAAAATTGAAGGAGTTTTACATTCTTTGTGTTTTTTTTTTTTAATTAAAAATGAGTCATGATCTACACATGAAGATGGAACGAAAATTCAGCTTTTCTTTGAAACCATAAAAAATGCAATGTTTTGGAAATAGTTAAATTAAGTAAGGCTCACAGAGCCTGTAACTACGGACTATGCAATCAGATGCCAGCACTTGTGACCCTTACATTCCACTTTAATAGGGAACATCCTTAGTTCCTGATTGCATCATGCACTGAATGTGCCACACTTATGTCATCAGCATGCTGAGGATCCAATGGTCAGGCAAGTGGAAAATTACTGAACCTTTTGCTTGACTTCTTGTGCTGCTTTTTTCTTGTCTGCCGCACCCTGTATGCAGATGGGGTCATCCATGTACAGCTCTGGAAAACATAAAGAGCATGCCACAAACCCAAGGGAAGAATGACTTCTTTATGACTCTTTCCAACACCTCCTACACAGCAACAACCAAGCTGGTTGCAAATATACATAAATATGAATAGTATTAAATTATTATTATTGAATTATTATTATTATATTATTATTATTAATGAATAGTAGTAGCTTAATAGTACACTAACTGGGAAGTAATTTTAATAGTATGGAAGAGCAAGCCACTGTATGAATGTACATACTGTATACTATAGATCTTTTAGCAAATCAGAGAAATTGTATATCATTAACTTTATGCCAACAAATATGAATTCAACAATATCAGTTGAGACTAAACAATTATTAGTAGAGTTTTATTGAGTAGTTATCCTAAAATACCTTGGTATTTAATGGATAATCTCCATTTTATTGTTAGCAGCATGCAAGGATGGAAGCAATTTCATGATTTAAAGCAGTGGTGGGCAACATTACAGTTTTAATAGGCCTCATATGTGCCTTTTGGCCCTGCTATTGCAGAATAGCATGTATAGCCAAGTTAACACTGTAACAGCACCTCATATGATTGCACGTCCATACCAGAACACAAGCTGGAAAAACTCACACAACAAAGTTGGCTGGCATATGTTAAACAGCAAAGTATTTATTTGTTTAGAAAAAAAAAAGTATTCTACTACAGAAAAATTGCCTTGGTTTGGAAGACCTAAAAGTTTACTACGCAGCACTATCACCAATAATCTTAGATTGGTCACATGACATTTGGTAATAAAAAAAGTTATTTAGCTGTAATACAGTTTACACACTCAAACATGTATGTGGACCCTGGGACTTCTTTTGTCCCTCTTCTAAACTGCTTGAGCTTTTTCACTATCCACATGCAGGAAAACAGTAGACAATGCACTTAGGTGATTACATCATAATTTTACACTAATGTCATCTGTAGGTACTTTCTACATTACCCCTTCAAGAACTTTAACTGATTTTGTTTGAATCTTCATTACATTAGCATTGTATCTCATAATGAGATACAGTTATAAGCAAATCAGTTTCTGTTTCTCAACTAACTTATGGAATGGGAGTTGCAACTAAAACAAAATTTGTAGATATTCAATACCCTCACTAAGATTTAAAAAGTGTTCCCAACATTGATATTTATTTTGGTGAAATTTGGGATTCATAGCTAACACATATAAAGCCAGAGACACAGGTTCGCAAAGGAACCTCAGTATAATTTTGCCTCCTTAAAAACAAGGTATTTGCAATAGTTCAGTTTTAAGTGAGCAGCTTTGGTTTCCCATGATGCATCACTCCTGAATATGCAAATCATATTTTTATGTCCCTGAAAGCCAGACACACTTCCAGAACCGCTGGTGTATAGCAGGCATGTCCAAAGTCAAGTCTGGGGGCCAAATGCGGCTTGCCAAGCCCTTTCTGTTTGCCCCCCAAAGCTCTTTAATATCTTATTAGCTCTTTAACATCATACTGCCCACAAGCCATAGCTGTGGTGTGGCTGTTCTTCTTCCCCCTTTGTTCGCCTGTAGGTTATCAGCCACCACTGTAGCAGTAGCAGCCACTGATTAGCAGTTGCCACTGTGCCAGCAGTGGTAAAAGCCACTGATTAGCAGATACACTTGTCTTAACTGCTACCATGTGTATATGGGTTATTTCCTGTGGAAATGTTTTATTTGACAATTTTTAAAAAAGTTTTGCTAGTTTGGCCCTCAACACTCTCAAGAACATTGATATGGCCCCTGGCCACCTAAAGCGTTTGGACATCCCTGGTGTATAGTGAGCCTATAGCTTATACATTTTACAGAGCTGCATCTCATACATTACTGCTTGAGTTTCTAAATCCAAGCAGCATCCCTGCCATTTCTGACTCCGTATATAAAGTTTAGATAATAACTGGTGACAATACATTGGCCAGTCATAGCAACATGCAAGTTTATAAAGGATTTGCAGAGCATTGTACATACTAAATATCCAGAGGAAGGCAAGTAGAGATTGACACAGTCATAACCAATATAAGGACAAGCACTAGGCATGCAGAGTTTAACTTTTGTCTAATAAAATATAGAGAAAATAAAGAACACAAACATTAAAAGAAAAGTCTATGCCTTATAGAGTTTGCTTTTAAAGATAAGAGCATATTAATACAGATAATCTGAGGTTAACGATCGAGATCGGGGCTGTAGGTTTGTTGTTAACCTTAATCCATTCTTAAAGGAAACATCCGAGGTCGCAACAAAAATGAGATCTACTTCCCCAGGCTTCCTCCAGCCCCTGGTAGCCGACATGTCCCTCGCCACAGCTCCGGTGTTCCAGGATCTCCTCCGTTTCAGATGGCGATCTTGCCAGCTTGGCCTCTACTGCACCTGCGTGAACGCCGCTGTCAATCATGAGTTTACAAAAATCCTTTTTTTTTATTTTTTAGGCTCCCTGCGCCCTGCAAATCCGTTTTCCGATTCCATTTCCGATTCCTATTTTCAATTCCGATTTTCCCTGAATACATTCAACAGGAAAACGGATTAAAAAAATGCAGCATGCAGTAAAGATTAAAAATCGGAATCAGAGGGGGGCGTGGCTTGGCGATGACCGCGGCTGGTCGCATGTAAGAGAAGCTCCGCTCTTGCTGCCTCTATACCCCACTTTCCAGCACTTACTAGCCAGTCCCAGCCACCATGGGTGGTAAAGGCAAGAAAGATAAGAGAACTGGAGAGCCCTCCAGCTCGCAAATCGGATCCTACTTTCGCAACACGGGTTCCCGCGCGAGTAAGCAGACGGAAGGCCTGGACGCCATGACACCATCCCACTTTGAGGCCTACAGCTCACAGAGAGACCGCTCCCCTCCACCCTCTAAGTTTACCTGCGCAAGCTCATCGCCCGAAGGCTCTGAAGGTGAGGAAGAGACTTTGAGGCCTTTGCACAGCGCATAGAGTCAGCCTATAAGAGGGACATTGCAGAGGTGAGGTCGGACTTGAATGAGGTGGGAGACAGGGTGGAGGCCCTAGAGCAGTCGCAAGAGGATATAAGAGCCACAGTATCCTCGCTGGTTACTAAATCTAAAGAACAGGATAAGGCCATACATGATCATGTTTTTAAAATAGATGATTTAGAAAAATCGCAGCAGGCGAAATAATTTGCGGATACGAGGCCCACCAGGAAGCCACTGGGCAAGAGGATCTAATCCCGTCATTACAGGGCATTTTCAGGATGCTTCTGGAAAGAAACGAAGACTGCGTCTTAGCGATCGATAGAGCCCACAGAGCTTTTGGTCCGGGTAAGCCTAATATTCCAAGAGACGTGATCTGTCGTATTCACCTATACTCAGTTAAGGAAGAAATCATGTCTGCTGCCAGACTTAAAAAATCCTTAGACTTTGATGAAGCTACTATTTTATTTTTTCCTGACTTATCTACATACACTTTGCAATTGCGCAGAGCTACTAAACCGCTGTTGGATGCTATTCGGGACGCGGACAGTACATACGCATGGGGTTTCCCATTCCGCATCATAATTAAAAAAGATGGGGACTCAATCACTTTCCAAACTCCTCAAGACCTTGACAAAGTCTGTAAGTTCCTCTCAGTCAACATGGTTGAGCTACCAGACTGGCCTATACAAAAAGCCGTCACACCCTTACCACAGCGTGAAAGGTGGCAGAAAGTGCGCACTCCTAATTCTAGAAGACGTCAGAGAGACAACATGGAGGATGACTGATAATCCTTTTTTTTTTTTTTTTCCTTCTTTTTTTTTTTTTTCTCTTTTACTTAAAGAGAATCTGTATTGTTAAAATCGCACAAAAGTAAACATACCAGTGTGTTAGGGGACATCTCCTATTACCCTCTGTCACAATTTCGCCGCTCCCCGCCACATTAAAAGTAGTCAAAAACAGTTTTAAAAAGTTTGTTTATAAACAAACAAAATGGCCACCAAAACAGGAAGTAGATTGATGTACAATATGTCCATACATAGAAAATACATTCATACACAAGCAGGCTGTATACAGCCTTACTTCTGAATCTCAAAAGATCATTTGTGTGTTTACCTTCTGTCCCCTTCTTCTCTCATGCACTGAACATTACAGGCTTCCTGCAGACAGCTCTGCCTGTGCCTGTGTTTGTACTTCCTCAGTATGTGTCAGCCAGCTACTTTCATAGCCTTAAGGCACCCATACACTGGTCGATGTGCCATCAGATCGACCAGCTGACAGATCCCTATCTGATCGAATCTGATCAGATAGGGATCGTATGGCTGCCTTTACTGCAAACAGATTGTGAATCGATTTCAGCCTGAAACCGATCACGATCTGTTCAGCTGCTCCTGCCGCCTGTCCCCCCCCCCCTATACATTACCTGATGCGGGCTCCCGGGCGTCTTCTCTGCATCTTCTCAGCGCTGCACCCGCTCCATCCCGCGCTTCCTGTGTCACTCCGTGACCAGGAAGTTCAAATAGAGCGCCCTCTATTTGAACTTCCTGGGTCACTGCAGTGACCCAGGAAGCGCCGGGATGGAGCGGATGCAGCGCTGAGAAGATGCAGAGAAGACGCCCGGGAGCCCGCATCAGGTAATGTATTTTTCATCGGATCGGCCGCCGCTAGCGACGCGCACTTAACCGCGGGCGATCGAGGGTAATTTCCCGCACGGCGCGATCGACGGACCGATCCGATTTCGGGAGGAAATCGGATCGTCGGCGGCGTTTACCGCGAACGATTGGCAGCAGATTCGATCCCAGGATCGAATCTGCTGTCGAAACGGCCGGGAATCGGGCCAGTGTATGGCCACCTTAACAGAGGATTTTTATCCAGCTCTCTTCTATCACTGATAAGATAGCAGAGAAGCTGCTGGCTTATGTAAATAAAACACACACTGGAGTGTGCATAGAGGAACAGACCAGCACGGAACAGTTGGCAGCCTTCCAGACACAGACCGACAAGTCTGACAGGGGAAAGATACATTGATTTATTACATAGACCTTGATAGTACAAAGTGCTGCAGTGAGCAAGAACAAATTAGAATAGGTTTAGGAACTTGTAGCATGGTAGAAAAAACGTTGTAATTTTTGTTACAGAGTCACTTTAAAGAGACACTGAAGCGAAAAAAAATATATGATATAATGAATTGGTTGTGTACTATGAATAATTACTAGAAGATTAGCAGCAAAGAAAATATTCTCATACTTTTATTTTCAGGTATATAGTGTTTTTTCCAACATTGCATTATTCTATAATATGTGCAGATTACACAACATTCAGCATTTAAAATGATTCTTTCAGAGCAGTCTGTGAACTAATGACCTCTCCTCTAGCAGAGAAAAAGTAAACAGTTCACTTACAGTTGAGATAATAAAAGTCAGATAACAGCCCTCTCCACGACTAAGTCGGAGAGCTTAATGGCTTGTTTGCATAGAGATAACAACTGGAGTTTCTCAACTCTTCCTGTACTGGAAACAATTAGACTGATGTATCTGATCTTAATGTTTTATTTCTTAGCTGTACTACACATACAAATTATAATATCATACATTTTTTTTTTCGCTTCAGTGTCTCTTTAACCCTCCTGGCGGTATAAAAAAATACGCCAGGAGGCAGCGCGGCAGTTTTTTTTTAATTTTTTTTTTTCTATATCATGTAGCGAGCCCAGGGCTCGCTACATGATAGCCGCTGCTCAGCGGCATCCCCCCGCCCTCTTCGATCGCCTTCGGTGATCTCCGATCAGGAAATCCCGTTCAAAGAACGGGATTTCCTGGAGGGCTTCCCCCGTCGCCATGGCGACGGGGCGGAATGACGTCACCGACGTCACTGACGTCGGGTCGTCATTGGGAGTCCCGGGCCACCCCTCGGCGCTGCCTGGCACTGATTGGCCAGGCAGCGCACGGGGTCTGGGGGGGGGGCCGCGCGCCGCACCGTATAGCGGCGATCGGGCGCGCGGCGGCGGCGATCAGGGTGCTGGCGCAGCTAGCAAAGTGCTAGCTGCGTCCAGCAAAAAAAAAATTAAACAAATCGGCCCAGCAGGGCCTGAGCGGCACCCTCCGGCGGCTTACCCCGAACTACGTTCGGGGTTACCGCCAAGAAGGTTAAGATTAATCCTTCTCTTTATTAGCGGCTGCACATTTTTGAAACTCTAATCCTCTGCTTCTGCAGATAATAATTGCCTTACCACAGGCTGGGACACTCTTTAATCTACGTTAAACATGTTTTTTTTTTTTTTTTCTCTTTATTCGTTTTTGAAAGGACTTTTGCATGCTTCTTAAGTGAATGACTACCAGTTACGCAACCAAATGCTTTCTGCTTATACTATTGAGCAGTGAGCTCAGAGGTCTGATTATTATGCACCTAACAACAAATTTATGCTTACAGGTATCTGCTCTCCCATGGAGTCGGTTGAGGGTAATACCGTTTTTTTGAAATGTTGGAAATAGGTGCTTGGTATAGATATTTGGTTTATGTAGCTGTATGTCGCTTCCCGTCACATTTCTAAGGACATTTAAGTTCCTTTCTATATTTCTATTTTACTGTTTTGCACTTTATTAAAACACAATATGCTGGTTACTGGGGTGGGGGAGGGGAGAGGGAGGGGAGGAGCTGGGTCATTGCTAATCACGTTTCCCCAAAGTAAGTGGAAGCGGTCTTTTGGTGGTTTGTATAGACCGCAGTGGTGATTTGCCACTCTCTCTGTTTGGTTGTGTCTTCATGACCTTGCAGAGAGACCGGGGGAGGGGGGATTATAGCTGGATAGCTTTAAAAGGGTACTGGGCAAGGGATTCGCTGCTCCTTCATAGAAATCCTCATAACTCTAGTTGTGCTTATTTCAGTACATTTTAATGGCAGTTAAATTATGTTCAATTAATGTCAACGGGCTAAATGAACCATCTAAACGGGCTCATGTTCTGTAGCGTTGCCACAAGGAAAGAGCTAAGATAATATTACTACAAGAAACCCACTTTTTAGAGGGGAAGGCTCCTGACCTTTTACATAATCGCTACTATAATAAATGGATTCTCGGCAATTACAAGGAGGGTAAATCCCGTGGAGTTGCTATAGCTTTCCATAAAACATGTCCAGTAGAAATATTAGATACCAAAATAGACCCACAGGGGTGATTTATCTTTGTTAAAATCCGCCTGAATGCAGTTCTTTTAACAATAGCCAACGTATACCTCCCAAATGTAGACCAAACTTAAATCAGTTGGAATTGTTTAGTCAAGGGAGGGTGATAATTGGGGGAGATATAAACTTAACGCTTAATCCTGCTTTGGATAACTCCAGAGGTACCTCTAGTATTTCTTATAGGAAAATTAAGAGCCTCAAAAGAGTGTTATTTGAACAACAGCTAGTAGACATATGGAGAACTACCCATCCTAATACCAAGGACTATACTTTCTACTCGAATCCTCATAAATGCTATAGCCATATTGATATGTTCTTAATCTTTCACTCTTTGCTCTCATGGAATGCTACCTCTCATATAGGCAACCAATTATTGTCTGACCATTCACCTGTCTTTCTGAAATTTAGGATCCCTGGATCTACACGGGCAGGTTTTAAATGGAAATTAAATAATTCCTTGTTGTACGATCCAGAGACTGAGCCACATATCTCTCAAGCTTTGCAGGACTATCTGGACCACAATGTTCAAAGCCCAGATGTTTCTCCAATCTCGCAATGGTTTGCCCACAAATGTGTCTTGAGAGGTGCATTTATCCAACAGGGGACTAGAAGGAATAAAGAGAAAGCAGCTGGTATTAAACTCCTCCTAATGGAAATCCATAGATTAGAGCAATTACATAAGCAATCTCTCAACCCACAGCTTCTCTCTGAATTGCAAGAGACCCGTAATAAATTAAAACAAATACTAGAGCTTGCTCGGTTAGATAATTTGATAAGATCTAAAGGACTCATTTACGAACACGCTAATAAATGTGGTAAGATGCTAGCAAGATCCCTTAGAATAAAACATGCCTCAACATACATCCCCTCCGTTCTAGATAAAAATAAAAACAAAGTGCACGCCTCTGAAAAGATAGCTAAGGTCTTCCATGAATATTATTCAGAGTTATACAACCTGCCAAATAAAGAAGTCTCTGATGATCTCCTTAGAGGATATTTAACCAAACATAAATGACCATCTCTCTCACAAGAACAGATTGATGCTCTTAATAATTCTATATCTAACGATGAATTTTTGATAGCCGTTGGGGCTCTAAAAGCAGGAAAGGCGGCGGGTCCAGACGGATTTTCTGTAGAATATTTTAAAAAATATAAGAACAACCTTATGCCACTTTTTGTAGCAGCATTTAATCATATTGGGCCTGATACTCCACTGCCTTCAGAAGCTAAATTAGCACATATCTCAGTCATCCTAAAACCCGGAAAAGACGCCTCCCTGAACACCAACTATTGGCCAATCTCATTAATTAATGTAGATTTAAAAATCTTTGCCAAATTCTTGCTACAAGGCTTATGGTGATTATCCCAGAAGTAATCCATCTTGATCAGGTAGGCTTTTTCCCTGGGAGAGAAGCTAGAGACAATACTATTAAAACCCTGCTATTATCCAATTTTGCTAAAAGATCGCATACACCAGCCCTTTTATTATCAGTCGATGCGGAAAAAGCCTTTGACAGGCTTTCCTGGCGTTTTCTGAAAAGTTCTCTAGAACAAATGGGTCTTTCTCCGGGTCTAAGGTTCTTTGATAGTGTTTTCGCGCTCTATGATAATCCATCAGCCCAACTCAAAATTAACGGTCTGCTCTCCGATCCTGTTACGATCCAAAATGGCACTCGCCAAGGCTGCCCGTTGTCCCCTCTGCTTTATATTCTTTCAATGGAGCATTTAGCCATAGCACTAAGGAGTAATATAGACGTTCAGGGTATTAAGGTTGGTGATGTACAATATAAGCTCTCCATCTTTGCAGATGAACTCTTGTTATTCATCACCAACCCGTCTGTCTCTCTCCCTAATGCTTTAGCAGTTATGAAGGAATTTGGAGAGTATAGTAATTTTAAGATCAACACCACCAAAAGTGAGATCCTTAATATCTCTATCAATGAATCAACCAGTGTTAGACTTCAAAAATCATTTCCCTTCACGTGGAAAGAGGACTACATTACCTACTTGGGCTTAAAACTTACCAAAGATCACTCCAAATTATTCCAAGAAAATTTTCAATCACTTATGAATAAGTTTATAGTAGACTTACAGAGATGGGAGGGCGCCTTACATTCATGGACAGGACGTATAAACATTATAAAAATGAATCTTATGCCTCGATTGTTATACCCCCTTCAGACTTTGCCTATACGTATTCCGGGGTAATTTTTTAAACAGGTAACTGCCTTATGGTCTGCATTTATATGGAAGGGTCGCCGACCTAGAATTGCTATTAAAACCGTATACAAACTAAAGGAAGAAGGAGGGCTAGCACTTCCCAACCCTAAACTTTACCAACTAGTTACCCATTTAACTAGAATCAAAGATTGGGAGATTGGGGTTAAACAATGGGTGTTTATAGAAAATGAACTCGTCCAGAGGGGCCTTAGGTCAGCGGTATGGATAAACAAAACAACAAGGAAACCAATAGCCAGAAATTGGCCATCAATCACACGGATAACGTTATTTTTATGGGATAATCTTATCTGCTTTCATAGAGTGTCTACATATCTTAGCCCCATAACCCCAGTGTGGAATAATTATCTATAATTATGTACAGTATAAAGACTCTGTGCGAAACCTTGGGGTGATCCTGGATGGAAATCTAAAACTCAGACAGCAGGTATCAGCTGTCGTCAAGTCTTCCTTCTTCCATCTAAGAAATATAGCGAAAATCAAACACCTTATCCCAGCTGAAGACCTACCTGCCCTGGTTCACGCATTTGTATCCTCCCGCCTAGACTACTGCAACGCCCTGTTCATCGGATCTACAGATAAGGCTCTGCGCCCCTTACAGCTAGTACAGAATGCTGCAGCCAGACTCCTAGCCAATGCCCCCCGCAGCTCACACATCACCCCAGTACTGCAAACTCTTCACTGGTTGCCAGTAAAATGGAGAATCAATTTTAACATCTGCCTGCTGACATTCAAGGCTCTACACCGCATGGGACCCAAATACATAGCGGATCTATTGGAACTTTATGCCCCTTCACGCACCCTCCGCTCTGCCAACAAGATGAAGCTGGTTATTCCCAGGATACACTTAACATTTGGTGCTCGGGCCTTTTCCTACGCAGCCCCTACTCTATGGAATTCACTTCCACAATCAGTACGAGAGGCTCCTTCTCTGGACAGCTTTAAAAAAAGGCTAAAAACTCACCTCTTTTCCCGAGCCTTTGAGACTGCATAATGCAGGGTCACAGCGCTTTGAGTCCCCAGGGAGAAAAGCGCTATATAAATATTATTGTTATTGTTGTTATTGTTATTCCAACCGGGATTTAATCATTCTTTCATAATTAGACAAAGGCTAGGATCTAATCTTAAAATTAAAAACTTACTAACCACTGGATTCATACCTACCAGACAGGATTTGATGCCATTAGGAGAGTGTGATTCTCTTCCATTCTATGAATACTTTCAGCTATCTCATTTCCTTAGGCAATGTCTGAAGGGGGGGTATGAGACTAGAGATTTGACAGATTTTGAGACACAGATTTTTATTAATCCACCAGACAAGAAGGCCATATCCTTATACTATCAGTTACTATTAGGAGTTATCTATGATACTAGACCTCCATACATCTCCAGATGGCATACCGAATTGGATAAAGAATTCCCTGATAAAGAATGGGACAAGGCATTTCTCTTCACCGCCAAGACCTCTATTTCGGGTAGGGGTAAAGAAAACGCTTTCAAGTTTCTGTCACGGTGGTACAAAACCCTGCAAGTCTTGCACAAAATATGCCCAGATATTACGCCACTTTGTTGGAGATGTCAAGTGGAAATTGGTACAATGGTACATATATGGCACACCTGTGTGATGATTCGACCCTTCTGGTCTAAGATCTGTAAGATAGTTTTAGACTGTCTGGGGTACACATTAGATGATTCACCTGAGTCAATGCTACTACTGATATTACCAATGCCAATTAAAAAATATAAAAAATCCTAGTCATACCTAAATTTTGGAAATCTACAACTACTCCCACTATAAAAGACTGGGGAAAGGAAATTAATTATATTGAACAAATGGAGAAGTATGCTCAGGAGTCATCTAATTCTAATAGACCCCTTTCACATGCAAATTCCTGGCTTCTGTGGCACATATATCAAGAGTCGGAAGAAGGGAAATTGATGTTCCAATAACATATAAAAAAGGCAAAGGGCATTTTTGTAATCACCATCTCTCTATACATGAATAGGTATGAGCAAGAGATTTAAAGTCTTTTAAAGCTTTTTTTTGTTTTGTTTTAAGGTTCATTGAAAGACCCCTGATAATTAATCTGCCTTTATATCTAAGTTAATGGATAATTGATGCCTCTTTGAGGGATTTGGTAAGGAGCTGCGAAAGGGGGAGGGGGGTTTGGGGATAGGAATGGGGGCGGGCCTAAAAAGGGAGGGGGGGGGAGAAAAGGGAACCAAAAGGAAATATTTTAAATCAATGACCTAAACATAGTGTTTTCCTATCATCAAGGGGGTTAATATAGTATATTCCTATTGTTTTCCCTTTCTGATTTAAATATCCGAATGTACAGTTAAAATTAATACTAAGTAGAACTGCTATGATCAGTATGTATTCTCTTTGATGGATATTTGCTGTTCAACCTTTTCTCTGCAAAATACTGTACTGCTAACCGTCCCTTGTTATTAGTAATACTGTTGTAATACTATGTTCATTTGCTATTTGGTTCCAATAAAAGCCTTTTTGAAATAAAAAAAAAAATCGGAATCAGAATCGGATGTAAAAACAAATTAAAAAGCGGAATCGGAAACGCATGCGGTGTGCAGGGAGCCTAAATCGATTTTCTCAAAAATGACAAGGTCTTTTTGAGCACATGATGTGTCCCACAATGCATCACTACTGGATTTGCAAATCGTCTCTTTGTTGTCCCAGAAAGCTCAACACACCTCCAGAACCCCTGGAATGCAATGATGTATCAGGTTGTTAATATTACAGAGCCATACTTATCTAACATGCATACAGACTGTTTCAAACTTTCTTGTTCTCATCAGTGGAAGGCATAGATTGATATGGCTCTATGGTATAGGGGTTGAACCAGTATTACAAAATGCCCAGATAGCTTATGGTGACCCAGAACCACTAGGAAAGTATTAAGGGCTAAAAGAGACCAAGAAGGCCTCTTACTGAAAAGGAATGCTGAATATAATCTTGCCTTCTTAAAACAGAAGGTATTTAAAACCATTCAGCTTTAACCAGCCTAGCGTTCTATTAAGATCGCCAGGCTGGCGACCGGACGGTTTTTTTTAATAAAAAAAAAACTTTTGCATGCAGCTAACTGAAAGTTGGTTGCATGAAAGCCCACTAGAGGGCGCACCTAATGCGCACTTCTGATCGCCTCTGGCGATCAGAAGTAACAAGAAAGGCCGCGATGAGCGGTCCTTCTTGTTATGCTTTCCTCAACGCCATGGCAACGAGCGGAATGACGTCATGGACGTCAGCCGACGTCCTGACGTCAGCCGCCTCCGATCCAGCTCTTAGTGCTGGCCGGAACTGTTTGGTCCGGCTGCGCTGGGCTCGGGCGGCTGGGGGGACCCTCTTTCACCGCTACACGCGACGGATCGCCACGCTGCGGCGGCGATCAGGTAGCACACGTGGCTGGCAAAGTGTTGGCTGCGTGTGCTCCTTTTTATTTGATTGAAATCGGCCCAGCAGGGCCTGAGCGGCAGCCTCCGGCGGTAATGGACGAGCTGAGCTCGTCCATTCCACCCAGGTGGTTAAGTAAGCAACTGTGGTTTCCCATTCCCCGTGATGCACCACTTTGGGGCTTTTTAGTCTCTTTTAGCCCCTTATGCTTTTGCTGCAGTTGGTGCAGCAGCTCCACATTGATTCAAAGAGAAGACAATACCAAGTCTATAACAAAACTTTTAGCAATCTGTAGTAATTAAAAATTGAGTGTTAGGTCACTGTCCAAAAAAGATGGTCCTGTTGAACAAGATATGTCACATCAAAGTGCAACAAATGAAGAGCAAATCAGCACTTTTATTCAGTCCAGCTCCTGGTTCTGTAATCCATGTGAAAATTGTGATGTTAATCCAGTATTAGCATAGCTCTGCCCAATTGCTTTTTTTGCCCCAACTGGCTCCTTGTCATAGTGTGGTTTGTTCAGGCCAAGCCCACCTACACCATATTATGTATTGGGGCACCTGCCGTTAAACATATATAAACATTAATGACATTGCATTCTTATCATGGATTTGGCCTACTTTTTGCTGCTAGAACAGCTTCAACTCTTCTCAAAATTAGCATATTGTGATAAAGTTCATTATTTTCTGTAATGTACTGATAAACATTAGACTTTCATATATTTTAGATGCAAATACGCACAACTGAAGTAGTTCAAGCCTTTTATTGTTTTAATATTGATGATTTTGGCATACAGCTCATGAAAACCCAAATTTCCTATCTCAAAAAATTAGCATATTTCATCCGACCAATAAAAGAAAAGTGTTTTTAAAACAAAAAAAAGTCAACCTTCAAATAATTATGTTCAGTTATGCACTCAATACTTGGTCAGGAATCCTTTTGCAGAAATGACTGCTCCAATGCGGCGTGGCACGGAGGCAATCAGCCTGTGGCACTGCTCAGGTGTTATGGAGGCCCAGGATGCTTCGATAGCGGCCTCAAGCTCATCCAGAGTGTTGGGTCTTGCGTCTCTCAACTTTCTCTTCACAATATCCCACAGAATCTCTATGGGGTTCAGGTCAGGAGAGTTGGCAGGCCAATTGAGCACAGTAATACCATGGTCAGTAAACCATTTACCAGTGGTTGTGGCACTGTGAGCAGTTGCCAGGTCGTGCTGAAAAATGAAATCTTCATCTCCATAAAGCTTTTCAGCAGATGGAAGCATGAAGTGCTCCAAAATCTCCTGATAGCTAGCTGCATTGACCCTGCCCTTGATAAAACACAGTGGACCAACACCAGCAGCTGACATGGCACCCCAGACCATCACTAACTGTGGGTACTTGACACTGGCCTTCAGGCATTTTGGTATTTCCCTCTCCCCAATCTTCCTCCAGACTCTGGCACCTTGATTTCCGAATGACATGTAAAAGTTGCTTTCATCCGAAAAAAAGTACTTTGGACCACTGAGCAACAGTCCAGTGCTGCTTCTCTGCAGCCCAGGTCAGGCGCTTCTGCCGCTGTTTCTGGTTCAAAAGTGGGTTCATGCTTCCATCTGCTGAAAAGCTTTATGGAGATGAAGATTTCATTTTTCAGCACGACCTGGCACCCGCTCACAGTGCCAAAACCACTGGTAAATGGTTTACTGACCATGGTATTACTGTGCTCAATTGGCCTGCCAACTCTCCTGACCTGAACCCCATAGAAATTCTGTGGGATATTGTGAAGAGAAAGTTGAGAGACGCAAGACCCAACACTCTGGATGAGCTTGAGGCCGCTATCGAAGCATCCTGGGCCTCCATAACACCTGAGCAGTGCCACAGGCTGATTGCCTCCATGCCACGCCGCATTGGAGCAGTCATTTCTGCAAAAGGATTCCTGACCAAGTATTGAGTGCATAACTGAACATAATTTTTTGAAGGTTGACTTTTTTTAGTTTTAAAAACAATTTTATTTTATTGGTCGGATGAAATATGCTAATTTTTTGAGATAGGAAATTTGGGTTTTCATGAACTGTATGCCAAAATCATCAATATTAAAACAATAAAAGGCTTGAACTACTTCAGTTGTGTGTATTTGAATCTAAAATATATGAAAGTCTAATGTTTATCAGTACATTACAGAAAATAATGAACTTTATCACAATATGCTAATTTTCTGAGAAGATCCTGTATATGCTAATACTGTTATTTTTGCTATGCTATTATTGTTGGGGAAATTAGATGGTATATCTTCCAAGGCTGTTAGTATTGATTACTATGTGTTCTTCTTGAAATGCTTTTGTTCTCTGTTATACCAAGAAAAACAACTGAAATATTTAAAACAATTTCTAAAACCTTTCAGTAGCATTAAAATGTACTTATCATGACAGAAACAGATTGTCTGCCATTGTTGAACGTCTAAATAAAAATCCTAGATTTTTGCAATCTTGCTCATCCTTTGCAATACTACTTTGTAAATCACTGTCCTAGAACAAGCTGATTAGGTGTTCTGACTCTTATGGCCCGTACTCACGGGCTGCAGAAGTGGCCTGTCGCCAGCACACGTGAGCGTGTGGGCGACAGGCCGGCGACAGCTCCTCGCCAGGTCCCTCCGCGTACACACGCGGAAGAGGGACCAGCGGCGAGACGGAAGCTGTCGCCGACGTTCCTCCTCCCCCCGCCGGAAGCTCCATTTACCACAATGGAGGTTGCTGTCGCTAGTCCGCGTACTCACGCGGACTAGCGACAGTTGCGGGGGAGGTGCGGCGGCGACTGTCGCCATGCGATTGAAACTTTCAATCGCATGGCGACATGAGCGACGGGCGACAGTTCGGGGTGCGCGCGCGTGCGACGGACCATACTCACGGGCGACCTGTCGCCGCAACACGCGCCGCGTGTTGAGGCGACAAAAGTCCCTCGTGAGTATGGGCCATTATGATACTCCTTATCTCCACGCTTGGTGAATGAGGAGGAGGTCAGCAATGGCAGTATATTTCTCTCATGACAGGTATTTTTAAACTTGCAGCTGCAAATGCAGTGGATCAGCACTGGACAGCTCACTAAATACCTGTGGTTATCTTTCATTTCAAGCCCAGTAAAAGAATGGTAAACTGCCTTTTAAACTTTATGTGCAACTATCTCTTAGCATTTCAGTTAGTTTTTCCTTATTAATTTGTAGTATGCAGGCACTGATTGTCAATAAATGTCATGATTATTAAAAGACAACTGAAGTGAGAAGACTATGGAGGCTACCATATGTATTTCCTTTTAAACAATACCAGGTGCCTGGCAGCTCTGCTGATCTATATTTATCTGTAGTAGTGTTTGAATAACACCAGAAACAAGCATGTGGCTAATCAACTCAGATTCTTGAACGCCTGGCCCACCAACGCCTGACCAACTTCCTTAAAGAGACTCAGTAACAAAAATTGCATCCTGTTTTTTATCATCCTACAAGTTCCAAAAGCTATTCTAATGTGTTCTGGCTTACTGCAGCACTTTGTACTATCACAGTCTCTGTAATAAATCAACTTATCTCTCTCTTGTCAGACTTGTCAGCCTGTGTCTGGAAGGCTGCCAAGTTCTTCAGTGTTGTGGTTCTGCTATGAACTCCCCCTTCCAGGCCCCTGTATGCACACTGCCTGTGTGTTATTTAGATTAGAGCAGCTTCTCTGTTCTCTCTTATCTTTTACAAGCTGGATAAATCGTCCTCTGAGCTGGCTGGGCTTTCACATAGTGAGGAATTACAGACAAGGGCAAAGCTGTTTGCAGGAAGAAAAGAGCAGCCTGAAACTTCAGTGCATGAGAGATGCAGGGGAAAAGAAACACACAAATGATCTCTTGAGATTCAAAAGGAAGGCTGTATACAGCCTGCTTGTGTATGGATGTATTTTCTATGTGTGGACATACTGTACATCAACCTACTTCCTGTTTTGGTGGCCATTTTGTTTGTTTATAAACAAACTTTTTAAAACTGTTTTTAACCACTTTTAATGCGGCAGGGAGCGGCGAAATTGTGACAGAGGGTAATAGGAGATGTCCCCTAACGCACTGGTATGTTTACTTTTGTGTGATTTTAACAATACAGATTCTCTTTAACTCCAACTCCCTTCTCGATCCCCTGCAGTCTGGTTTTCGCACAGCCCATTCTACAGAAACAGCCCTCACCAAAGTGGTAAATGACCTTGCCCTTGCCAAAGCCGAAGGTAAATACTCCATCCTGCTCCTCCTGGACCTCTCCTCGGCATTTGACACTGTCGCCCACTCCCTCCTCCTCCACTCCCTGCAGCTAATGGGCATTCAGGACCTAGCCTTAGCCTGGATCTCCTCCTACCTCTCCAACCGCTCCTTCACAACATTTTTCAATGGCTCCTCATCCACTCCTACACCCCTCTCAGTTGGTGTTCCTCAAGGTTCCGTCCTAGGACCACTCCTGTTCTCACTCTATACTGCCTCAATTGGCAAAATCATCTCCTCCATGGGTTTTAATTATCACCTGTATGCCGACGACACCCAGATATATCTCCACACCCCAGATCTCTCCTCCTCTACCATGGACAAAGTCTCTGCCACATTCATTTCCTCCTGGATGGCTGCCAGGTACCTGAAGCTTTGGACAAGACTGAGCTTCTAATATTCCCACCCCGCACAGCTGCACCCCTCCCAGATCTGCACGTCACTATTGAAAATACTACTATCCACCCTACCTCCCAAGCCCGCTGTCTAGGCGTTACTCTGGACTCTGAACTTTCCTTTACAGCCCACATCCAAGGTATTGCCAGATCCTGCAACTTCCACCTCCGCAACATCTCCAAGATCCGCTCCTACCTGTCCCCTGACACCACTAAACTCCTTATCCATGCCCTTGTCATCTCCCGCCTAGACTACTGCAATTATCTTTTATCTGACCTCCCCTCTAACCGTACTGACCCACTTCAATTGGTAATGAATGCGGCAGCCAGACTGATACATTCTTCTCACCGCAGCGCCTCTACAACTCCGCTCTGTAAAGCACTACACTGGCTCCCCATCAGCTTTAGGATCAATTTCAAAATCCTGTGCTTGGCCTACAAATCAGTGCACAAGACCTGCCCGACCTACATCTCTGATCTGGTCCACAGGCTCATACCAGCCCGCCCCCTCCGATCCTCCAATGACCTGCGCCTAGCCGCACCACGCATAACTCAGTCACACGCACGATTGCAGGACTTCACCAGGGCTGCCCCTACTCTCTGGAACTCTCTCCCACCAGCCGTCAGACTCGCCCCCACCTTTAATACCTTCAAACAAGCTCTCAAGACTCACCTCTTCACGCTCGCATACCCCCCTACACCAGCATCATAATATGTTCTGTTAGACCCTCTCTCAAAAGATGCACCTATTGTCTCCACCCCACCCTTTAGATTGTAAGCCTCTGGCAGGGCCCTCCTCCCTAATGTATCCAGCTTGATTATGCAATCTTACTCACAACCACCCCTCTTGTAGACTTGAACAGTCTCTATCTTGACCTATGACACTGTATTGTTATCAAATCATTTGCATGATCTTGTTTTGTTGTGAGTTTCCATATGTTCTACCTGTATGTTAACCCATTTATCTATTGTGCAGCGCTGCATAATATGTTGGCGCTTTATGAATACAATAAATAATAATAATAATAATAATCTGACAATGATGTCAGAAACACTTGATTTGCATATGATTGTTCAGGGTCTATGGCTGAAAGGAACTGGTATTGTTTAAAAGGAAGTAAATATGGCAGCCTCCATATCCCTCTCGTTACAGTTGTTCTTTAAATCATGAAAATTACTATAGAATACAATTTAGTTTTGTTTTCTAGTGACAGGCACATTGTATTATATAGTCTGTTTGACTAGGACCACAATTTAATAATGTTTTTGTCATTGGTTTTCTCTCCAGAAATACTTTCTCTTCGTATCTACAAAATACATTTTGAAGTTGAAAAGGCAGGGGCGTCGCTAGCCCTGTTTTAGGGGGGCACGTGCCCCCAATCTTTCCTGGGGTGCCACGGATCTCCGCCCGGCCGCCCCCTCTGTCAAGACTCAGCGGCTCCCTCCAGCCGCCGCGTCACTGACAGTCTCAGACCTCAGGATCAGGCGGCGAGGCGGCGACCAATCGTGCGGGCGCTAGGACCCAGCGCCCGCACTGATATGCGGAAGTGACATCACTTCCGCATATCGAGCGGGTGCGTCCAGCGCCCGCTCGTACATCTGGTCGGGTCGCCGCTGATCCTGAGGTCTGCTGAGAGGTAGGGGGGGAGCGGCGGCGGCTAGAGGGGGGGCCTCCCTGTCACTCACTCACTCACTAAAGGGGCTCCCTGGCACGCACTCACTCCCTAAAGGGGCTCCCTGTCACTCACTCACTCACTGCCTAAAGGGGCTCCCTGTCACTCACTCACTCCCTAAAGGGGCTCCCTGTCACTCACTCACTGCCTAAAGGGGCTCCCTGTCACTCACTCACTCCCTAAAGGGGCTCCCTGGCACGCACCCACTCCCTAAAGGGGCTCCCTGGCACGCACCCACTCCCTAAAGGGGCTCCCTGGCACGCACTCACTCCCTAAAGGGGCTCCCTGTCACTCACTCACTCCCTAAAGGGGCTCCCTGTCACTCACTCACTCACTCACTCCCTAAAGGGGCTCCCTGTCACTCACTCACTCCCTAAAGGGGCTCCCTGTCACTCACTCACTCCCTAAAGGGGCTCCCTGTCACTCACTCACTCCCTAAAGGGGCTCCCTGTCACTAACTCCCTAAAGGGGCTCCCTGTCACTCACTCACTCCCTAAAGGGGCTCCCTGTCACTCACTCACTCACTCCCTAAAGGGGCTCCCTGGCACGCACTCACTCCCTAAAGGGGCTCCCTGGCACGCACTCACTCCCTAAAGGGGCTCCCTGGCACGCACTCACTCCCTAAAGGGGCTCCCTGGCACGCACTCACTCCCTAAAGGGGCTCCCTGGCACTCACTCACTCCCTAAAATAGTGCTTAATTTTCACAATAATTATTTATAAATGATTTAGTCAGTGTTTGCCCATTGTAAAATCTTTTAAATCCCTGATTTAAATTCTGACATTTATTACATGGTGACATTTTTACTGTTGGCAGGTGATGTAGCTGCTGCATGCTTTTTTGGCAGTTGGAAACAGCTGTAAACAGCTATTTCCCACAATGCAACAAGGTTTGTAGAAACTGCCAGGAGTACCACGGTCCTCAGAGTTTCTTGTGGGAGGGGTTTCACCACAATATCAGTCATACAGCACCCCCTGATGGTCTGTTTGTGAAAAGGAATAGATTTCTCATGTAAAAAGGGGTATCAGCTACTGATTGGGATAAAGTTCAATTCTTGGTTGGAGTTTCTCTTTAAACCCATAATTTTGGATGACAGAGAACTAACCATTACATGTACTATCAACATAAATACTTCCTGCACTTCAATACCTTAGTTCTATGTCTGTATTTAACTGTTTAAGGGCTCAGAATATCTCACTTAATGCAAAAATTGTATTACTTTTATTCACGGATCCAGTGCAAGCAATTTCTATATAGTCTTACAGATTACATTGCTACATTGCCTAAGCACATGGGCTGAGGAAGCTTACAATTAGGGATACACACTAGGGTAAATTTTGGGGGAATCAGATTGACTCGCCAGCATTTTTTTCGATTGTAAGAAGAAACTGCAGCACCCAGAGGAATCCCGAACATAATTCTTGCAGTAAACCTGTTGGGCATTGAACC
The DNA here is from genome assembly GCF_040937935.1 of Hyperolius riggenbachi. Classification (NCBI taxonomy): domain Eukaryota; kingdom Metazoa; phylum Chordata; class Amphibia; order Anura; family Hyperoliidae; genus Hyperolius; species Hyperolius riggenbachi. The sequence goes on from NC_090646.1 coordinate 332,847,126, forward strand.
CAAACCCACTATTATTACTCATTTTAAATGACTTGCGTGTGTGTAGGAATATAAATTATTTTCAGATGGAACGAAAAAGAGCACGCAAAAAACAGACACGTTTTAGGCAGTTCAGATCCAAGAATTATTACACTGTCACAAGTGGATTTAGATTTCAACATCTTTAAATGAATCTGTCACAAGAATAGGGAGTTTAGAAATCTCAAATTTCGAAAGAGCCATTGAGATTTGGAAATGAAATTCAGACATGTTGAGCCACAGGTGAAAATGATCTCAATAGGTAATTTTTTTTCTAAAGGTAAATGCATTTTATGACAGAAATAAATTAAGATGAACGAGCAAATCTATTAACCATGTAGCTGCTGACATAATTTAATAACAAAAAAACAATACTGCAAGCTACTTTAGGGGGGCTATTATGACGCATCCAACTGGAAAAAAAACTGTATGCTAACTAATAAAAAATGTTTTTAAACCGGTAAAATGTAATTTTGCTGTGGTACACTAATGGCACAGGGGTCAGAGGTGACAGTGGGGGATACTGAGGGCATAGGGGAACAGAGGTGACACAGAGGGGGACATTTGAAGAGACAGAAGAGGCACAGGAGACAGAGATGGAACAGTGTTTTGACTTATGGACAGATTCAGGTTAACAACAAACCTGAAGCAATCAGAATAAAGTTCAGGTTACAAGCGAGGTATCAGTCAAGGTAATAGGCTGGAGAAAATTGGTACGCCCAGGATCTAGCGCTAGCGACTTAATGCTATCGCAGGCAACAAACAAATGTATAAGATTGAGGGTCGCCCAGGGAGGAAAGGATATGTATATCTATATATCTAGCTTCTATATGGTAATAGACAACAATAATAGAAACATGAAAGTTGTCCTGATAGTGGATATTCCACTATCAGGCACTGTTATTGACCTGAGGAAGCGACTGATGCCGTGAAATTCGTTGTCTAGTGCCACAATAAAACTGACCATTTTTTGAACCTCCACTTGTTTTCTATCCCCATTGGGACATCTGTAAGGTAGGACAACAAACAGCCAATCAGGATCAGTCACTCAGCCAGAGTTTATGCCGAGTGTGTAACACACGAAGCAACTGCTACCATACAAAGCTATATTGGTGTTATCCAACACCTTTAAAGCCGAATATAACCCTGCATTTCAACTTTACTCTAAAACATTATTTACAGCATATCATATGCAAAAAGCATTTTTTTTTACTAGACCAGCATTGGAAGGGTTAAACACAGAGGTTTAAAGTTCCGTGGAGAGATATGCAGAAGTTCAGATTGTTGCATTCTATTTAGTTAAATGTATCTATTGAGAAATGTTACACACTCTTTGGCTGTCCTCCAGCTCCTTCTCATTCAGAGAGAGTGAGTCACATTCAACACTTAGATACATTTATGTAAACAAAATGTATCTATGTCAGCTTCGGATGCATCTGCAGAAATCTCCAGGAACTTTAAAGCCCTGTGTAACCCTTCCGATGCTGGTCTAGTAAAAAAAAAAATATGCTGGTTGCATATAATATACTGTAAATAATGTTTTAGAGCAAAGTTGAAATGCAGGGTTATATTCCGCTTTAAGCAACTTCTGAAGTATTTGCTTATAGGTTGCTATGAATTAGTAGTATTTCTTCTCAAGCTGCTAGCTGCTGTTCAGACAAATGATCTAGAAAATAATAGCTCCCTAATGCCACTTTTCCTGTCAATACCCCACTCCAGACAGCTATGGGAGCCATAACAGCCCATCATTAAAAGGTGGAGTTTGCCATGGTTAGATAAATCCTTGCCTCGGCCCAGACTTTGGCCTCAATTCACTAAGATCATGCTAGAGATAATAAGGCAAGAGAAAACTTACCTCCACACGTGAGAGAGTTATCTTACCTCTTCATTCCTTAAGTTACCTATCCTGTAGTTAATTTACCTCCTCTGTAGTTAATTTACCTCCTCTGTAGTTATTTTCACATGCAGCTAATTAACCACTTGCCGACCGCACGCTTATACCGTGCGTCGGCAAAGTGGCAGCTGCAGGACCAGCGACGCAGTACTGCGTCGCCAGCTGCAGGCTGATTAATCAGGAAGCAGCCGCTCGTGTGAGCGGCTGCTTCCTGTCAAATCACGGCGGGGGGCTCCGTGAATAGCCTGCGGGCCGCCGATGGCGGCTCGCAAGCTAAATGTAAACACAAGCGGAAATAATCCGCTTTGTTTACATTTGTACGGCGCTGCTGCGCAGCAGCGCCGTAAGGCAGATCGGCGATCCCCGGCCAATCAGCGGCCGGGGATCGCCGCCATGTGACAGAAGACAGCCTGTCACTGGCTGCACAGGACGGATAGCGTCCTGTGCAGCCCAGATCTCCCGGGGGAGCAGGTAGGAGAGGGAGGGGGGAGAATGTCGCCGCGGGGGGGGGGGCTTTGAGGTGCCCCCCCGCAAAATGCCTGCAAGTAGGAGCGATCAGACCCCCCCTGCACATCATCCCCATAGGGGGGAAAAAAGGGGGGCGATCTGATCGCTCTGTGTGGCCGCGGATCTGTGCTGGGGGCTGCAGAGCCCACCCAGCACAGATCCAAACAAACAGCGCTGGTCCTTAAGGGGGGGTAAAGGGTGGGTCCTCAAGTGGTTAACAGCCTGTCTTTAACTCTGGAGTTATTTTAAGGATTGGAGAGTTAATTTAAAGACAGAAGAGTTAACTTTAGGCTTGCCTAAGGTAAAATGTTTCCTGAATACTACATGCCTTATCACCATGGTAACAACTCTAGAAGAGTTATTAAAGACAGGAGAGAAGTTTAGTGAATTGAGGCCTTTGTCATTTATTGACACACCAGATTTATTCATAGAACGCAGAAGGATGGAATTACAATGCAGTTCTAATAAATCTGGAAACCAAGATTGATACATATTCCATTTTCTCATATGTGTTATACTTTTCCAATACTATATCACTCTTTTTATTTAATTTTAAACATGTCATGAATGCATTTTATTGTGTTGTTTATATCTTAAAGTGTACCTGTAAAATAAAACAGAGCCCCTGGGGAGTACTTATCTCGTGAGCGGGAAACCTCAGGATCCCAAAGAGGCTTCCCCCATCCTTAGCAGTAGAGAGCATCCAGCGCTGGCCACTTGTCGGGATGCGTGCATGCACACTACTGGCTTCCCACTCAGGCCGCCACTGCGCCTGCATGCAGCGGCAATGGGGATTGTTTTCTTCTGTCCAATGATCCCAGCTAATCATTGGGCTGGCCAAGGATGACAAAGAAAGCCTTGTAAGGATCCAAAGACCTCTCCCTCCCATGGTAAGTACCCTCAGGCACTTTATTTTCTTACAGGTTTTCTTTAAAGGATACCCGAGGTGAGATAGGCATGTGTATGTACAGTGCCTAGCACACAAATAACTATGCTGTGTTCCTTTTTTTCTTTCTCTGCCTGAAAGAGTTAAATATCAGGTATGTACGTGGCTGACTCAGTCCTGACTTAGACAAGAAGTGACTACAGTGTGACCCTCACTGATTAGAAATTCCAACTATAAAACACTTTCCTAGCAGAAAATGGCTTCTGAGAGCAGGAAAGATATAAAAAGGATCAATAGTTCATAGATTTTAGCTCTGGCTTACTTCAATTGATGTGTCATTGAGCAAAAACAATAAAACAGTTAAAACTTAAAAAGTAGATTTAAACATAAAATAAAACTGTGGAATATCTTAAAAAGTCATTTTTAGGCAAAGGGAGATAGATACAATAATTTATTTCATTAGTTTATTTTAGCCTCAGGTGTCCTTTTAAGACCACCATTGCAGAAAATGGAAACATTTTATATACATGAGTAAATTACTGTTTTCCTGTGTCGCTGTCTTTACAGTAGATGTTATTAATTTGACAGCTGTAAACTTCTTACAAAAAGGATTTGAACTACAACATGTATACAAGTGGTATTCTCAAAGTTTCCTTTATTATGTTCAAAAGCACTCCTTAGAAAGGACAGCATTGGGCCCTGAACCAAGGGATTGATCCTGATCTCTGATGCAGGGGCACCGCCAGCGTACAAGCGAGGCACTCCCCATTTTGTGCCTTACTGTAAAGGGGGGCCTCGCGGCCGCCTGAAGACTTGCCCTGTGTGGCCCCGGGGTCCCCAGTTACTCACATGACCCCGTTCCTGCGCGGACTCCTCCTGCACTCTCTTCTTGTCGCCGGGCCCGCTCTCACCTCCTATCACTGCCACCAGGGATCGCATCCTATCTCCATGATTACCCAGCGGTGCCTCTAATGATGTCAGAGGTAGGATGCGGTGAGAGGGGAAGAGCGCAAGGAGAGCCTGACGAGAAGTGACCATGTTGGAACAGGGTTATGTAAGTCTCTCTAACCTATACTGAGGGCACCACATGTACCTGGCTACCTACGCTGCAGCATCTATAGCTCGCTACTTATACTGAGGGCACTACCTGTACCTGGCTACCTATACTGCAGCATCTATAACTCGCTACCTATACTGGGGCACCACATGTACCTGGCTATCTATACTGCAGCACCTATAGCTCGCTACCTATACTGAGGGCACCACGTGTCTTGGCCACACCCATTTTCGTTGGTAGGGCAACACCCATTTTTTTGCATTGCGCGCTGCTCCATTCATAGAGGGGGGATCTGCTGGGTGACAGACTTTGTATGTGTGAACAAGGCTTTACCTGGACATTACATTTTTAATTTTCCAGTTTTACATGATAGTGTCCCTTTATTGTTGTATGTGTGTGTGTTCAAGTTAGTTTAAAAATATATATTTTAAATGCTGCATTAAATGCAGGCTTTAAAGATCTGCTTAAGATTTTTACCTATAAAAGAAGCTGCTGGCCCAGTCCTATTCCTTTTCTACCACAAGAGGTCAGCAAAGCACACCTTAACCTGTATGAATCAGTTTCTTTATTTAGAGCAGTCTTATTGGGTCCACTTTAATAAGATGAAAAGTAATTAATTTTGAGTTAAATTTCAAGTCTTCTAATCTTCACCTTTCGCAGCATTGATAAAAGTCACCTTTTGAAAGATTTCTGATAGACTTTTGTACGTTAGTCTTTTAGTTTTAGAAAATATTCATGCTGACTGAACAAAGCTCTCCTTGGCAGCATAATGTTAAGGAAATTCACTTCAGACTGGTATAGTTTCCAAATTATTCCTTACAATACTACTGTAAAGTAAATAAAAATCTTAAAAATGTATGACTGTCTGCCTATCTGCTGTGTCTTTGTAACACTCTTGCATGAAATCGGTGTACTAACTTCTAGTATAATATGTTCACAACTGTTTAGACTTTACTGGATAACTCCATTTTATGAAAACAAGCTATGTAATCCTATTAACCACTTGAGGACCCTGGGCTTACATCCCCCTAGTGACCAGGCTATTTTTTGCAAATTAGGCCACTGCAGCTTTAAGGCCTAGCTGCAGGGCCGTACAACTCAGCACACAAGTGATTCCCCTTTCCTTTTCTGCCTACCAACAGAACTTTCTGTTGGTGGGCTTTGATCCTCCCAGGATGTTTATTTGTTTTTTTTAAATATTTATTTCCTTTTTTTATCAATCATTTTTACTATTTATTTATTTAAAACCCCACCCTTCCTCCCCCTGCCAGCCAATCAGCGTGTTCGGCTGTCATAGTCTTCAGCTTATGACAGCGGATCGCTTCCCTGCCTTCAGAGGGGACAGCCGTGTCACATGGCTGTCCCCAGTACATCGCTGCCGTAGATCGCATCGCTGTACACTGTAAATAGATGGCAGTTTCGCCGTCTAACAGTCTCCTATCAGCAATCACCGATGGGAGACTGATGATGGAGCGGAGCTCTGTCATGCGCATGCAATCCCTAGCACAACACCCCAGGACTGCACACCGGTCGGCGTTAGGCGATCCTGGGGCTGCCGCTCCACTCACGCCCATTGACGTGAGGCGGATGTTTAGTAGTTAATCTATGTCATTCTGCATAGGTTGGTCAAATAGCTCATGTTTTCACAGGCGATGCCCTACATAGTCACTACTTGCAGAAAGTGTTGTGCAGACACCAGTCACCCTCTTCCTTCACTGGCTACTGGAAGGTCCATGTGGCAGTTACTAACCTGTCCTTCCAATTGGGTGATTGGTGGTGGAAGCCACAATGATGTGGCAAGGGGTCTGGCTTGCAAAGTTGTGGTGTCAGGGTTTATGAGATGTAGCATAGATATTTATGGGAGGAGCACAACCAGTCTAAAAATGTATTTTCCTATTCACTATATTGGAGAAAGATGTGGACCAGAAAAACGAACATTTTCATGACAGCGCAATTTCAGTGTGTGTGTGTGTGTCCCAGCAGTCTACATGCAGGGTGTGGTCATGTGAGCAAGTTAAAGACCAATGCAGGTTACCATGGAGGGGGGGGGGATAGGGGAGTTGGAATAGAATGTATACAAACTTAGGCTTGGTGGGTGGTAAGGGAGATAGAAGGAAAAGTAAAAAAATCACCTAGTATGATTGAGTGTTAAAGGAAAAATGAAGTTCAGTAAAAGTACCCTTCTGGTGAATGTGTGCAGAAGCTAAATGCTCTGACACTAAACAGACAGCTTATTGTGCATAATGTTTACAGGTGAGGGATGCTAAATATTATAGCCAGAGAATGAATGTTTTAGTCTGGTGAGTAGCATTTTCAGTAGGATTTTGGCATGGCAATAGCAGTTTCAATAGTCCTCTTATGAAAGATTTATTTAGAATGTATGAACTGTTGTACCTACTTTTAGGAGACAGCAGTGTCGTTTAGAAATTACCCAGACTGCGTTTTCTTTACATTATGTGATGATGTGAAACACCTCCAATGCTCCTGGTTTTTAGAGCTCACATAATCTGTTGGCTAGCCTGCAGGCCACAAGAGGGAGCTGAGGAGCAAAAGTTCTTCTGTTACTCAAAATAACTATTCCGTTTGGTAATGCTGACATGTTCTCTGTTGATTCTTGAAAATATTTTTTATGAAAATTCTGCTTCAGTAACGTGAACAAAATCATTACATCTTTTAGTATCACTGCTGATCTGCTGCTAAAACTTCATGAACTGTCAGAAAATATAACCTTGACATTTTAAGTTTTACCTTTCAAAAGCACAAGCAAATGCACTGTTTAAATAAGTCTGCAGATCTTTTTTGTATTGAATCACAATCAGTTGCAGTGATCATAGAGCAGTGTAGAATACATACTGAAATAAATCCTGGGATTTGCTGATGTTTTCCAGGGCTGAAGAACAGGGGACAACCTAAATGATCCAGTAAAACCAGGCCTGGAATTATTGAAACCTGTCTGATTTTATAATGTAAATGTTTGTAAACGTCTCCTGAATCACAAGCAATTATACACTAGAGGACAACTAAATGGTTAGAAAATGAGTGGGGACTAAAGCTGCAATTCACACACATTTGCAGTGAGACATTTTTGTAATTATTATTATTTAGGATTTATATAGCGCAGTCATCTTCTGTACAGAGTATATTGTCTTGTCGCTTAACTTTCACTACGACGCTGCGCTGCCCAAGTGTAAACATTGCAGAGTCCATAATAACCACAAAAAAACATCATGTTTGTCCAAAAATAAAATGACTAACCACTGTTTTACTAACCCTTTAACAATAACAATAATATTTAATAGCACTTTTCTCCCTGGGGACTTAAAGCGCTGTGATCCTGCATTATGCAGTCTTAAAGGCTAGGGAAAAGAGGTGAGTTTTTAGCCTTTTTTTAAAGCTGTCCAGAGAAGGAGCCTCTCGTACTGATTGTGGAAGTGAGTTCCATAGAGTAGGGGCTGCATAGGAAAAGGCCCGAGCACCAAATGTTAAATGTATCCTGGGAATAACCAGCTTCATCTTGTTGGCAGAGCGGAGGGTGCGTGGAGGGGCATAACGTTCCAATAGATCCGCTATGTATTTTGGTCCCATGTGGTGTAGATGGCAGGCAGATCTTAAAATTGATTTTCCATTTTACTGGCAACCAGTGAAGAGTTTGCAGTACTGGGGTGATGTGTGAGCTGGGGGGGGGGGGGGGGGGCATTGGCTAGGAGTCTGGCTGCAGCATTCTGTACTAGCTGTAAGGGGCGCAGAACCTTATCTGTAGATCCGATGAACAGGGCGTTGCAGTAGTCTAGGCGGGAGGATGCAAATGCATGAACCAGGACAGGTAGGTCTTCAGCTGGGATAAGGTGTTTGATTTTCACTATATTTTTTGGATGGAAGAAGGAAGACTTGACGACAGCTGATATCTGCTGTTTGAGTTTTAGATTTCCATCCAGGATCACCCCAAGGTTTTGCACAGAGTCTTTATACTGTACAGTATCTCCCCCAAATGCTAGTTTGAGGTGGTGAGCGTTTTGAACTTTATCCATCATGTGTGGACCACCTACCACCAACACCTCTGTTTTGTCAGAGTTCAGCCTCAGCCAGCTGGTGTTCATCCAATTTTGTAAATCCACTAGACAAGCATTTATGGATGCTGATGGGTCTTGGGTGCCAGGCTTGAAGGACAGATACAGTTGTGTGTCATCTGCATAACAATGGTATTCTAGGCCATAGTTCTGGATTATTTTGTCCAGTGGGAGCATGTAGACTGCAAAGAGTAATGGTGATAGTATAGAATCCTGTGGAACTCCATGGGGAAATGGCACTGGATTAGAGTAGTGTGTGCCCAGACATACTTGCTATGTCCTGCCAGATAGGAAGGTCTGAAACCAGCTAAGAACAGTACCCCTTATGCCACAGTAATTCTTCAGTTGCTGGATTAGTATTTCATGATCCACAGTATCAAATGCTGCAGACAAGTCAAGAAGAATCAGAATTGAGCAATCACCCTTGTCCCTTGCAGTAAGTAGATCATTCATTACTCGGACAAAATGCCGTTTCAGTGCTGTGCCTTTTCCTGAATCCTGACTGAAAATTATCAAAGATGTTGTTATCTGTAAGCTTCTAGCTGGTTGGCGACTGCTTTCTCGATAACTTTTGATAGGAGTGGTAAGTTCGCCACAGGTCTGTAGTTGGTTACAGAATCAGGATCCAGTGATGGTTTCTTCAAGAGGGGTTTTATGATTGGTTACATACCTTTAATAGTACTTATGGTTCAACACAGGTGATGAGGGTGACATACCTTTGCCACTTAGTAAGAAAATAACATGTTATATCACATGAGAGCCCTTCCTCTCAAATTTTTTAGGGGGAACGTAAAAATTCCACATTAAGCTTCCAACATGGTTACTATTTTAATATAGAAGTCAAGTGGAGATGCTTTTACCTGACATTACTAATAATTAGAAGATATGATTTAAAGCATAATTGCTTACATTCCTGAAGCATCCTTTTTATAAAGCATGCATTGTAACTGTCTGGCACGCAATTACCTTTTACAAGAGTAGGAGTTATAACCTTAATTCTTGTTAAAGTCGTGCACAGGGTTTTGACATCATCCAGTTTGAATGTGCTTTTACAGGTCTGACACATTTGTTTTTTGAGAATTTTTTAGGTAAAAGGACCACTATCATTTATTTTATATTAGGTAAAAGGAGAGGACTTGATACATAACTAAAGTTAATATTATTTAGAGCATTTGTTACAAAAGAGAAGCCAATGATCATTCCTGTAACAAATACAGAATAAAATATGTGGGGACATCTAGTGGTAAAGAACCCTAAAACATTAAAAATACACATTTACACAAAAACAAATAAATACTTACCTTAGGGACATGTTTTTTTTTTACTATGTATGTTATGAGGCTATATTACGGCTATTTTTTGCAAAAAACACATAAGCAGAAAAAATACACCTTTAGTTCCAATTAATATATCACCATACTTTGTACTAGAAACATAATTTCAACGTTGTAATAACCGGGACAAATCGGCAAATCAAATGTGAGTTTTATTTACAGTAGCATTTTTATTTTAAACAATTAAAACAATAGGGGATGGAATTGGAGAAATAGTGTATCTTTTCCTTGTTTTTCCCTTTACAATGCATAGAAAGTAAAGTAATTTCTGAAAACAAATATCACCCCCATTCATTTTTTCATGGCAAAAATAACAAGATATAGATCAGGACTTCCTAACCTTGTCCTCAAGTACCACCAAAAGTGCATATTTTGCAGAAAACCACAAAAATTCACAGTTGAAGTAATTAGTGGCTCAGCAGAGCTGATTAACTACCTCCGTGGACTTCCATAAAATATGCACTGTTGGAGGTACTTGAGGACAGGGTTGGGAAGCCCTGATAAGGATCATTAGGGTGTGAAAAGCAGTGATAAAATTATTGTCTAATGAAAAGAAGGAGTGCTGAAATGTGAAAATTGCTCTGGTCCATAAGGGGAAAAACCCCTTTAGTGGTGAAGTGGTTAATGTTTATGGCTACCCAAAATACACCTTTTGGAAAATAGCATGCTCAAAGAAAGCCCCAAACCAAGGAACAGATGAGAGAATAAGAGATCATGAATCAAGGTAGTGATCTCATCCAGACCTGGAGCGCTGAAGAAACTCCGGAGGTTCTGTACAAAATATGACATGCCTGTTTTCATTGAATACCACACTGGGACAAAAGCTGTACATTTTAAGAACACCTAAACACAAACAAAGCTACGTGGTACACGTTGTGTACTGTACTGAGGAGTGCAAACATTTAAACACTGGGGAGACTAAGCAATCCCTGAGTAAGGGCATGGCCCAGCTTTACATCACTAATTCTGCAGGTCTGTCTGGCTGTGCAGTCTGTCTACACAGTAAGGAGAAAGAACACTATTTTCCGAGGATGTAGAGGTACACATTTTGGACAGAGAAAAAAAGTAGATGACAAAAGGGTTGAAAGAAGAGATCTATGTCATACTGGAACACGCCTCCCTAAATAGGTATGGGGCCTTCAAATCCATATGTCAGCAACATGATATGCTGTTTTAGCATGTTTACCTAAACATTTTGTAGACACACTTCCAGCCATCTAAATAATAAACAGCAGCATAAGGCTCTATTTACACTGGCAGGGAACACTGATGTTTCACCAGAAGAAAGCTGGGGCTGGAGAGTGCTGGGAAAAATGAAGGCAATCTTGTCTGCTGGATGCTGTAAGCCAGGGGTGCCCACATTTTTTGGGCTCGCGAGCTACTTTTAAATTCGCTGAGGCCAGGAGATCTACTGACGTTTCAAAGGCAACCGTCCCCCCTCCCCCCCTGGAACCCCGCTGCAAAGGTAGTTAGGTATAGGTCCCTTAAGTATAGGTTAGCTAGGTATATGTGCCTTTAGTATAGGTTAGCTGGGTGCCTTCAGTGTAGGATAGCTGGGTGCCTTCAGTATAGGTTAGCTGGGTGCCTTAGTGTAGGTTAGCTGGGTGCCTTAGTGTAGGTTAGCTGGGTGCCTTAGTGTAGGTTAGCTTTAGTGTAGGTTAGCAAGGTGCCTTAGTGTAGGTTAGCTGGGTGCCTTAGTGTAGGTTAGCTTTAGTGTAGGTTAGCAGGGTGCCTTAGTGTAGGTTAGCTGTGTGCCTTAGTATAGGTTAGCTGGGTGCCTTAGTATAGGTTAGCTGGGTGCCTTAGTATAGGTTAGCTGGGTGCCTTAGTGTAGGTTAGCTTTAGTGTAGGTTAGCAGGGTGCCTTAGTGTAGGTTAGCTGGGTGCCTTAGTGTAGGTTAGCTTTACTGTAGGTTAGCTTGGTGCCTTAGTGTAGGTTAGCTTGGTGCCTTAGTATAGGTTAGCTGGGTGCCTTAGTGTAGGTTAGCTGGGTGCCTTAGTGTAGGTTAGCTGGGTGCCTTAGGGTGCCTTAGTGTAGGTTAGCTTGGTGCCTTAGTATAGGTTAGCTGGGTGCCTTAGTGTAGGTTAGCTGGGTGCCTTAGTGTAGGTTAGCTGGGTGCCTTAGGGTGCCTTAGTGTAGGTTAGCTGGGTGTCTTAAGGTAGGTTAGCTGGGTGCCTTAGCGTAGGTTAGCAGGGTGTATGTGCCTTAGTGTAGGTATCTAGATATAGGAGCCCGGGTGCACGCAACTTACCTCCCTCCAGCTCCAGTGGTGGCGCCCTGGCTTCACTCCCTCAGCCACGGCTGCCTGGGGGGCAGATATGCAGTTCGGCGGCTGAGGGAGGCTCCGGCGGGCAGCGTGAGTGGAGGCGGAAGTGTTGTCTCCAGCACCGCCCCCCAGCCATGACACTGCGTCGCCGCCTCTGGCCTCTCAGCCGCGCCTCTCTTCTCCCCGCGAGCGGCCAGCAGCAGAATCTGACAGGACGCAGCCAGACGGCTGCGTTCTTAAGCTGCTGGCTGCAAAATTCAATGGGACGCGGCCATGAGGCCGCAATCTACCAATCAGGTGGTCGTGATCTACCGGTAGATCTCGATCGACTTATTGGGCAGCCCTGCTCTAAGCAATTACATTTGACTGTTTTTTGGGTGTTCTCTCAGGCAACATGCAAATATGGTAATTTCCTTGTCTGGAAATTACAGAGAGCTCTGTTTGTGGGGAGAAAAGGGGGGATCACTTGTGTGATGTGCTGTGCGGCCCTGCAGCTTGGCCTTAAAGCTGAAGTGGCCAATTTAGTGAAAATTGGCCTGGGCTTTAGGGGGGTTTAACACTGCGGTCCTCAAGAGGTTAAATTAATTGCTGCAGGTCACATGACCATATTTTTGTAACAGAATTTTCAGTTGCAAACACACCATTTGACACACAGAAGATACAATGGCCTCAATTCACTAAGCTTAGCTCCTGTCTTTAATAACGTTTCTATAGTTTTCACCATGGTGATGAGGCATGTAGTATTCAGGAAACATTTTACCTCAGGCAAACCTAAAGTTAACTCTTCTGTCTTTAAGTTAACTCTTCAATCCTTAAAATAACTCCAGAATTCTAAAGTTAAAGACAGGCTGTTAATTAACTGCGAGTGAAAATAACTACAGAGGAGGTAACTTAACTACAGAGGAGAGAACTTTAAGGATACCCGAACTGACATGTGACATAATGAGATAGACATGTGTATGTACAGTGCCTAGCACATAAATAACTGTGCTGTGTTCCTTTTTTTCCTTTCTCTGCCTGAAAGAGTTAAATATCAGGTATGTAAGTGGCTGACTCAGTCCTGACTGAGACAGGAAGTGACTACAGTGTGACCCTTACTGATAAGAAATTCCAACTATAAAACACTTTCCTAGCAGAAAATGGCTTCCGAGAGCAAGAAAAGGGTTTAAAAAGGGGAATTTCTAATCAGTGAGGGTCACACTGTAGTCACTTCCTGTCTGAGTCAGGACTGAGTCAGCCAGTTACATACCTGATATTTAACTCTTACAGGCAGAGAAAGAAAAAAAGGAACACAGCATAGTTATTTGTGTGCTAGGCACTGTACATGCACATGTCTATCTCATCATGTCACATGTCAGTTCGGGTATCCTTTAAGGAATGAAGAGCTAAGATAACTCTCTTACTGTGTGGTGCTACATTTTCTCTTGCCTTATTATCTCCAGCATGATCTTAGTGAATTGAGGCCATTATGTGTTGTTACAAAGTTATGCTTGTTTCTGGTGTTATTCAGATACTACTGCAGAGAAATAGACCAGCAGGGCTGCCAGGCAACTGTTATTGATTAAAAGGAAATAAATATGTCAGCCTCCGTATACCTCTTACTTCAGTTCCCCTTTAAACGCTTTGTAGTATGTTGGGAAAAAAAAAGAACTTCACTTTAAACTACAACTGTAAGTGGAGACAAAGGACTTGGCACCTGCAAATTCTTTTTTTCTTTTCTTATTTGCAAAAGCCACTTTCCTGAGCTTCAGATGACACAGATAAACCAACATCTCAATGTTGCTTTTTGTCTTTTGTCTTTTTTTTTAATTTTCAGATCAGTCCTACTGGAATTATTTGTAATTTCAGCTTGCTGCATTTTATTGCCATACTTATTGTTTTTATTACAGTCCGTCACTATATTCCAACTCCTTTGTATAACTCCTGTTTGCCTTGTTACACACCTCTTACCTCTTGCATCCATCATCTTTCTCTTTCTTCTCTCCTCCATTTTTTTTCTCTCATGTTTCCTTAAAACCTAATCCTGACTCTCCATGCAGTGTTACACTATCCTGCTTCCCTAGTACTAATCATCTAATACCCATTCAAATCACTTACAAAAACTCACCTCCTTTCACCTGTGCTTAATGGAATGCATGATTTGTATTTAACAAACTACACTAGATCTATGATGTCATTCTCTCAAATTTCTTCAGTATCCGTGCCCTCACTTAAACCTGGCTACCGTCATCAGACACCATTCTAGCAGTATTTTAAAATTCTCAGTCTCACTTCCTTTATGAACACACCCTATATCGTTTCCAAACTCTGCACCCTCTCTTACCTAGCATTTCCACTTTCTGTCCACCACCTTGTAAGTTGTAACATGTTTTCTGCTGAACCTCCTTTGTCTTCTCCAAACCCTCTTGCATTCACAGAGATTTTCACAATATCACAATATAAATCAGTGTTTTTTCTTTGTTGTTGTTTTTTTTTTTTTTTAACCTGTACTTTTCCTAAGCTAATTGCTTTTGCATCCCAGTATAACCACTGACTATCCTTTACTTTGAACAAAATTTATACTGCTGAATTGCAGCACCTTGTACCCACCCACCGCTTTCATTTTTCAGTACCCAAGTCCTGGCCAATTAGTTCGGAAACAAATTACACTGTCAGACGGGGGCTCACTACCCACTCAGTACTTTTTCCATTTACATGCACTTCCATTCTAAGCACATTCAGCCCTGTTACCAATGATGAAGTCACTTCACACTTGTTATCATGCCCTACAAACTGTCTGTTATGTCTAGTTATGTCTACTTGCTCTATGTCCATTCTTCCATCTGCACATAATAGAATACATGCATTCATAATTCAGGAGGACTCAAACATTTTGGAACACAGGTAATTGCACACACCTTTGATATTCCTCTGAGATCAGTTTGCCATTATATAGTTGTAATGTCGGTGTGGAAAGACATAATGAAGAAGAAAAAAATATATGTTCGGTGGTCCTTCCACTTCTAAAGAGATGGGAAAGGAGTGTTTAAGGCTACGTTCACAGTGGGGCATTGCGGTATGAAGTAACGGCCGCATTGAAAAGTGGGATGTCTCACTGCAATGCACCAACTATAGGGTATTCACAGCTTGGCCGATGTACTGTGGTATAACGGCACCCCAATGCATTGCATTCAGTGTGTGATAACAAAAAGCATGTGATAACTGTCACAGTGAAGCCTACTTTTTATTGACTGTATGCAACACAGTGCGCAAATTACGTGCCGTGCAACTTTCCCATTCCATTGCATTGCATTTCTGCTTCTGCAGGGAATGCAATGCCCACTGTGAACCTAAAATGTATTTTAAAATATTTTTGAAGTGTTGAGCACAATTGTTGTAGTAAAGATTTGATGTCACTAGTTGCCGGTTTATAAAAATAAGTGACATTTTCAACCTTTACCCATGTTTAGCAGTTGAAAAACTGTTCCTTTTGCCTTTTGTTTTATTACTATATAGTGTTTTGTCTTAGTTTGGATCTTCGAAAGTTCAATATATTCATTGAAGGAGGGTAATGTAGTGCATTGCGGTACTCTCCTCTTTTTTGCATTTTGCAAATTTCCAATTACTTTTCCATAATTTCCTTGTATTTTTTGTGTGTTTTTTTCTGGAGCTTTTACACATTTTAAATGCAAGGTAAACTATAAGGGGTGCGTATGAATGCATGCTCTGTCGAAACATTAGCCTGTAGGAGCTAATATCAACCAAAACTAGGAAAGCTGAGCTCCTAACATTTGGGTTTCCTGGGAGGGGAGGAGGCTACATACTACATTACACTATGGAATATGCGGTTGAGGCCTGGGAACAATGCAGGGCAGTGCTGAGCTATTCAGCAGTAGTCCAACTGTGGGAAGCATTGTTTGAGGTTTAAATTTATAAGTAACGTATCATTTTAAAATGCATACATACTTGTTACTGATACAGCTCTGGTGAGTAAGTGGATGGCACCTAGTACAATTGTTAGAAGATCATGCTTCATTTAATAATGAGCTTGGTAAATCAATTAATAATTAAAACTGAAATAAGATAAGTTATAGATGGAGGGGTTGAAGGAGAAATCAATCAGGAGAGGGAGGGAAGGGTTTTCTCTCTTCTCTGAATATGTTGTTGTTTTTTGTGCTTGATACAGTACATTTCTGGCAAAATGATGCCAGTGTTTTTTCTGTCTTTAGCAAAATTGAAATTAAACACTTTCTAACAAAAAAAAAACAAGGAGAAAAAAAATGTGATGTTTAAAAAATTAAAAGTGAATGGTAAAAATAGGAAAATCTTGAAGTTTTACGTTATATAGACAATAAAGCTGAACAAAAGTTTATAAAACCATTCTTCAAAATCATTTTTTGTTGTTGTTGCTAGCTTACATTAAGCATGTATACGAATGCATTATTCCTATATCTAATAAATATGCTGGTATCACAATATTATACACATTTCATAAGACACATAACTAAAATGCCTTTTTTTTATCCTTTTAAAATTACTTGACAGCTGTTGGGCTTTATTTTTGATCTTTCCAAGCTTACAGATTTCTTTTGAGCTTTTTATGAGTTGAACAAGCTGAAGTTTAATTTCCAAGATGTATTAGCATGAAAGGAGCTGTCAAGAGCATAAACACGCTATAATTGGTTTGTACAACGCAGGAAAACATAGGCCATGCCAACCAATAAAAACCAAAAACCGTAAAGACGACTTTTGACCAAGATCACATGGGGACACTCAAGAACCTGCTTGTCCTGGTGAACAAATGTTACCAACAATGCAACTATCCCCCATTCTTCCTCTCAATAACCATGCTCTCCAGGAGTCTTGCAGATGGGCTGTCTCAAAATGTCTTACGGTCATAATGGGAATTTGAAATTAATTTCTGAGATGTAAGAACTAGAACACTTCTATTGACACCATAAAGCAAGCATCACTGTTCAAATGAGGGAATAATTGAATCCCGGTGCCTTCGAAAGCAAAAACAGCAACATAAAACAATGTGCTTAACTATTCATTTAATGCCAAAAATCTATCTGTAAAAGAAACATTTTTTCCTATTATTTTAACTTTACGGTTTCTGCTCTTGTTTAACTATTCACCCTGTCGATACCGCTGCAAATTTAATGCACAGTAATGCCAAAAGCCTCTGCTACAAAGCGTGAAGAGTTCCATATAATATATAACAGAGGTATTTTAGTATTTGTTTTTCTACATTATTCTGGGCAATATTAGAATAATGTTTACCATGTTAAATACTGAACCTATAAAAAATAGATACATCATTTTCAAGGGATTGATCTTTGAGCCATGTGTGGATGAAGCCAAGTTACAAAGGAAAGTAGATTTTTTTTTCTTTTTTTAAAGTCTGAGTGGTAGAATTACAGGAGGTGTACTGGGTGAAGCTGAAAGAGTGGTCTTCATTAGAAATTTCTCTATCTGGTACACATGTTTATAAGTAGGGTGACTTGTTTGGCTTGTAACTCATTAGTGGATTCCAGCTGGCAAAAGTAGCAGCATTGTACAGTTTCTGGGATATATTAATCTCTCACGTCGCTCACAAAACAATGCATTGGCCTTTGCAACAACTAGTCTGATAACTCATTAGTGTGAGCCAGTGAAAGTAGAGACAGCATATTATCAAGTGAAATATTATCTTCAGAAAAAGATGTCTAAAACAAAAAACACAATTCTTCTGGAAGCATACCGTAGATTTATCTCCTTTAGTAAAAACTGTCTGTGAGGTTTACTGTGTCCTGTGTAATTAGATCAAATGTCTCCAGGATCTTAAATCACCAGAACTACACTGCATAAAGTTATGTTTTTTTTTTAAATACAGTAGTATTTAAGGGTAGACCAGTAAACGACCTAATTAACCTAGGTTCCAATGTAAATATGTAAAACTAGTATGTTCGTTTTGGATCAAGTTGTTTTATATTACGGTATTTACAATATAATGTACAATTATGTAGGCTAAAATACCTTGACCAATATGCAATTAACTTTTTTCCTAGGTGATATTTTCACACCTCAAAAATGCTTTTTAAACCATCAACAAGAAAGAAAATATTCCAAGTGATTTTTGGTACTTTTTCACCTACTTTTTGATGCTTTTCCATTGCAGAATGCTGAAAAGTTATTTTAAAAAGTAGTTGAAAAATTATCTCCTATGAGAAAAAGTCAGTTGCACATGGGCCATTGGCCCTTATTCAGTTCATTATTATTCTGAGTTTTTCCACAGTAGATGTTTTCACACCCCAGCAAGCAAGAAAATAAGTTTCATATTACTTTTTAACTTACGTTTTAGTGCATTTGCAATTTGCTTGATGTTAAAACTTATTTTGTAGATAAGTTAAAACATAATCTCCTGGAAGGAAACTCAGGAGTAAAATTAATTAAATAAGGGCCTATTTAATTTTTTTTTTTAAGTCAATCTATTGTTAAAAAGTATTTTGGGGGACTGTATCTTTAGAAGAGAGACATGTTCAGGTGCACTTTTTCAACATAGACTGTTCTGTCATAAACACTTTGTTTCAGGAAGATGCATGTTTGTTGATCTTGTAGTTCAGAAGTAGTAGTTGACATAGAGGCTCCTAACTAAAACATAGTTCCCTCATTCAAATCATTCTTTGTGACTAGAAAAACAATCTTCACCATCTAATAAGGAGGCAAGTTTCACAGGGTACAAATCAGTTTGGAAAAGGACTAAGGAAATCAAACTAACGCTAGCCATACGTGTATTTTACATTATCTTTCTAATAATTCCTACTTTAGTTTGAGTGGAGTAACAGTCCAATTACAAGACCACTCTTAGGACCCTATTCTATTCCATAACTCAGCAGCATTAAGCACTGACAAGTTCTAAAATCAGGAAATTCAAGGAAGGTAGGAGGCGCCCATAGATATATATCAGTAGTATGTAATATAGTAGTAATAAAAAAATGTTTTTCTTATTCCTACCTTATAGTAGTGAAACTATAAGGTAGGAATAAGAAAAACATGTTTTATTACTACTATATTACATACTACTGATATATATCTACGGGCGCCTCCTACCTTCCTTGAATCTCTGCCACCCCAGTCTAGGGGAGTGCACACTTGGAATTCCATCCAAGTGGCCAACTTTTTATCTGGAGCTGCGACCTAAGTTATTATCAGAAGCAAGGCCGAGTGAGGACGGTACTTCCTCACATGTGAGAAGGGTGGTTGCTTTCTACAGCAACCCAATTTTGTGAGTATATATCTGTTTTACGCACATATTCTGGTGTCCCGTTGATAATACACCAGATCCGGCTCCCGGTCTCCCTGTGTCTTTTTTATTTTTTTCATAAGAACCAAAATCAGGAAATATAACCTGATCCAATGTTACTTAGCACCGGACAGAGCACAAAAAAACTTGTTTGGTGATTTTATCACCATACAAGCCCTTTTCCCCTATGCAGTTGCTTCCCATGAAGTTGGCATCTGGGAGCCAAATATTGCCGATATTTCACTATATCAATCAGGTTGTAGAATATCTGTAATCGCTATTCTACTACCGCAATTAAATTATTTGACTTTTCTTCATTTAACGTTGTGCCTAAATTGGCATGTAGCTTTTTAAAATGTATGCAATGGGGAGCCCTGGCTGCAGGTTTAAAGATGCATTAACAGGGCTCCCTGCATTGTAGTGCTGGTGTGTTGGTGCTGTGGGAACAAGATGCAACAAGGCCAGCGGTACCTAGCAAAGGAATGGCATGTAGCATCGGTAACTTAGTGGGGATTTGCAATCAAGAGTAAAGGAGAAGAAAGAAAATTAGAAGAAAGAAGGGGCAGATGAAAAACAGAATGCAGACAATTTTGAGGCTACTTTTTTTTTTTAAATAAATATAAAAAAACAACATAGCATGCCTCCCCCTCCCCTTTAACTTTACCTATGATGAAATCTGGGAACCCCCTTTAATAAAGCATAGCAAGCGATGGCAAAGCATTTTTGAAAGTGCCACCAGGGCTCTCCGTTGGTCCCTTAACAGACCAATGTGGATCTCCCTCTGGGATTACCAGGTCTGTTAAAGGTGGCACTTTTAAAGATTCTTTGCAGTGGCTTGCTGTACTTTATATAGAAAGTGTTGGCGAGAGGGCTCATCATGTGTGGGGTGTGTGTGATTTTTGTCAATCAAGGGGAAGAGGATTATGGTGTGGAATAATTTCTGAGCATACTGGTGTGGGATCCTTAACCTATTTTGGTTCCTGGACGTAGAAACTACGTCCAGGAACCATGCACGCTACCGCGTGCTCCCGCGGCCGATCACACGTGTGCACGCGCACTCCCGGCCGCGGATTCGGTAGCCATGGAATCAATGTATCGGGCTATGGTGCCCGATCACTGATTCCTCTCCCCCGCTGAAAAAGCGACAGCTTCTTTCGGAAGCTGTGCTTTTTCTGGCTGTTCCCTCCCCGATGCGTCACTCTAAGCGTGTGCTACGCTTAGAGTGACGTCATGTAAACAAACTCATGGCCGCCATCTTGTGGCCAAAAAGTAATACTACAACTGTATGTAAAAAAAAATTAAAATTAACACACATTTACATTATAAATCTATTGTTTACCTCCCACCCTCCCAAAACTACCCAAATAAAATGTTTACTATAAAAAAAAAACATTACAGTAAAAAAAACAAAACATGTAAATATTTACCTAAGGGTCCAAACTTTTTAAATATCAATGTAAAGATGAAATATTTCTATATTTTTTTTTATTTTAAACTTGTTAATAGTGATAGATGCAAAATGGAAAAAATGCACCTTTATTTCCAAATAAAATATTGTCGTTATACATTGTGATAGGGACATAATTTTAACGGTGTAATAACCGGGACATATGGGCAAATACAATACGTGAGTTTTAATTATGGAGGCATGTATTATTTTAAAACTATAATGGCTGAAAACTGAGAAATAATGAATTTTTCCATTTTTTTCTTATTCTTCCTGTTAAAATGCATTTACAGTAAAGTGGCTCTTAGCAAAATGTACCCCCCAAAGAAAGCCTAATTGGTGGCGGAAAAAACAAGATATAGATCAGTTCATTGTGATAAGTAGTGATAAAGTTATAGGCTAATGAATGGGAGGTGAACATTTCTCACGTGAAAATGACGGAACCTGAATGGGTTAAATAAAGGTAAGTATTTTTATGGTTATATAAGAATATCAAAGTGATTTTTTCATTGTTTTATCTTTATTTCATTGTTAACTCTTTGTGGAAATCCGAAAGTTTGTATTTTAGTAACCCTATACCCATTTCACCTGGGTGAGGGGGGCGGGCATCTGAGATCCTCTTCCTAAAGGAGCCCCCCAGATGCCACCATGAACCCCCTCAGGGCCTTCATTCACAGGCGAGAGAGGTGAGGCTTTGTATCCCACTCTTCCAGAATGACCCCTGTATCATGGGCCATGCGGGCTCAGGCTACAGAGCTCCATGCAGTCCAGGCTTCAAATCCTGGCTATATCAGCCTGAATGACTGAGAAGGGGTTAAAGAGGCTAGAGAAGAGGGACCCTAAACTGATGGTTTTCATAAAATGTATAAAATGAGTGTACAGAACTATCAGAATTCAGAGTTCAGAATATTAACATGTACTGCAGCAAAATCTCATTTTACCCAGTTTAAAAACTATTTTTCACATTTTTACTTGTTCACACTGTTCCCCTTAACATACCTAGCATAGTTGATGAGGATAGCTTGCATAAGGGCTTCACAATTAACTGTTAAATTTGACTTCAATGTAAACTAATTAAAGTATGTGAAATGTATGCTAAATCAGCACATTGTGATCATCACTGCTTATATTCTACCAAAACTTGACACTAACCTGCCCCTACTCACTGCTAACTGAAAACACTAATATTTTACTCACTAAATGCCACCGCTAAATGTCACACGCCATAATTGCACAGCTGGCTTAGGTATTTAAGCTATTTGTCTATGGAGCGCCAAAAGTACTAGACGTGATCGGGCACCATAAGTACCTGCTTTGCCCTAACATGTTGCCAGGATTGTGGGGCTGCTGCACAATCTAAACTAGTCATCATTAATGTGACCATTGGTATTGGCCCATTGGGGGCCCATATGCCTTTGGATGTCCATTTCTCAGTATAAATAGGTACTAAAACCTTAACCAGTTCACCCCCAAGGGTTTTTACCCTAACGGACCAGAGCAATTTTCACCTGTCAGTGCTCCTCCCTTTTATTCCCTAATAACTTTATTACTACTTATCACAACAAAATGATCTATACCTCGTTTTTTTCGCCACCAATTAGGCTTTCTGTGGGTAGTGCATTTTGTTAAGAATTTTTTTATTCTAATTGCGTTTTAATGGGAAAAATAAGAAAATAATGGAAACAATTTATTATTTCTCAGTTTTCTGCCATTATAGTTTTAAAATTAAACGTTCTCCTTTGGATAAAACCGACACATTTAATTTGTCCAGTTGTCCTGATTATTACACTGTTTAAATTGTGTCCCTATCACAATGTATGGCGACAATATATTATTTGGAAATATAGGTGTTATTTTTCTGGTTTTTTTGTTTTGTCTTTTTTTGTCCGGTCCAAAATTACAAGCCCCTATGTAGTAAAGTAAAAGTAATTTTCACTCATAAAATATAGATGAAAAAAGCTGAGTCCCTAAGGCAACTATTTATGTATTTATTTATAAACTGACTTCTACTTTTTACAAGGTGTTTTTTTTTTTTGGGGGGGGGGGGCTTTGGAAGTTGTTCATTTTATTAATATTGTGTATGTATATATGTGCCTGTATGTGTAATAATCCTTTTTGCCACAAAATGGCGCTAATGAACACTTTCCCATTTAATAGGAATTTAACTACACTGTGAGGGCTTCCTGTTTTGTGAATAGAGGTGGCCGCTGATCGCGGTCACGTCCATTCATTCCAGGCATTGTGATTGGGTAGAGGACCATTTGGTCCTCTTCCCCGATCACTGAACACGGAATCCCGACCGAAATGGCGGCAGGAGCGGCGCACACACGCGGAGCAGCGGCAGGAACGAGCGACTTATTAAAATCTCCTGTTGCCGTTAACAGGCTCAACACAGGACATTTTGTTTTCAATGGTTTTTATTAAAGGTTTTGTAGTAAAAGGAAACAATTATACAACACAACATTGTTTATAAGTAAATGCAAACACAGCGGCATTGAAAAGTACTAAACCTGTTTCTGAACAAACAACTCTTGCAATAGAGCATGTGCCATAGTAAAATACCATACCATCTAACATTATCAGACAGTGAAAAGCAGAAATACAAGATCTCGCTAATTATATTATTAGCTCCCGACATATTAATATTAAACCATACCAATGGTTTAAAACGCTGAACATTTAGCAGAGGGAACTCTGGAGAAATTACAGAAAAGGAGTCTACCATCCTACATTAACCACACGTGGCCAGATGGAGACCACCTTTACCAGCATGTTTTAGTACTCTTGGGCAAGGGGCCCGTCCTCCAGCGAGGTCAGGTTTGCTTGTTAACGATGAAGGACCAAATTCTCATTTGGTGGAGTACTAAATGCAATGAAAAGACTTTTAATGGAAGAGGAGTGCATGGTAGGTTACAGTTCAAAAACCTTCAGCATTTAACACAGGACGTTTTAATAAGTCAGGTTGCCATTAACTGGTTAATTAGTGGCACCCAGGAAAGTTGCCAGGATGGTGGGACAGCAGCACCCTTTGATTGGCCAGCGTTAATGTAACCAAATAACCATTGGTATTTGTCAATCAGGGCCTTAATATGTAACTGGATGCCAACTTCTCAGTATAAAAAGGTGATACACTTTTAATTGTTGGGAACCAGGTTGGCTGCCATGATGGCACTTCTGCTGCACTTGTTCTTGGTATGCTGGTAGGAGGATTATCACTTCCTCAGTTCTTCTGAATTGTGAGTACTAATTGTTTTTTCCTAAAATGGATATCTTCAAATTGATTTCCATTGAAATAAAAATTTTCAGTTATCAGCTGTAAACCAAATAGCAATTTAAACATTACACTACTGTTTTAAGCATGCTAATAGGAAATTAACTTTATACTGTTATTTGCTTGAATAGAATAGCACATTTTATGTTCAGATTAAGATATCTTGAAACGTCTTAAAGAATAATGGCAGTTATCATGTAACGGATTAAAGCATAGCTGAGAATGCTATGTGCTGTAAGCTCTGTGCCAGAAAGCTAACCAATTCAATACACAATTTATCTGCCTCCAGTGAATCCTGATTTGTCTTGATCTCTTGGGTATAGCTTAAGTGAAACGTTTTCATTTATACAGCTTGTACCTGCCAATATCTTTCCATCTGTTATTATTACTGTGGGATTTGAAAAATAGAAGTATGATTGTTATCTCTGTTATCAGTGCATTATTTTGTGCATGTATTTTTCTAATAGGAAAGTGCAACTTACAAGGTAACCATGTACATACTTGCCTATTCATGGAGATTTAAACAAATCTTTAATGTTTATTGTGTGCCTGAAAGATGCAGGGGGAAAAAAAATAAGTACCGTATTTTTCGGAATATAAGACGCTCCGGAATATAAGACGCACCTAGGTTTAGAGGATAAAAATCAGGGGAAAATAAAAAATACAGTTTACCTAGGTGCGTCCAAGTTCCAGGAGCGTCTTGTGGACATTGCCCCCTTCCCAAGATCTCTATCTAAGCTACACTAATGCCTGCTACCTTACAAGCTACACTAACCCCCTGCCACCCCCAGCAGCTCCATTAACCACATTCATTATGCTTTTCCGTTTTTTTTTACCCCCTGTTGGTAGCCAAAGAGACCCCTTTAGGCAGCCAGTGGGCCTCAGCCAGGCAGTATATGCGGCCATTTGTCCCCCTCTTATACGCAGCCCTGGAGTTATAAGAGCCACCAGTCAGATGCGGGTCAGTGCAGAGCGGCAGGTATGGCAGCATACTGTGGCCGCGATCGGTATGGACGTCGGGGAGGCAGCCGGAGATCAGCCTGCTTGGCTCTAAGTAAAAGGCATGCTATTCATGCAGAGCGCAGCGGAAGGCGTTATTACCGATCCGGGATCCAGCCGACGAGTCCTCCATCTGCTTCTCTATCTTCAATACCGGCTCGCGCTGATCCCCGTCCTGTTACTTCCTGGTCTGACGCTCTCTCACTGCGTGACCCTGACGCACGTGAGCCGCCGAGGTCACGCAGTGAGAGAGCGTCAGACCAGGAAGTAACAGGACGGGGATCAGCGCGAGCCGGTATTGAAGATAGAGAAGCAGATGGAGGACTCGTCGGCTGGATCCCGGATCGGTAATAACGCCTTCCGCTGCGCTCTGCATGAATAGCATGCCTCTTACTTAGAGCCAAGCAGGCTGATCTCCGGCTGCCTCCCCGACATCCATACCGATCGCGGCCACAGTATGCTGCCATACCTGCCGCTCTGCACTGACCCGCATCTGACTGGTGGCTCTTATAACTCCAGGGCTGCGTATAAGAGGGGGACAAATGGCCGCATCTACTGCCTGGCTGAGGCCAATATGCCAGTGCTAAATTCCTAACATTTGGAATATAAGACACACTGACTTTTTCTCCCCACTTTTGGGGGAGAAAAAGTGCGTCTTATATTCCGAAAAATACGGTATGTATCTTTCAAATCTGGTTTAATCTCTATCCCTCAACAGATACCATGCCCAGATGAAACTCCCTTTAACCTCCTTAGAGCAGACACAGTGTCGGGCATACCGCCGGTTGTCCCCAGGAGTCTCCAAGTATAATTTTTAGAGATCCCATGGCTGTAATAGCTTCAGCTAGCACTAGGCTAGCTAGCAGTGGTGGCCGACATGCCCCTGATTACTTTTGATCGCCCGCTAAATACATTACCCCCCCTGGATCCAGCGATCGCGCAGCCTCCCAGCACATCTCCGGTCCTCTCTATGGGGAGGATCGGGTCTGCGCATGAGGTCATGACGTCGCCGGCGTCAAGACGTCATGTTCGATCCTCACCATAGAGAAGAGCAGAGCTGTCCGAGGAGGCTGCGCCAATCGCTGGATCCAGGCTGGGTAAAGTATTTAGCGGGCGATCAGTGGGGATCAAACGTAATCGGGGGATGCCGGCCACCACTGCTAGCTAGTGCTAGCTGAAACTATTACAGCCATGAGATCTCTAAAAATTATACTGGGGGACACTTGGCTGCAAAACCCTCCTGAGCGGCGTAACGCTCAGGAGGTTAAGGCCATGTTCACAGTGGTGCGGTGAAATGGCCACTTTGTAACGCGGCTTACAGCACTGCAATACACCACCTATGCAGCGTTCACTGTGCGGATATTTAGTGGCAAAAGTGTTGCAGATATCAGCAAGGATTGCAACGAGGTTAGGGGGGCAGTTAGGGTTAGGTATTCTTAATTAGGGTTAGGCATGACGTTTTTGTACTATCTTCAACTAAATACAAGCTGTTCATAATCTGCAAGACAATGCATTTCATTTTTTATTTACACTTAAAGGGGCACTATGGCGAAAAATTGTAAAATTTAAAATATGTGCAAACAGACAAATAAGAAGTGTAGTTTTTCCAGAGTAAAATGAGCCATAAATTACTTTTCTCCTATGTTGCTGTCACTTACAGTAGGTAGTAGAAATCTGACAGAAGCAACAGGTTTTGGACTAGTCCATCTCTTCCTAGGGGATTTTCAGCAAGGCTTTTATTCTTTATAAAGATATTCCCTAAAAATGATTTAAACAATTATGCTGCCCAGCTTCCCTGCTCATTACAAAGTTTTTTGGCAGTTGGACAGAGCAACTGCCATTACTAAGTGCTTTTGAAAATAAATAAATCTCTGAGAATCCCCTACGAAGAGAAGGACTAGTCTAAAACCTGCCGTTTCTGTCAGATTTCTATCACCTACTGTAAGTGACAGCA
Organism: Hyperolius riggenbachi; assembly: GCF_040937935.1. Taxonomy (NCBI): domain Eukaryota; kingdom Metazoa; phylum Chordata; class Amphibia; order Anura; family Hyperoliidae; genus Hyperolius; species Hyperolius riggenbachi. The sequence continues at coordinate 332,874,090 of NC_090646.1, forward strand.
ACGTAGGAGAATAGTTATTTGTGGCTCATTTTACTATGGAAAAAAAACATACTTCTTATTTGAATATGTTTGCACATAGGCTTCAATTCATCAAGCATTACCGCATTCGGTAATGCTAAAAACAGCTGAGTTAAGGGAGCACTTTAGAAAATGTTAATTCATCAAAGCTGTTACCGAATGAGAAGCTGAAATGACACAGCAATGAGATAAATTACCGACATGTGCTCAACAAATGTTAATTCATCAAGGTTCCCACATTCGCTAACACATTCGGTGTTTATCTCAAGCTCTCCCCTGTCGTTACAGGCTTCGAAAGCCTTCTGTGTGAATGTTTTCATGATTAGCAGGAGCAGGCAGCCAATAGAAACAGCCCCTGTTCTCCTGCAAGTGCCGCTGATAGGTCACACAGGCTTCTCCACACAAGCTTTCAGACCCCCCAAGCAGTGAGCAGAGAGAACGGGACAAAATATATCCCCAGATTCCCTTCGGTGGTTTAACCCTTTCAGGCCCTGTTTGATAATGCAAAGATGCTGGTGGGGAAATCACCAAGCATGGCATTTGTAATGTCTCCAGGAAGTTCATCTACGTTGTGGCAAATAAGTCAAATGTTAAGAAAGACTGATGGACAGATTCAGAGCTGCAGAGGCAGTATAAGTAACAGTAAATATAACACACGTTTACATGTAAAGGGATGTCTGGATGCCTTCTATTGTTATCAGCTTGTAACAACACAGAGACATTCCAAGCTGCTCTGCACCACTCTGCTGTTATCTAACAGCCTTTGATGAATTGAAGCCTAGTAGTTCGGTAACTTAACGAACCTCTACCGCACATGGGAAAATATTGATGAATTAGCACAGTGAAGTGTAAAATACCGAATGCGGTATTTTAAGGACTGGGGTTTTGTTATCGAACACCCTTTGATGAATTGAAGCCAAATTTTAAATTTGTTTGCCATAGTGCCCCTTTAACAAACCAGGGCCTCCATCAAAAATTTCTGGGCCCCATTCAAGGCAAACCTACTGGGCCCCCCTCATGCCAAATCACAATCTGCAGGAAAAAGCTCTTTAAGGCCTGAACACACGGGCACCCTTGTGTATGCTTTTCATCATCTGCTACATTGATGTGTTGCTGAAAAGCAACCCCCAGCACACGTCAGTAAGGACAGCCAGAGCCAGGCACCAATTCGCTGGGCGCAGGGCAGGTTCTATAAATACACAGACGATAAACATTAAAACATCCCCACCCTCAAACCAAAGTACCCAAAGGGAACTTTAAATTATTACAAGCCAGCATAACATCATATAATATACATGCAGCAGCAAGTGAAAAATAATTCAATGGTTCAGCTTAATGCCCATGATTAACCCGGTATAAGCAGTCAAATTCAAACCTTGAAAGCTATTGAATGACATTCTCCCTTGGTCCAGATGCTCACAGGTAAAGATGTGATACACTAATATTAATATCTAAGTTTTGTATAACCGTATTCTCATCATCTACCCATGCACCCCATATCTTATTACATTTTGTTTGGTGACCACGGACCTGATAGGTTCGGTAATACAATGCAATATTGTGATTGATCAGTGTCCTGAGGTCCGCTAACGAAGGAACCCCGGGCTGTTTCCATTTAAACAACAAGCATTTCCTGGCATAGGAAAAACAATTCTCAAAAAAGACTATTGCATGTCACATTATTTATGATCCCCAATAATACCGCTTTGAATGAAGGATCCACTGGACGACCCAGTACTTTTGTAAGAAATGTAACCACAGAATCCCAGTATCGTTGGACCTCAGGACACCCACACACACAATGAAGGAATTTGACATCATGGTGTCCACACTTGAAACAACCCGAGTCAGCAACCGAACCTATTTTGGCCAACCTGATTGGCGTATAATGGACTTGATGAAACCATTTAATTTGGATCAATTTAGAAGAAAAATGCAGAAAAAATGCAGCATGCAGTACCGCAATCACAAATCAGAATTGCATGTAAAATTGCGTCAAAATTGCAGATCAGAATCGGAAACGCATGTAGTGTGCAAGAGGCCTAAGGTCAAATCTGGTAAGCCAATGTACAAGCTGAGGGACGTTCTTGGATTTTTACTCATTTTATCTTTATAGGCATCAATAAACGCATTAAATTCACCGGCTATTAAGATAGGATTGTCCAGGTTATTACCAAATTTAACAGTTAGGGAATCCAATATCGAGACATTAAAAGGTGGGGGCACATAAAGTGAGACAACCGTGAGTTATTTGCCTTCAATGTCCACGGTGACTATAGTAAATCATCCATTCACATCAACCTGAACCTCATGTACTGAGCCAGGGAAAGATTTATTAATTAACAGCTGTACCTCTGGAAAAGGAAGAAAAGTGGGACACGTGGTAGCTGGACACCCAGGGTTTCTTAAGAGACAACAATCTCCCACCTGTCAGGGGAGTCTCTTGCAGGCAGATAATGTGAGGACTTAATTTCTTAAGATGATCAAAAACCAGACTGTGTTTGATGGGGTCATTCAGCCCTCTAACATTCCACAATATTATGCGCAGATTAGCCATTATCAGACCAAAAAACTATATAGTGAGCATCTGGATCAATCCCAATCAGTTGGACAACACATACATGTATAAATGTGGTATACCTTATGGGTCCCACCCCATCAATTGCCCCTACCCGCCAACAACCACTAACCGACTCCACTCCGGGACCCCAACATCAGGAAGCATCGATCCCAAACTTACTGAACTCGGGTGCATACAACGGCCAGCCCTCCTGACCCATTTTTAGCAGGATATATACGTGTATAATAAAACATATAAATTGCATATATCACAATAAGCTTGCCCAAGAACTTAGAGCAAAATATACGAAAAAACAGAGCGAACAGTTAAAAACATAATAACTTGCAGCTTAAGGTATATCTAAATAAATAAACATTAGAAGTAGACATTCTAAATGACAAAACTGCCACAAAATAGTTATAAAAGAAACATCAGAATAGAAAATTGCTTTGGTAAGCACTTTGGTCACTCAGGCTGCTTACACACTAAGATGTTACAGGCGCACGTTAGTGTGCCTGTAACGCTCCCCCAACCCACAGCAATGTAACACAAGTGGGCTGTTCACACAGCCCACGTTGCGTTACATGTAACGCTGCACGTTCTGCCGAAAGTGCAGCATGCTACGGCGTTAGAGCGGCTATAGCCGCGTTAGACTGTTTGCACATGCGCAGTGGGGGGAGAGAGGAGGCGGGGAGATGCTGCTACAGTAGCCGCGCACATGGCTACTTAATATTCACTGCACTGGCGGCCGCTGATTGGCCGGCGGGACCACGTGATGCGGAGTGTCTCGCTCTGCATCACGTGGTCCCGCCGGCCAATCAGCGCCACTCTGGGAGACCTTATACGGATAGAGCCGCCTAACGCAGCTCACTCTACCGTCCTCTCCCGCACCACCATGCGTTGCATTAGGTGCACGTTATGCAACCTTAACGTAGCACCTAACGCAACGTCTTGGTGTGCAAGTAGCCTAAAGGCACAGTCTTTGACATGGACCCCACTCCCATATGTAGCTAACTGAGTGCGTATTTAGTACACAGTCACGCTGATGCACAGTTTCATCAGCATAGAGCCTCAAGCCAGGCATGAGCCCGCAGAAGACACATATGCAAAAAGTCACTAATAGATCAAATATTTAAGGGAGCGGGAGTCCACAATAGAGAAGTAAAGCAAATGCTTTGTTACCATAGGAAAGTTAAGTCAGAGGAATTACTTATCAACAGTACCCTTCAGGATGTATGAATATAAATCCGCAATTCCCATGAAATAAGAGACCCCATAATCCAAGGCCTTACAAGTTATCCGCATAAAAAAAATATAACATTAGAAGAAGCCTTGTGTGTCCATCCACTCAGAAATCTCCTCAGGAGTGAAAAAGAAGTGTGCTTTCCCATTGTGCAAAACTTTCAATTTAGCAGGAAAAAGCATGCTGCATTGTAATTGCTGATCACGTAGCCTCTTTTTAATTTGAATAAAAGAAGCCCTCTTTCTCAGGACATCCAAAGAGAAGTCCTGAAAGATCGATACTTTAGATCCATTAGTAAGCAGATCTGATTGCTTACGAGTCTCTGAGAGGCCCCTGGCATGGGAGGACCCCCAGGCACACGGTGAGCCCTTTCTATAATGAACACCTGGGAGACGGCTAAATCAGGCAGGGCTGCCTTAAACCAAGACTCCAAGAATGTTTCTGGGTATGCCCCTTCACCTTTTCAGGGACCCCCACTAATCTTAAATTACATCTGCGAGGCCTATTTTCAAATTCATCCAGCTTGAGGACATTAGAGTAGGAAGATCTGGCTGCATACTGTAAGCCTTGCTGCAGAAGGGTCATAGAGTCCTCCAGGTCACTAATCCTGCGCTCTGCTTCAGCTGTATGATATTTGACCTTAGAAAGGTCATGTTTAACAAAAGAAAGATCAGGTTGAATTAAGTCCAACCTGCTGGTGAGGGAGACCTGCAAGTCTTCTATGGCAGACAGGAGTTCAGCCCGGGAAGGCTCCTCTTCAATCTTGTGCCCCTGTTCATCAGGCTCATGAGGATAATTTGAGCATGCTTTCTTCCCTTGTCCTTTTTCTCGCTTGGGGAGGAGGGTAGAAATCTGATAGATCTTACCCACTGCCTGGGGTTTCTCCTCGGTGTTCGTCCACTTCTTCGGGCCCTCAGGAGCCTCGTCACTAGACCGTTCCGTCCAGGCCGCATGGCCGCCCTTTTGAGGTTGCTCGGTGTCTCGCCATATCCCCGGGTGGCTCTTTTACATCACAGTATGGCCCTGTTACCTGGCTGAGGTGCAGTTTGATGTGAATGCGCGGGACAGCTGTGCGTGCTCCCATGTTACACTTCCATCGCCAGGAGTGTCCTGCAACAAAGCGTAACTCGGCCAGGCTACCGGGCCATACTGTGGGAGACAGAAGCCACCCCGGGGAGATGGCGAGAGTCCGAGTGGTCTCAAGGGGACTTAAAGAGACTCTGAAGCGAGAATAAATCTCGCTTCAGAGCTCATAAATAGCAGGGGCACGTGTGCCCCTGCTAAAACGCCGCTATCCCGCGGCTAAACGGGGGTCCCTTCACCCCCAACCCACCCCCCGCAAAAGTGTGTCGTAAAAAGGTCGCAGAATTTCCCTTCCTGGAGGCAGGGCTAACGGCTGCAGCCCTGCCTCCAGTCGCGTCTGTCAGCGGCGCATCGCCGCCTCTCCCCCGCCCCTCTCAGTGAAGGAAGACTGAGAGGGGCGGGGGAGAGGCGGAGATACGCGCTGACAGACGCGCGTGGGGCAGGGCTGCGGCAGTTAGCCCTGCCCCAACCAGGAAGCGCTCCCCGGGTGTATTGAGGGGGATTTGGGGGTGAAGGGACCCCCGTTAAGCCGCGCTATAGCGGCGTTTTAGCAGGGGCACACGTGCCCCTGCTATTTATGAGGTCTGAAGCGAGATTTATTCTCGCTTCAGACTCTCTTTAAGGAAGCCCCTGGTTAGTATGACATCTGAGATGTCTTTCATCTAAGGTACACTTTAAGGCATGAAAAAAAAATATCAACGTGAGATACTTAACACAGTAGAGAGAAGCCTCTGGACAATCTAGAGGCTTCCCTGTCCTCCAAGACTGCACCAATCTAGTGCTGTGACCCCTCTAACATATTTGACAAGAGCTTGTCATATAGGTACTCATGGCCACACTGCACAGGTACAAGTATGGCTTGTGCCTGCACAGTAGCACAGAGCCACTTATGCATAGCTTTTTCCTCTACGCAGGAGCGGCTTTTTCGTAATTGCACAGGAGTGTGCTGTACCTCTGCTTGTGCGGTGCGGCCATGCTTGTACACAGATGGAAGCATGGCAACGAAGAGGAAAAGGGTGGTGTGGATGATTATCAGAGAAGCCTGTGCATCATCCATGAGGTGAGTATCAAATGTTACCTTTTCCCCCCCCCAAAAGTTTCCATAAATAAAGAACAGATGCTGCTTTCAGCTGAGCTGCTTGATATGATATAATCACATTTTTAATACTGCATTTTTAGCTATGGAAGCATAATTTGACTCAAAAGGGTAATATCTGAGCACTCTATATACTAAGCTGTCAGAATTTTATATTTGGATTCTTGCCTGGATTCTTGCTTTTGTAAAAAGATGCTGGTTTCTGGTTTAATATCATATAGGTACTACTGGCAGATTGCCTACTTATGGTTCCATCTGTATAATGTCATATTTGGTATGGAAACATTTTTATGGGCAAATGCATTTGAGCCCTAATTACAAATACAGGTCTATATGTTTAACATTCAGTTTACTGACTTCAATAAAGTATGCATTTATTTTGTCTGAAGGGCTGTCATATATAATTGCACCATTTGCCTAACTGCTTGTAATTAGACTCAAACTGAAAGCATTAGCTCATGATAATAGCCTGTTGAGAGGAATTAGCTCAGTGACATGGATATGTGCAGGGGAATCCATAGAGCCATGATTTCCATTTGTTTTGGTGTACCTTAAAATCCACATTTGTGAAGCCGATAGCTTTTGGAAAACATGGTTAAGTACAGTTACAGAGAAAAGCTGATCATTACATTATTGTTATTAGTGTAAAATGGAAAGGTCTAATTCTTTTTGTTTTCATATTTTCTCTATTATGTGCATAATTTTACATAGTTTTCCATTAGTTTGTTAAATGTCTATTTTATTTAAACAACTTACATGAGTAGTTATAGCAGCTTACTTCCAACATATGCTTCAAAACATAAAGTTTTCCATACCTATCACCTAAAGGACAACTGAAGGGAAAGGGATATGAAGGCTGCCATATTTATTTCCTTTTAAGTGATACCAGTTGCATGGCAGCCCTGCTGATCATCTCCTGTACTACTTTTAGCCACAGACCCTGAACAAGCATGCAGCAGATCAGGTGCTTCTGACATTATTGTCAGATCGGACAAGATTAGCTGCACCCTTGTTTCTGGTGTGATCAGACAGACACTACTGCAGCCAAATAGATCAGCAGGGCTGCCAGGCAACTGGTATTTTTAAAACGACATAAATATGGCAGCCTCCGTATCCCTCTCACTTCAGGTTCTCTTTAAAGGACAACTGTCGATAAAAATTTTCTTTCCTGGACAGAAATGGCGGCATACTCCTGGGTTCAACTCCTCCCCTGAACCCGATTGGACAGATCTTTGAATAAATTAAAAGAATCCAGCCCCCCCTGCCATTCTCTTTTTTTCTGTCCTCGATGGACAAGGTCTTTTTTGGGGTGTCCGTTGTTGTTTTCATTTTATACCTATGGCGCCCGAATTTTTCTTTTTTATAAGCAGGTTCAGCCTCTCCTGCTTCACCTAGCATTGCGCTGCCTAAATGGTGGCTATAGATGCGCCCTACCTAGTTCAGAAGGACGCAAGAGTGTGGGATTCTTCCGCCCTGCTGGCTTCCCCTATGCGCAAGATCTCGCGAGAATTCGCGAGGTCACTACTGATTGGAGGTTGGCCGCTGTCGTCATCCCCGGCCGGAAGCAGTGTATATGAACACTTCCGAACGCCAGAACGGAACAGCTGATGCAAGGCAACGCAGGTGGCTGGCGTGCGCTGCAGGGGGAGTCGGTGGCATTATTTGGCTGCATTATACAGGACGTAGATCCTACTGAGGAGTGCTGGGTGACATCAATCTGAAAGCTGCTGGAGCAGGTATGCAGACTCTTCCTAACAAAATGTGTACATGGCAGGAAAATGTATCTGCATATGAAGGTGACACTCTATATTGGTTTATTGACAGGAATATGGATGTGGATTTGGTGCAAGTTGTGGAACCAATAGAGGAAAGGTAATGATGTCTAAAAGACATCAGTGATTTTCCTACTCTGCACTGGGTGTTTTATAGTTAAATCAAATCCACACTAGGTGAAGGTCATATTAAAAAAGAGTGCTTCCTCTCTTGCAAGAGGCGGATTTTTTTAGTGGAACATACTTTTCTTTCATGTCTCCACAGTCCGCCAGAGGGAGAAGGGAAGAGTAAAGTGTCCAAAGGACACAAGTCCTCATCCAGAACAAGTTCTCGCTCGAGGTCAAGACATTCACTGCCGAGAGACCATCATTCTTCACGTGATGCAAAATCATCTGGAAGAAGCTCTCGCAAGGAACATAAAAAGTCTTCAAAGAAAGAGAAAAAGCGTTCGCCTAGAAGGGACTCTCCCCGGCGACGTTCCTCAAGTAGAAGAGGAGAATCTCCGGAGAGACATTACTATTATAGATCCCATAGGAGTAGATCTCCCAGGAGGAGATACTACTCGCCAGAAAGATATTATTCCCCAGAAAGGAGGTATAGATCACAGAGATATTACTCTCCAGATCACTCAAGGCAGCAGGCAGCAACTTCAGAGCAAAGATATCAGCAACCTGCGAAGTCACTATGCTGGTCATGCGCACAACCAGCTTTACCAGATAAAATGGTGTGCGAAGCTTGTTTTACAGAGCTAGGGAGAGACAAAGACACAGACAACCAGCAAGTGATGTCTTTTATACAGCAGGCGGTTCAGGAAACTTTTAGTAAAATGACCGCTCAAACAGCGCCAGTTCAACCTAGTACATCAGAGGAAACAACCCCGCAAGAGGGTGCTGCTCCCCTTGGGTTTGATTTCGCGCTTGTACCTGCTTTCGTGTCCGCGATTAAAGAAGCTATTGCATGGGAAGAGGACAAGGAGACGAGTAAAGAACCAGATAAATATTATCCGCATCTAAACAAGCAGCCTAGCAACTTTCCACTAATGAGCATTATTAAAGATATTTTCCTTAAAGAATGGAGCAAAGTAGATCAAAAGCCTTCACTGACGAATCGGTTTGCTAAACTATATCCTCTAAGTACTGAAGATGTCAAAATTATGGAATCAGCACCAGTGGTTGATGCCTCAATAATGCGCCTGGCAAGACATGTTACTTTACCTATGGATGACGGAGTTCTGTTCAGTGATCCTCTAGACAGGAAAGTAGACTCAGATATTAAAAAAGCTTTTCTGGCGGCTGGAGCGGCTTGTAAGCCAGCAGTGGCTCTGACGTCCCTGGCCAAAGCTATAAAAGTCTGGATGGAGAATATAGAGATCGCCATCAATTCTGGGGCAGAGAAAACAGAAATTATAAAAGCTTTGGATGAGCTTAAATTATCAAGTGATTTCATAGGAGAAGCGGCTATCGATACCATCAGGTCTTCCGCAAGATCAATGCTACACAACGTTACAGCAAAGAGAGCGCTCTGGCTAAAGCCGTGGTCGGCAGATCAGTCATCAAGAAATAATTGGTGTCGTATCCCCTATGACGGAGTTCACCTTTTTGGAAGTCAAATGGACGGAGCCATAGCCAAGGTGACCGGGGGAAAGTCAGGCCTCCTTCCCCAAGATAAGAAATCTCGACCAGTTAATCCACAGACGACGAGACGATCATTTCCCAATCGATTTCAACAAGCTAAAACGTATAGACCAAGTAGACAATTCAACCGAAATTGGAGGGGAACCCAGTCTACCTTTCTTAAGAACAAATCAAAACCAACTCCGGGATCACAGCAAAAACAGAAGTCCTTTTGAAGGTACGCCCACTCAGACAACACCGGTCGGGGCAAGACTTCAAGCCTTCTGGAATGTCTGGGTGGAGACAGTGCAGGATCCGTGGGTACTAAAAACCTTAAAGAAAGGGCATGCTTGGAAATTCAGAAGAACACCTCCTACAATGAAGTTTCGAGAGACCCATCTTCCTCGCAATCACCACAAACGTCAAATACTGATGGATTATGTACATTCATTAGTACAAACGAAAGCAGTGGTTCCAGTTATGGGAAAAGACAGAGGATTGGGAATCTATTCTTCTCTATTCTTAGTACCCAAAAATTCAGGAGGATGGAGACCAGTCCTAGATTTAAAATGTCTAAATACCTTCATAGAAATCCGCCACTTCAAAATGGAGTCTCTACAAACAATAATAAAGATGATAAGATTGAACGATTGGATGTCAACTATAGACCTCACAGATGCTTATCTACATGTCCCAATACATCGGAAGTTTCAGAAATACCTGAGGTTTGCGGTAAACAAACAGCATTATCAATTCCAAAGTCTTCCATTTGGGATCTCGACAGCCCCTCGGACGTTCTCAAAAATCCTACTCCCAGTAATAGCAAACCTGAGAATACAGGGGTTAAGAGTCTACCATTACCTGGACGATGTATTGTTAGTGAACCAAGATCGTACCACCCTACTGTTACAGCAGCAAATCTTGATAAAGGAACTGGAAAGGTTAGGTTGGTTAATCAACTACCAGAAAAGCCAGTTGACACCATCTCAGGACATGATCTTCCTAGGAGCCCGGTTCATAACCCCGCAAAACAAAGTATGCTTACCAGAAGAGAAGATCATAACTATACGAAGGAAAGTACAGTCAGTGTTGTCACAAAGGAAATTATCATCAAGGCAAATCATGAGTCTTTTAGGGACGTTCTCATCAACCATTCAGATGGTAAAATGGGCGCATTGGCACCTAAGATGTCTGCAAATATTCTTTCTCCAGCACTGGAACAAATCAAATATGCTACAGAGATTTGTTCTATCAATGGAGGTGAAAAACTCGCTTCGTTGGTGGGTGAACAAGACTCATCTTCAGAACTGTCATCAAATACAGCCGGAGGATACAGTCATAATAACGACGGATGCCAGTCAGATCGGTTGGGGGGCTCACTGTCAGGGCTCTACAGTTCAGGAGAGATGGAAAGTCCCACAAGGAGGGGTGCCTTCCAATATTCTGGAGTTGAGGGCAGCCTATTTAGCACTGAAAGCTTTCAAACATATGACCTTTCAAAAGTCTGTCCTGATGCAAATCGACAATACAATAGCAGTGTCGTATATTCGAAGACAGGGGGTACCAGAAGTTGGACATTGCTCAAGGAAGCAAGCCATGTGATGTCATGGGCACGGAAGAATCTCCAGAACCTATCGGCAGTATATTTACCGGGAGCCCAGAACATACTGGCAGACCGCCTGAGCCGGAAGTTTGCAGACCCCCACGAATGGGAATTGAACAACGAAGTTTTCAAGAAGATAGTGCAGAAATGGGGGGAGCCACAGGTGGACTTATGTGCCTCGGCGCAGAATGCGAAGTCTCAGAGATTCTTTTCCAGATACCCTCATCCGTCGGTGCAAGGGACGGATTGTCTGACGCAACAATGGAATTTCCAGATAGGCTATGCCTTTCCCCCGTTTCCACTAATAACGAATCTTTTGCGCAGATTGTTAAGGGAAAGATGTATGATCATACTTATTCTACCGTATTGACCAAGAAGACCTTGGTTCACGCTACTAAAGGAAATGAGTGTGGAGGACCCGTTAACGTTACCAAAGATCCCGGACCTACTTCATCAAGGGAGCCTACTGTATCCACAAGTCAGCAAGTTAAATTTGATGGCTTGGAAGTTGAAAGGAGGAAGTTGCTAGCATTGGGATGTTCAACCGAAGTCATTACAACCTTATTAAAAGCCCAGAAGGTCTCGACCAATACAACATATCATCGCATCTGGGAAAGATTCATTTCATTTTCCGTAGAGAATAATCTAGACTCAATCTCACCAAGAGTGCAAGATGTATTGAAATTCCTTCAAACAGGTGTGGAAAAAGGATTAAGCTTATCGGCTTTCAAGGTTCAGATTTCAGCACTCTCGGCCTTAACAAATGAAAAATGGGCTCTCAATCCGTTGATCATGCAGTTTGTGCAGGCAGTTCAAAAGATGAGACCTCCTAGGAAACCTTTTTTTCCTCAATGGGACTTATGTATTGTGTTGGAGGTTCTGTCAGCGCCACCATTTCATCCAGTGGAGTCAGCTTCTTTGCAAAATATAGCACTAAAGACACTATTTTGACAGCTATCTCATCAGGAAAGAGAGTTTCAGACCTACAGGCTTTAGGTTGCTCAGAAAATCTATTACAGTTCTTCCCAGACAGAGTTGTGATCAGACCAGTTCTCTCTCACATTCCTAAGGTGGCATCTGCGTTTCATATCAACCAGGAACTTACCTTACCTACCTCCGCAGTGGATAGTGATCTTCATCCTCTAGACGTAGGAAACAGTATTAAAGCTTATCTTAGTAAAACTGCTTCCTTTAGGTCATCCGATCATCTCTTCATTAATATTCAGGGAGCTAAAAGAGGTCAGCCATTGGCAACCAGAACCATTGCAAATTGGTTGGTAAAACTTATTCAATCAAGTTATAAATTGAAAGGGCTGGAGATTCCAAAGCAAGTTAATGCCCACTCTACCAGGGGTATGGCGGCTTCCTGGGCAGCCTTTTCGAAAGTATCTGTTCAGACAATTTGTAAGGCAGCTAGTTGGTCCTCACCGCATACATTTATGACTCATTACCATGTCAACCCAGCATGTTTAACGTCTTTATAATTTGGGAAAGCTGTACTGTCGGCAGTTTCTAAATAAATTGTGTATTTTTGTTGCAATCCCGCCCTCAGTTTCTGATTTGTTATATCCCAGGAGTATGCCGCCATTTCTGTCCAGGAAAACGGAAAATTGTATACTTACCTTCCGTAATTTTCCTTTCCTGGATCAGAAAATGGCGGCATACGAATCCCTCCCTCTTGTCCATTCGAGGACTGATTTTCACGAGAATGGCAGGGGGGGCTGGGTTCTTTTAATTTATTCAAAGATCTGTCCAATCGGGTTCAGGGGAGGAGTTGAACCCAGGAGTATGCCGCCATTTTCTGATCCAGGAAAGGAAAATTACGGAAGGTAAGTATACAATTTTCCGTTTTCATCACACAGCTCTGCCTTTCTGCTGTAAAATCATCCTGACATTTCCATATACAGAAAATGTTGGCCCTGCAGGACTGGACCATTTTCCTGCACAGGGGCGTTGCTGTCAACTCCTCAGTCTACATTCTAGTAATTAATGTGCTGAAAGAATTTTATTCATGGTGGTAAGGGGTTAATTTTCCAGAAATGTGTGTTTATTCTCTTCACTTATGCTCATAAAGGCATTATTATCTTCATCAATGTCTTTCCCACCCCTTCCAGCAAGTTGAGCACAGGGTAGCTAGGGTTTCAGAAGTTACACAACATGCAGCCAGAAGTGTAACATCACAAGCAACCTGTCAGGAGTGGTGTATATATATATATATATATATATATCGCCCTGACTGCTAGTTATATTACTGCAATATTACAGTAAAAGGCAACCTGATCAAATTGTTTTCCACCTCAGACTCTCCTACATGCTGCGATGAGAACACAGTGAAGAAGATTTGTGAGTTTGTCTGAAGTCAGCTTTAATTATTTTACTTTGCTCAAAATCTTTATTTCTTTCCTATAACCAGTGGCATAGCAATAGGAAATGCAGAGGTTGTGACCGCAGCAGGGCCCCTGGACCAGAGGTGCACACTAGGGGCCCTCCTTCATCCTTCTTATTAGCTTTTCATTAGTGCTAGTACTTAGTTACGCCACTGCCCTAAATGTGTAAAAAATTGGGATTGTTGGGACATAAAATAAGGAGATGATAGCAACTCCCTGCGCAGGAAATTGTTCAGTCACAAGCCTTTGTGAGCTGTGTGAGGAGTGAAGGATGATGCTATAGCAGAGAGGCAAAGTTGTGTGCAGAAGTAAAGTGCTCCTAGCACTGGTGGTAATGTGCACCCTAATATAGAGTATTTTTTTTAAAAAAAAGTTGTTTTTATCAATAGTTGTCCTTTATTTCCATATACACTAGACAACCATACATTTTACCATTACTGCAACATCACTGCCATCTATGGATTTTCTGTTCCTTGGTTCATTTTAATTGCACAGCATGTGCAATTTGTGGTTGTGGTAGTTTGCCAGATTTGTTCATCTATTTTTATTTTCTAGTTTGGGTCGGTATCGGTTGAAAAGGGCGCCTGAGCTGCCTGTATGAAAAGGGCGCCGCCATAGACATCAATGTTATTTCTGGAAATATGGGCTACAAGGTGTAGAAAAGGGTGCCCGAGTTTTGATATAGGCTACAAGCGGGCTCCCCTTTGTAGCCCATATTTTTTTGGCTACAAGGTTTTCGGGTACAGTAGGGCGCCCCTTTGTAGCCCATATTTTTTCGGCTACAAGGTTTTTGGCTACAGTAGGGTGCACCTTTGTAGCCCATATTATTGCCTTTTTTTGTAGCCAAAGTTTTTATATGGGCTACAAGCGCTCTAAGCCGAATTATTTCATTCCCCCACTATCCATGGCGGCCTGGAGGGGGAATAGTAATTAACACATCCCGGAGTTTTTTTGTAGCCGAAGTTTTTATATGGGCTACAAGTGCTGGAAGCCGAATTATTTCATTCCCCCACTATCCATGGCGGCCTGGAGGGGGAATAGTAATTAACACATCCCGGAGTTTTTTTGTAGCCGAAGTTTTTATATAGGCTACACCAGGTGCCTTTTTTTTGTAGCCGAAGTTTTTATATGGGCTACACCAGGTGCCTTTTTTTGTAGCCGAAGTTTTATATGGGCTACACCAGGTGCCTTTTTTGTAGCCGAAGTTGGTATATATGGGCTCCACCAGGCGCCCTTTTCATATAGCACCCTAAGCTGCTTGGTTACTGTGTATTTTTATTTGCTTGCTCTTGTCTATTTGCTTACTTATCCTTCTGTCCTCTGAAGACACCACTGCAGTATCCTACTCTAGTCCTTTATCAGAGTTACTAATCTCAAACCAAGAGGTCCAAAGGGGTTTGCCTGTTTTACAATCCCTGTATTATTGCTTTAGCTTCCCCCAATAAAGAGATCATGTTAAGGCAGCACCAGAATTGAATGAATGGGTGAAGTGGAGAGAATTCCATTTAGCGTGTCATTTTTTTCCTAGTGAAGTCATTAATTTAAATTAGGCTTTGGGGTAAATTTGTTGATTGATATTATCACACACAAATTTGAAAAGCATGTTTCACAGGTGGTCAAATTCTCCCTTATAAAATAGCCACTTAATTCTGAATAGAAATCCATGTGAACTTGGGCTTCCTCCAAGTTTTTCCCAACTAGATTTTAGGGTAAATGTTACATATGGATTTGACTGAGTGGAATGAATTATCTGTCTTATAGTATTGTATTAGGAGGTAATCTCGTCACAAGCAGTAAATTGAAATATCATTTTTTTGGTCAAGATAGCTTGTACCTCCACCTGCTGGTAATAGATGGTACATATTTATATACTGTATAATTCTACTACTATCAGACCACAAAGTAAAAATAAAAACAAGGAAACAAAAATATAAACATTTCTTGTTAAATTTTATTAATAATTGTAAACGCTACAGTGAAATATTAAAACATACATAACAATAGCAGTAAGAGTGTCCAGAGTCATCATGTACAGCATATGAGAAGCCACGTCTCTATCAGGTGGAGCAACTACAAGTCACATGGCTATGCAAGATAACTTTGTCATAGTTACCTGACATGAGGATCAGTGAGCACTGTGAAGGTAAACACCACAAACAAATAAAGTGAACTGCCATCTAGATGCAACATAAAAGAGAGGTAAATGGGTGAATAAGAATAGGGTACAATACATGAGGTGGGGATGGGGAGGGAGAGAAGGGGTGGACAGGTAATTTCAATGAAAATACAAACCTTTCATATGTAACCACTTGAGGACCACAGGCTTACACTCCCTAGTGACCAAGCTATTTTTTTTGACAATTTAGCACACTGCAGCTTTAATAGTTTTTTCTTCATTGACCAAAAGGTTTATTGAGAGGATGAAAAAAGGTCAGTACAGGGTAATTATGCAGTACAATACTTAGTGTAACACAGCCAACAAAGTATCAAATTCCATTGCTTTAACAGTTTATAGCACGGCCGTACAACTTGGCAGCCAAATTAATCTTGCCTCCTTTTCTGCTTTCCAACAGAGCTTTCTGTTGGTGGGATCTGATGTCTTCTGAGTTTTTTAAAATTAATTCAATTGATCATTTTGTTTTAATAAAACTGGCTTTTTTATTTTCCCTTCCCCTTCCCTATCTCCCCTCTGAGATCCAATCACGCTGAATTCACTATTCATTAGTATAGCATATAGTATGTCATTGCCTTCCTAATGGACTTTTGTTACAAAAATACCAACATTTCATTCTGATTAGGAGACTGAAGTTTTGATGAAATGTTGTAAATCTATAGAAAACGTTTGAATTCTACTTTTAAAAAAATAATAAAGATCAATTATATTGTGTCACAGTAAAGGTGGCCATACACGATTCAATCAAAAAATTTTGATTTTGTCAGTATTCAATTAACAATGATCAATTGTCAAATCAATCGATTTTCTCAGTTTGTTTTATCTATTGATCTATCGGCGGTGGTAGAAAATTCTCATACATTTTTAGAAGAAATTAATGGTAAATGGTAGATTTTTTTGATTTTTAAGCAATACGATCAATCACCAAAATTGAATTAGTTTAAAAGAAATCTAAAAAAAGATCTATCCTTCATTTACCACTTTATGATATTTGATAATAGGCCACATACCATCAAAAATGTGATATGATACCCCCTTTTTTCACAGCCGCAAGCTTGGTATCACAATTCAAAATGCAAAGCTATGGAGCTTCCTACTTGTGCCATAACTACCCACAAAAACTCCTCAATACATATTCTACTCCGGGTTTACCATTTAAAGTGAACCAGAGACGAAGCATGCTCATGTATTTTACCATATATATCAGTGAGAACATTAGAGAAAACACCTACCATGCTTTCTGTTTCATTCTGCACTGCACAGCTTGCTTCTAATCAGCCCTGCTAAAATCCCTGACTGAGCATTCAGTCTGGCTTTGCTCAGGAATATTTATAGCTCAGTCTGTGTTCTCTCATGTCTTTTCAAGTCCAAGCCTGCCCCCTGCTGCCTCTACTCAGGAATCATTATAGCTGAGTCATTATAGCAGAGCCAGACTGATTGCTCAGTCAGGGATTTTATCAGGTCTGATAAGAAACAAGCTGTGCAGTGCAGAATGAAACAGAAAGCATGGTAGGTGTTTTGTCTAATGTTCCCACTGATCTATATGGTAAAATACATGAGGGTGCTTTGTCTCTGGTTCACTTTAAATGTGGCATGTCCTTGCGATGCTACAATATTGTCAGTATTGGATATTGTGTTGATAGATGTTGATCTTTTCCAAGGTCACCATTTCCACACCCAGTTAATTGTGCTGCCTCAAATCACCCAGTGGTTGAGACTTGCCCTGAGCCTGTTTTATACTAATATAAATTTACTAAAGAACGTAGTGTAAAGAGCTTCTGAATATATTTTAATAATAACTTCCTAAGAATAATATTTTAGTTTCTGCATTTATCCACTCAGCAGTAGCATACTACCTATGGCTGACACATCACGTTCTGGCTTTTCAAGACCTTATAATTTAAGCATTATTTCCATAAAATTACTGTCTTTTGATACTAAAATCAG
Organism: Hyperolius riggenbachi; assembly: GCF_040937935.1. Classification (NCBI taxonomy): domain Eukaryota; kingdom Metazoa; phylum Chordata; class Amphibia; order Anura; family Hyperoliidae; genus Hyperolius; species Hyperolius riggenbachi. The sequence continues at coordinate 332,891,586 of NC_090646.1, forward strand.
TTGTGTAAAATGAACAGGATAGAACCCTTAGGTGTTGTGTTAATGACAAGGTTGTTTTGCACTAATCTTGTCTGTATTATTTACATTTAATAAGATGTTGACATTATGGCTCTGAGCTAAGCTGCAGCTCCTACTGAAATAAAGCACAGCAAAATGTTCTTCCGT